>NC_086322.1:266164525-266505596 GCF_036172605.1 Pelobates fuscus | reverse complement strand
AGTCTTTAATGAGTTGTATTATCATGCCTGCTGATGGTGGCAGATCATCTGCCAGTTCAGGTGGCATATTAGGATTGTAAGTCGCTGCCATAAACGTGGTGGTAGCCATATTGGAGGTGGCAGTGGCCATCTTGGGAGTGGAATACACACTGTCTGGTCTGGCAGCCATCTTTGTTGTGGCATCATGACTTTTTCTCTGTGGTAGTGCAGAGAAATTACTTGTTTTGAGCATTTCAGCTCCTAATTCCATATCTTGGACCTCTGGGCTTTCCATAGCCCTTACTGTGCCTTTAAGAGTTTGGGGTCGGATAGCAGAGCCCCCCCCCACCGGGACCGACAACCTGGAGGCCGAGGATCCCGATGGGGAGCAAGACCTCACACTACCTTCCCCTTTACTTGCAGCCCGGTCACTTTTGTAAGTGAGTGACCGGGCTGCTCTATGCTGAGACCGCGAGCGGCTTGCTGGGTGGTCCTTGCCGCTCGCGGGAGACACAGCTTTGTGCTCCGAGCATGCTGAGTGCTCGGAGCACTCTGAGCCGCACACAGAGGTGTCGGCTAGTGCGGCCGCGGTCCCGCCGCTCTCTGAATGCTGCGAGCGGGTCGCGACCGCACAGGCATAAGTTTTGGCATGTGAGACCGGGAGGGAGGTGGGGAGGGATTTCCCCGGCGCCACCAACGAGATTTTAAGCGGCGAAACCAGCCGCGAGCCAGGCTTGGAGGCAGGGGAGTGAGCCTGGGCACCCTTACTCACCCCAGCAGCTCCTGCTCCCGTTTTCTTCGTGACAGGTGCGGATTTTTCAACTTTCTTAAGTTTCTCCATGTTAGGAATTGTATTAGGTGTTAGTATTTATATGTAGAATTTCTTCATTTAAATTAAATTGGTGCTTTATAGACGAAATTGCCCCCCTTGTCCAGGAGCCTCTCTAAAACGTGGCCATCTAAGATGGTGGCCAAGACACGCCCCCATATGCGTGTATGTCTGTTTCAGTATGTGTGTCTGTTAGTATGTATCAGTGTCCTTTTGTATCAGTGTGTGTGTTTGTGTCTGTGTGTGTATTCCTGTGGGCGGGGTTTGGAGGCGGACCCCGTGGGTGGGATTGGAGGCGGGCCCCAGCGTGCCCAGATCCTGAGCGGAGTTAGGGCCCCCAAAATTTCTGGTAGCGGCCCTGCCCATCTAAGGAGTGGTCACTTGGAGGTGTCCCTAGAGGCAATGTAAACACTGCCTTTTCTCTGAAAAGGCAGTGTTTGCATGAAAAAAGTCTGAAGGGAACTATTATACTCACCAGAACAAATACATTAAGCTGTAGTTGTTCTGGTGATTAAAGTGTCCCTTTAACATGTGCATGTCTTGACCATGATGTGGATTCCAGTTGTATTGTGATTGCTAAGGCCATGCAGCCAATTAAAATATAATTTTGATTTGGAACATTTTAGTTGATATTTATATTTAATTTTATGCATGTTTGAAGACTCCTTTACAAGCAGTAATCATTGTTTTTTGTAGATTAGGAAAATGTAGTATCAGAGAGTATACTCAGACAAACTCCTCTTGTTGCGCATTATATTATGTAGCCACTTGATGTACTAATCTGTGCCTGTGGACACCAGTGGTTGGATCATATTTGACCTTGAAAAAACTGTGAAGTTACAAAAACACTGATAATGCACACAAAAAATGGCCATACAATCTACCTTAACCCTCTTATTCCCAGACACAAATGAAACATTATGATATTTGTCAATGCACTACTACAGGGGTAGGCAACCTTTTAGCAGCACTGTGCCGATATAGGATTGTGATGTCCTATTTTTTTTTTTAAATTGAGGTGTGCATGCTGCCGTATTCTGCTTGTGTTATTTTTACTGTAATTGCTTTGTATCGTTGTATATGTGCGTATATGCAGGGCCGTCTTTAATATTGACTGGACCCTGGGCAAAGCATTTGCTTGGGGCCCCCTGGACCCTGTCCTCCTCCCCAGGCGTGCAAGCACATCCTCCACCCCAACGCTGACACACACAGACATGCTGACACACACACACACAGACATGCTGACACACACAGCCATGCTGACACACACACACAGACATACTGACATACTGTCACACAGATATAATGACACACACACACAAACATACTAACACACACAAAATTTACACTTTAAAATCCACCCTCCAGTTTCCTACCTCTCCTGCTGGTGGCTGAAGGTGTTGGGAGTTGGAGTCTCGCTCTCTCGGCCAGCCCCCCTCCACTCTGCCTACTCTTCTTTCCCGCGCGCTCCTCTCTTTGTGGGTGGAAGTGATGCGCGGCCGTCCCTTCCTCCCAGCCTGCTGCCGAAAAGCAAGGCACCCACTCGCGCTGTTAAAGTGCCTTAGTGCGCAACCAGACCCCTGCTGACAGAAGCCCACCGGGCCAGCCAGTGGGCCTCCTTAGTGTGCGGATTACCGGCCGGGGGTGAGAAATAGTTGAGGCCAGCGGGGCTCACGGTGCAGCGGCCCCGTTTGCCCCGCGTTAAAGACAATAGTCAATATAAGACTATTATATTGTATATGTTCATGAGTAGTTTATGGTATTGTGTTTGATACATATGAATATAAGCTGTGTATGGGGGCTGGTTGTGGAATTGTGTGTGTGTGGATGGATATGTCACATTGTGTGTTTGGTAGTGTGTGGGGCTGTTTGGGGTATTGTATGTGAGAGGCTGCATGTGGAGTAGTGTGCATGTATGTGAATTGTTAGTGGTGTTGCGTTTGTGCGGATTGTGTGTATGTTTGTGTGTGGGCTGTCCGTATTATTTGTATGAGGGGAGGGTTATTCTGCATTTCTTTTTTTTTTTTTTTTTTTTTTTAATTTTTTTTTTTTGCAGTGCAGAGATATAACACAAGCAGGCAAGAGGTGCCCCAAAGGCAGTCCTCTAGCTTTTCCCACGCGTAACATGCGGGGCACAAGATTAACAAGCACAATTTTATGTTTTGATCTGGCTTAAGCATTCGGATTCAAGAGTAGATTGGAAATATGTTTAAGAAGGGCTAATAGATGGGTACATGCAATCAATATTAAGATTATGCAAAGACTCATGCTTTTATGAAACAACAGCTCATCTCAGAGTGATTACTCAAGTATGTAAGTGATGTGCCACCGGGTGGGTTGTGGCATGCTGGGTTATTATCTGGACTAAGCAGGGCACCATGACCTTCTCATGCTGTAACCTCATTTGTGGTCCCAGTAGCAGACATGTCCGTTTGGTGACCTCAGCTAGGGTGTCTGCTGTTGAGGCTGTCGGTGACAGGTCCAGCGGTCTGTGCTTTAGGTGCCATCTGACATAAGGAGCTGGGGTACCTGTCAGCTTTGGCATCCGGAATGATGATGGCCAGCCTCCTATTTTCTGGCTTAAAGTTAGTCCTTGCAGGGCACTCCAGAGTCCGTTGAGTCCTGGGGACCTGCAGCAGGTTGAACATATTCCATGGGTATTCTGCATTTCTGTGTATATCTAGCAGTGTGGGTGGCTTCCCTGGGTTCCAGTGGGGACCAGGCCGGCCAGGTACATGTCAAGGACAGGAGCTGCAACAGCAACTGCGTGCTGCTCTACTACTGTGTGGATTCCCATGCACAAGTGCTGGGAGGAAGTGATCTGAAATCACTTCCTCTAGGTGCTGCAATGCATAAATTGAGGATTGTCCTTCACCACCTTTTCGGATTAGCAGATATCTGAAGTTTTATTGGGACTCTTGATAGGCCAGAGCTTGTTTGGCTCTAGCAGCCTTGAGTGCCGTGCAAAGGCACCTCGAGTGCCGTGCATGGCACTAGTGCCATAGGTTGCCTACCCCTGCACTACTACATACAGCTGGAGAACGGACAATACATACCCACTGTGGAACTGTCAGCCCTGCCTGTTTGTTTTGTGTAACTCATTGTCCATGAATAGCAACTGTAAATGTTACTTTGCCTTTGCTTCATAAATGGGGTTAGACAGCAGAAAAAAAACCTACAAAATAAAAATAGAAAAAAACGGAATGTAGTGTATAACAGTATATTAATAGCCCCCAATAAGTATTTCCGCTCCTTCCAGCTTTTTATAATAGAATTTTCTCTTCCAACTCTGGCTTGATTTAATATTCCTGGATACACTTCTCAAATTATTTATTATTTTTGAATAAACTTTTAAAATATTTTGTTTGTTTTATTACTCCAATTAATTATTATACTCAGTTGTACACTTTGTTTTGTTTTTTTTTTAATTCATATTTTGTCTTTTTTTTCCAATCTATGTTACATTTACCTACTGCGTCATAAGAAACTTCACGTGGATAGATTGTCCTACAGAGAATAGTGGATATTGTGTCTCCATCTCATGCGCGCGATTACAGTGCTGATGTGTGGACAGAACACAGACGGGGACAGGGTTGTTTTAAGAGCTTTGTACGGGAATTATAGCTACTTGAATAGAATCCTAAAGTGTGCAGGAGGTCACACTTAGCAAAAGTGTTGAAGAAATCAAGAGACAAGAAAGTAAAATAAGTGGGCCTGCAGCATTTAGTACGGGCTATAAAGAGGCACTGTGGGCTCTGGAGAGAACAGTCAGAATGTTACAGTAATAGATGATTGAAATGGTAAGATTGTGAGAAAGCTCCTTAGTATCTTCATTCCTTGGCAATAAACAAAGGCAATGCATATTTTAAAGATTGTATATGTTTTACATACTGTTAATCTCTGCCAGACTATCTTTACCTATACAGAGGCTTTTCAAGGCCCTGGGGAGATAGCGCAGCTAAGCGGACAAGGGCACATGTAGGAGTGTGGGGATAGATGCATGGGATTGGTTGAGAAAGAATGTGTGGGCGGCATTATGTTCTGTGTAAGTTAGTGTGGGGGAGATCTTACCGCAGTGCCACTTGGGTTTCGGGACAGCAAACAGCTTCCCTCCCGCCTGCCCTATTAGTATATTTAGTCACAGCTAGCCGGGGGTATGTCCTTGCCAATTGAGTTTGAGGTTACGTTTAAGTATATGGAATGAGATGAACAAGTTTTTAAGGTCTCAACCTCCCCTGCTTCAAAGGGTTAACGTTTTGGTTACAGAAATTAAGAGAAATTTATTAAATAAATTATGGATGTGTCATACAGTATTTGTCATATGTTTTAATAAATGCTGTGGCCTGTTTCATCCATACTACGTTGTCTGTCATTATTTTGGAAGGGGGATGATTTGGGTTGGTTTATGTATTATGCTGCATCGCGATTCCCTACTACGTACATTCATGAATCATCAGTGAAAATTTAAGAAGATGAGTTAGAATTTTTGCCCAAAGTGTATAATGCTCACTGCAATCCTTCTTGAAATATTACTAATAAACCAGACTTTATCAGAGAAGTAAGAGACCTTAACTTCGATTTTGCTCCCTTTCTTCAAATGAACTAAATGATACCCACTCTGTGGTTGCTATTGGCTTCATTCCAGACAGCCCTTAGCAATTGGTTGTTGAAATGAATGGTGCACATGTGACAATGTTGGTTGCGTACAGATAGATCGTACTGTGATTTGAAGTGAATATTAATGGCCATTTGTGAGAACGGTCCCATGTGGCAAACCCCACTAATGCTACTCACACATGGGAACATTAGAGGCTCAAATTTCCATATGATTATCTTGGCAGGGATGTAGTATATGGGATTATCCTGTCTTTTTTAAGACTTTGTTATGTATCTTTCTGTTGGTGATCGTTTGTACGCCTTTAAATTGGTTCTGCTAAACATTTTATGAAAAGGATGTTTTGTGCTCATTGGGAGCAGTCGTGAATAATTTTATTCTTGGACTTCACCTATTCTGAATTCATCTCACAGTCCAAGAGAATAATCTCATTATATTTTTATACTTTTTGTTTTTTAAGAGCATCCATTTTCTCCATCATGTGCTTTTCTCCGTCATGGCATTTCTTGAGACTTTAATTATGAACTGAAATATTTCTTTCAGCAATAATGCAGTTATGATAACAGGATTAATCCTTGTTGCTCCCCCCTCATGACTCACAAATTAAAGGGACACTGTAGTCACCAGAACAACTACAGCTTATTGTATTTGTTTTGGTGAGTAAATGCAGTGTTTAGATTACAGCCTAGGGATACCTTCACTGGCCACTCCTCAGATGGCTACTACAGGTGCTTCCTGGGGCAGTGCTGCACAGTATGCAGTACTGCCATTCAGTGTCTCCACCCTCTGCATTTAGACACTGAACTTTCCACTGCATTGATTCCAAAAAGCTTTTTTTCAGTCTTTTTGGCAGTGCTTTAATCATGGGTATTTTCTATTTTACATAATTGACTTTTAGTTGAATTTGACACAATGTTTAAAATATATGTAGGCTTCCCTTAACAGACTCAGCAGATTTCAAAATATCGCATTTACATTGAAGTAAAATACAATAATAACATAACCAGTGGTTCCATCCTGTTACATCAACTCTAAAATGCACTCATACACTGCACTGGTATTAGAATGGTAAGAAAGGGGTCTGCGGGCAGAGTGCGGGTGCAGTGACTCTTAATTGGAAGAATGCGGAGGGAGGCAGGGTAAAGGTCAAACAGTAACTACATATGAGAGGTTTAAGAAAATAAATGGTTGGAATCCAGGATGGTGGTGAGACAGAATAAATAGATTAAAACAAGTCAACAAAGTGAGCAACCTTAAAAACGTGCCAACAAAATCCCACTGCGCACCCAAGGACACAAGACATGCCAAAAATATAATAAAAAGTGACTTACTTGATTAACAATGTATTTTATCACATACAAAAACACTTAAAAGATTGAAAACCAAACATAGAGCTGTAACATGTAGAACGGTTTGCGCGACATCGATGTAACCTGGCAGCCAAGGAGAGTGGACTGGAATGCGCATGCGTGAACAATGACGACTTCCCTGTACTAGTCAGTGGGGGCGCTAGACCCTGTTGAGTGAGCTTGTGTACTGTGTGGCCATTGCATTCAAAATGACTGAATGAACAGAGCAACAAATCTGCATAACATTTTGAACATTCCTCTGTGGTAACTATTTGGATGATTCAGAAAGCTTTTGAGGACGATGCGATGAGTGCAGCGCCAAAAACTGTGCAGCACAAACGCTTCAAAGATGGTCAAGAATCTGTACTTCCTCAATGTTCTTCATCGGTTGAGAGATGCAATACAATGAAAAGAACCGCAGGTGATTATGATTGGCAGCTTCATCACGCCAACAAGCCCGCCCATGCATCATGTCTCGTGCAGAGTTTTTTGGGTAAAACATCACAATTTCCCAGATGACGTTGCACCTCATACAGCCCAGATTTGGCACCCTGCGACTTCTGGCTTTTCAGACCGTCGATGAGATTCAGTTAAATTTGACGAGGCAGCTGATGGCGATTCCAAGAAAGGATTTTTCAGAGTGTTTTGAACAGTGGAAAAGATGCTGGGAGAACTGTGTGAGGTCCCAAGATGCCTACTTTTAAGGGGACTGAGGCCTCATTGTCCTATGCTTCTTGTATCTTATTATCTTCTTTAATAAATGTCTCTATTTTTCATATTACATGGCTGGATAGTTTCCAGACAGACCTCATACATGTAAATATAATATAGTGAGCCACCGTCCTTACTCTGTAGTTTTGTGTCAGCTGATCCGATTGGTTTTCTTGCTGGAGGAGTTGGTCTATTTGTACATGGTCTATATCGGCCATATAATGGGGATGGAGAATGGAGATTTTGTAATGCAGATCTCCTAACTGTCCCAGGTTCGGGGAAGAAGTCCCAACTTCAGGTTCCTGTGTTTCCATTCCAGCTTTGTTTCCTGCTTTTATGGACACCTTGGAACTATCCACAGAAAGCATCCTACCATACTAAGAGTGCGGTGTGCATGTTCAGCCCTTAAATGGTAACTCTAACCAAAAAACAGCTTTTTCATAAAATGCTGGTTTTGGTTAGAGTAATCCTTTCTAAGAGGGTTTATTCCCCCTTTTTTTATAAAAAAAACACTAAAACGTATTTGTCCCATCGCCAAGTACAAGTTCTCCCCTCCACCCAATCTTCCTCGGCTAACGTCATTCCCACTCACTGGAGCTGGCGGGAGGTCAGGGATTAGAACGGCAGCAGCTAAGTGGTTAATCTCTGTATGCAGTGTTTCAAATGCATTTAATCTCTGTAAGTGGTTATGGTGCTTGGATAACCCATTAATAGGGTAATTTACAATATTGGCAGTCATTCTGGCGTGCATTCAACCCAGGCTGACATTCCACTTTTTCAGACAAGCCTGTCAACTTTCCGAGTTAGTTTACCCTTTTAAACGATGCCAGTGATGCAAATCATGTCAGTGACTGCCCCCTATGCCGCCCCCCTGTGTCCCAGCCACCCCTCTCCAAATTTCATACCTCCCTATGTTTGGAAGTATGGTGATATATGTTTCAATTTATTGCTTATCTTTTTCAGATACAAAGTATGAAAACCAGATTGCCTGTGTGACACGGCCGTGATGTTCTGCCCTGCTTGGATCTCTTAAGGCTGCTTCCAAAATGTTGCTCCCAAAAGATTATTTTAATTAGTCGTATTTCCAATAAGAGCTAGCAGCTACGCCCCAAGATAACCTCTACATCCCTGCAGAGAACAGGAGATATTTATGCCACAAAAACTGCCTTTACTGAATAATAAAACTAAGCTGTTTAGCTAAACAACTAATCAAGTGTTTTGTTATTGTGTATGTTTGCGTGTACCTCTTTAAACCACCAGTAGCAAATTATGTTGCCGAGTACTTGCCAAACCCATTGTCCCTTGGTACCTTGAGATCATCAATTTTGATGGTCTAAGCCAAGGAGGCAATGTGTGGGTCGGGGCCAGCAGCAACAGACTCACGAGGCACAGGAAAAAGGGTGAGTAAATTATCTTTTTACTACAGCGAGAGAGCCACCTAAATGGCGATCTTAGAGCTATCGTGTCAGGAATACATATTTGAATTCCTGACACTATAGTGTTCCTTTAAATAAAGTAAATCTAATAGTTTAAAGAAAACACCAAAAAGTGCACCACAATCACTAATATCACAGTATGTTAGAAGGCATCACCAACCAAATAAATAACTTAAAAATGTACGTAGCATAACAATTTAAAAAAAAAAAAAAACTCAGACAGCCGTGCAACACTCCTAAAGGCTCCTTATCCAGCAATCATGTATAGTGTCAACACATTTTACATTAATACAGTACCAACAAATACTTTGTTGCCACAGAAAATTACAATTGTATACAGTTAGAGTAAATCCTCTTTGGAGTTTTTCAAAAAGTCATTTATAGATTCATCACATTACATATCTTCTTATATCAGATTTACCTCTTATGGTACCTAAAAAAAAAAAAAAAAAAAGAGAGTGATAGTCTCATAGGATAAACCATTTTATTGAAGTTTGCTATGAATAAACTTAAAAACTCTTACGTTAAAATGTTGGGAGCACTTGTGGAAAGATTCACTAAAAAGGTTTTGCAATCAAGAGGGTTTTACAGCTTCTTTCCACTTCAGGATCTCTAAACACGTCTCTGTTTGTGTGGGTGGTGACTCCTGGAATGAAGCCCATGGATCAGCGCAGTCAGGGGAATGGGCCTTGACAGAGCCAAGGAGTAGGCAGGTGGAGCTATAGATTTAGGGGCGGGGAATTAGGGTGGAGCATGTTAAAGGGTGTGAAAAGTGCAAGTATATTAAGCGGCCATTTTATCAAGTGGCCATTTTAATCAGAATCTGCACTTACCTGTTAATTGTTTTGGCAGGTTGTGTGGTTTCTTTTCTTCTGTTTTTCAGATGGCTTCGCTTGAAGAGATCCTGGACGGTGTGAGAGCAGCCGTGAGAGACAGGGGGATGGCTTGGCTGCAGCAGCAACTGGCGGTTCCTGGGACCAGCGGTAACCCCCCGGCGGCTGTGGAGAGGCGCTCGGTGCGGAGGGCGAGACCGCCCCAGCGGCTGAGCCCGGGCGTGATGCCCGCAGCGCGTCGGAGACGGAGTCCATCCAGAGAGGCGAGCGGCTCATCGGTTGTGGAGGCAGGCCGGTCGGAGCTATCGCAAACGCCGCCGGCCCCGTCTGTGCGACGCGGCGCCGGTAAGGCAACGGTTAGGCCTGGCATGGTGTCGCGGCCTACCACGAGGAGCGCTGCTCGCAGGACGGCGGGCGGCAAGGCGGCAAAATTGGCGACGGCCTCCGAGGAGACCGGGACCGCAGAGGATGTCGGAGGTGTGGATGGAGCCCAGACACGTCACGGTGAGTCTGCTGCCGGTTTAAATACCGGGCGGCAAGGAAAGGCACTGGGGACTGGGGAGGACGGGCTGACACCACCTCAGAGGGCAGCAAGGGACGCCAGTGGAGGGGGAGTTGATCATGCGGGCGAGACAAGGCCCAGGCAAGGCAGCGGGGGGACGGCAGGACAGGTCACCCAGCTAGGGCAGCAGGACCAAGTCAGGACGGCAACGGAAGGGGCTTCCGCTTGTCAGGGCCAGCGCAGCGCGTCCCCGGTGGACAGAGGAGCGGACAGTGAGGGATTGTCTCAGGGGTATGACACACACTCTGACAGCGGGGTTAGGAGTGGACGGGAGGGCCATAAATGTTGCTCCCGGGGACGGCAAGATTACAGAGACAACCCTAGGCCTGCGGAATACAAGAGGCGGCGCGGGGCAGGCGCCAGGCAAAACCGGGCAGGGTGTGTCAGGGAGAGGAGCCTGTCTACTGACGGGTACAGTAGGCGGGGATCAGTCTGCAGGGCCAGGAGGAGAAGGGAACGGCGCAGCGAGTCTGGGTCCTCCAACGGGAGCACCCAAGGACGGCCAGGGAGTTCTTACGGTCTAGAGGGACTGGTTACTAGGCGGGAGAGGCGCAGGGTTGACGGCAGGGAACGTAAGGAGGAAGGGCGGGTAGACGGGCACTCGAACAGACTACCCAGGTGTTCTTCTCCTTACAGGTCGCGGAGCGGTACACCTACGGTCCCACGGCGGGATCCGGCGGAAGGGAGTCGGCGTCAACTGGACACTCCGGAGCCGCACGCGGCGGATGGAAGGAAAACGACCCCACGGCCCTCTGCGGCCGGAGGCTCTGGCGGTGAGTTGCCTGTTACATCACATTCTGATTCCATGTTAACTTGCCTAAAATCGTTGTTAGATTCATGGGTCGGTGGGGAGGGGGCTTCACCGCAATTTTCGAGGGTATGGGTTCCGGAAGCGGGTTCCGGGACAACGGGACAGGCTAAGGGGGCGGTGAGTGGTGTCTCCGGACGGAGTACGCCTGAACCAGGTGAGAAGACAGGCTTAGGTTCGGTCGGAGGAGGGGAGGTTTCCGATGCGGCGCGGCAGAATGTGCATGTCTCTTTCGCGGGCCCCTTGGGATGTCACCTGAAGTCTGAGGTAAAGGACAGGATTTGGAAAGGTGAGTTCGTAGAGGTTTTTTCTCTCCTTCCTCTGGAGGAGTTCCTCGATCTAAAGGATGAGGATAAAAAGGATGCGAAGAAGGAGGAAGAAGAGAAGAAGCGTAGGTATCGGAAGATCCCCAAGACGTTTGCGAACTGGCTGCGGGCTTTTTGCATACTGGCCAGCGTCATCGGGGAAAAGTTTCCCGATCGCTGTTCGCAGCTTTTTTGCTACTTAGACGGGATAGGGGACGCTTACCGGACGTACGGTGGTATTGCATGGTGGAAATACGATGAGCAATTCCGCCAACGTTTAGCAGCGAACCCGAGCATGAGATGGGATCAGATGGATCTGCCCCTGTGGATGCGGCTCATGATGGCGCAGAAGGCTGCGCCCTTTCACGGGGCGGCCGGTGCAGCACCTGGGGGAGCGGCGCCGGCCGGACAAAAGAAGGGTTTCTGCTGGCTCTTCAACGAGGGCCAATGTAAATGGGGCTCGTCGTGTAGATTCAAACACGAGTGTTCCGGTTGCGGTGGTGCGCATGGAGTTAATAGGTGCTTCAAGAGAGGCAAACCGGCTAGCGGGGGAGGTCCCAGCGGCGCCACGGCTCCTGCCGCTGCCACTGGGGGCAACTCCGGTGAAGGTAGGCGAGATGCTGCCGTGGCTAAAGCGCTACGCTAACCGGGCTGACGCGGAATTTTTGAGGAAAGGATTCACAGAGGGGTTTATGATACCGTTCAAAGGGAAGGGGCCAGGGACTTTATGTTTGAATTTACGATCCGTTCGGGATCACCCAGGGGTGGTGCGGGAAAAATTGATGTCGGAGGTACGGCTTGGCAGGATGGCGGGACCCTATGCGGTCCCACCTATGCCGAACTTGAGGGTGTCTCCGTTGGGGGTGGTCCCCAAGAAGGAGCCAGGCAAATTTCGGTTGATACACCATTTGTCTTACCCAAAAGGGGCTTCTGTTAACGACGACATTGACGCGGCCCTAAGCTCCGTTTCATACGCATCATTCGATCAGGCGGTCGAGTTGGTACGGAGAGCGGGGCCGGGAGCGTTGATGGCGAAGGTGGACGTGGAGGCAGCTTTCAGGTTGCTTCCTATTCACCCGACATGTCACCATTTATTGGGATGTTTCTTTGATGAGGGTTTTTTCGTGGATTTGTGTTTGCCCATGGGCTGCTCTATTTCTTGCTCATACTTTGAAAAGTTCAGCTCTTTCTTTGAGTGGGTGGTGCGTCAGGAGTCGGCTGGGGGTGCAGTAGTGCACTATCTGGATGACTTTTTGTGCGTAGGACCGGCAGGGTCCGATCGTTGTGGGCAAATACTGGGGGTGTTGCAATGGGTGGCACAGGTCTTTGGGATCCCGTTGGCGGCTGAGAAGACGGTGGGCCCGACGGTATGCTTGAGCTTCCTAGGGCTGGAGATAGATTCGGTGAAGGGTGAATGTAGGTTACCATCGGATAAACTGACAGCGCTCCGCCAGCGGGTGGAGGTAGTCAGGGGTTCAAAGAAGGTGACCTTGAGGCAGTTACAGTCCCTGCTGGGGAGCTTGAACTTTGCTTGTAAAGTGATCCCTATGGGGAGGGTTTTTTGCAGGCAGTTGGCTCGAGCAACTTGCGGTGTGCGATTACCAGGTCATTATATCAGAGTCTCCGCTGCGATGAAGGCTGATCTGGATGTTTGGTTGTGTTTCCTTCAGGAGTTCAATGGTCGGGTGTATTTTAGGGATGAGGCAGCCTCGTCAGAAGAAATCGGCTTATTTACGGACGCTTCCGGGAGCGTAGGTTTCGGTGCTTACCTGGCAGGGAGGTGGTGCGCGGAAGAGTGGGCGGAGGCGTGGAAGGAAAGCGCCTTGATCAGGAACCTGGCCTTTCTAGAGCTCTTTCCTGTGTTAGTGGCGGTATCTTTATGGGGCGAAGAGCTCGCGAACAGGAAGGTGATCTTTCACTCCGATAACATGGCGGTGGTGCAGGCAGTTAATAATATCTCGGCCTCTTCTCTGCCTGTGGTACGGTTGTTGAGGCGCTTGGTGCTGCTGTGCATGTCTTGGAATATTGTGTTTAGGGCAAAGCATGTCCCGGGATTGTTGAATGTTGTCGCTGACGCCTTATCTCGTTCACAGTGGGAGCGTTTTTGGGCAGCGGCGCCGGGAGCTCGGGAGACGGGTCAGGCATGCCCAGCGGAGATGTGGCGGCTCGGGACGTCTTGCTTGGGGGCTTTATAAGAAGTTCCCTGGCGCTCGGAACGTGGACAGCGTACACCAAGGTATGGTATGAATGGGAGGAGATGATAGGGCAGTCTGGAGGGGCGAATTCGCCTGCAGGTAGGTTGGACACGCTCTTAAGGTTGTTGTGTCGGTTATTCGCGGGAGGAGCTTCTCCCGCGAAGGTGGACCGTTACATGTCAGCATTGGCATTTTGGTTTAAATTCACGGGTAAGGAGGATATTACAAAAACTTTTTTGGTGAGGCAGGCGTTACGCGGCTTTCGTAAAGGACGAAGGACTGTAGACTCGAGACGGCCTGTGTCGTTTAACATTCTACAGGGCTTGACAGAAGGGTTGCATGACGTTTGTACATCTCCGTTTGAAGTGCTCTTGTTTACCGTAGCTTTTGTTTGGGCGTTCTTTGGGGCGTTCCGCATCGGCGAACTGGTCAGCTCTAATAAGTTCGGGGCGAACGGGATCCGGTTCGAGGATGTGGTGCTGGGGCAGGACAAAGTCGAGATACGCCCGAGGAGCTCCAAGACGGATGTCTTTGGGAGAGGTAAGACAATAATTTTGTTTGCGTTGCCAGGGTCGGAAGTCTGCCCAGTAGCATGCGGGCACAAATACTTAAGCGTTCGCCCTCAAGGCTTGGGGTGCTTCCTCGTTCACAAGGATGGTCTTGCGCTGTCGCGCTTCCAATTTGTCAGGGTCTTTCGCATGGGGCTGCGGCAGTTGGGTTTGCATCCCATGCAATTTGGGACTCATTCATTTCGCATAGGGGCAGCAACGGAAGCAGCGCGGCTTGGACTCGGGGATGACCGGATTAAACAGATAGGTCGGTGGGAGTCCGCGCGTTTTAGGACATATGTACGAACGGATAAGTTGGTTTGAAGGGGGGGTCTGGTTGGTTTGAAGGTGTGGTGTCAATGCTCTGCTAGTTAATAACTTGTGTTTCTTTCTAGGTCGGGTTGTATGGTTGGTGGGTCACTCCTACGTTTATTGGGCGCAGAAGAGGGCCGCAGTTCGGAGGAATGGATCACAACTGGGCTTTCTTCAGGACACTGTGCAGTTACAATGGTTTGGTTTTCGTGGTTTCAGCTGGCAGAGCATTAGTGGAGTGCTTTTTGGAAAATTGTTGGAGGGAAATCCCCCGGACGTAATACTGATACATGGTGGGGGTAACGATTTGGGGCTTATCCCTCAGAGGGAGTTAATTAGGAGGATGAAGCGGGATTTGGATCGCCTTCGGGAGCGGGTGCCGGGAGTGGTTATAGTATGGTCTGAGATGGTGCCTAGATTTAATTGGAGACACGCCAGGGACACAGCTGCGGTGGCGAGATGTCGGGGGAAAGTTAACAAGGCCATGTCTGTTTTCGTTAGGAGGTCAGGTGGGGTCCCGGTCAGGCATTGGGAGCTAGAGGGTATGTTACCTGGGTATTATCGTAAGGATGGGGTGCACCTTTCGGAGGTTGGTTGTGACTTGCTTAACCTCGGTTTTCAAGAGGGGATATCCCGGGCCCTATTTCTGTGTGGTGGGGGGCGCTCGAGACATTAAGGGATCAAGTCTCGGGCTGTGGCGGGATAGGGCTAGGGTAATTGGGATGGAAGTGGATTAGCAAGTGGCTAGGCTAAGCTTAGGTTGAATTAGGCCAGAGTTGGAAGTGGTCTGTTGGTTCGAGCTCATCGGTGGCTCCGAACCTGGTGGTGTAGGGGTGTCTCGGTACACCCCTACAGTTAATAAAGTTATAATTATGGGGCCTCTTTGGTAGGCCGTGTGTTATATTTATGTGTTATTTATATTGTTATATATTGTTTATGGTATGGGGTCATTGTCTGGGTTAATGCTGTACGGATGGGGGTGGGGGTAAATTAATTTTATTTGGCAATGACCCCAATTTGTTATCTTGTTTATTGAAAAATTTAAATAAAGCTGTGGACTTTTCTTTTCCAACAGAAATTGGTGTCTGTGTTTATTGGTGGGTTATGGGGATCAAAATGCCACAAGCCGAATAACGACTGTGCGCATGTCATGACAACAAGATAAACACTTGGCTTAAAGGACTCCAATGCGTTTCACTCTATATGCACTTTTTCAAGAAACCTTGAAGGACACTGACATTGTACTTCATTGAAATCTGATAAAAAAAAGTTTGAAAGCAGTTTGAAGACTGGGTAATAATTCATGTAGTAGTGTTATTTATTTCAAGGGACACTATAGTCACCAGAGCCGCTGCAGGCTAATGTAGTGATTATGGTGTCTACAGCACTTCCCTGCAGTTATTCAATGTAAACACTGCCATTTCAGAGAAAAGGCAGTATTAATATTGCTGGGTAGTCACTCAGATGGCCACTAGGGGTGCTTCCTTGTCTGCACAGTGTGCAGCACTGACGTTCAGCATCTCCAAGATCTGCATGAAGGCCCTAAACATTCCCCATCGAGATGCACTGATTCAGTGTATCTCTATTAGGAGAGGCTGTTTGGTGCAACGCGGCAAAATAGCCTTCCAGTTCTTTCCTATGGAAATTCATGGGATTGGTTGAGATCATTAAGATTGATGATCTCAGCCATAAAGGCAGTTCCAGCCACGACCAGGCCGGTGCATCTTGGGAGAAATGGCGAGTAAAAATACCTTTGTAAAGCAATGCAGGAAGGGCCGGTGACCTAAATAGTTAGTTTAACACTATAGTGTCAGGAATACATGTTTGTCTTCCTGACTCTATAGTGTTCCTTTCATTGCATAGTTTCCATAGTAGTTCAGACAGTAGATGGCGGTAGACCACTCGCTATATAAAACTTGCTACTAACGCCAGGCTGCCTGAAAAGACTACAACTTAACACTTACACTAGCAAAAAAAAATGGTTACTTTTTGCAAGATATTATACCTAACTAGGGTCTTGATTTCTTATTGTTTGATCAGCTTTTCAAAAATACATTTCAATATGTCCACAATATTAAATCAAGCCCTAGGTCTAGTATATATATATATATATATTTATTAAAAAATAACTGGTTTATTTTTTTGATTTTGTGGCTGAGTTACACCTCTTATTAAATTGCATTTTGTCTTAACTTTGCAGCTGCACCAAAAAATAAAAAAGTTATAGTAAATCAGTTTATATGAATTCAAGCATTAATCAAATAATTATTGCAGTCCAAAATGGATCCAAATTGCCCCTGAGTAAGACCATTAAAGATTCAAGCATAAAATCATTTGGCAGGCCACAAGGGGCTCCCGGGCCATATGTTGTACAAGTCTGATTTAGTCTAACCTTAAATCCTATTCTTACATTATCCTAAATACTGTAGTAAAATGAAGTTAAAGGGTCAGTCAAATAACAAACTATAAAAAAAAACGGGCATTTAAATCAGAGGGGTTGATTGTACCCTATAATGTGTGTATAAGCATGCCAACAGGTTTTGCAAAAAGGCAGTTGGATGGGCTTAACTTAAAAATGAAAAGCTCATAGCCAAAGAGAGCAAGACCAGCCCCAAAATGTTTTTTTTTAAAGTACATTAATGCCAAAAAGGTTAATAAATGATGTTTTGTTCCATTGAAATCTGAATTGGGTGTGATAATCAAGGAGGATAAGGACAGAGCAGAAATTCTAAAAAAAAAAAATTATATTATTTCAGTATATAGCAAAGAACCTGTGGCTGTAGATTTTCAAATCTCTGCTACGAAACCCTTACAGCAAAGAGATAATTGGTTAAAGAGACACTATAGGCACCCAGACCACTTCAGCTTATTGAAGTAGTCTGGGTGCAATGTCCCATGTCCCTTAACCCTACAGTGGCAATTATTGCAGTTTCTAAGAAACTGCAATAATTACCTCTCAGGGTTAACTCCACCTCTAGTGGCTGCCTACCGGACAGCCACTAGAGGTAATTCCGGGCGCTTAGACGACTTTTGGTCGTCTAAAATGACGCTGGACATTCTCACGCTGAACATGAGGACTTCCAGTGTCATCGGAAACCCTATAGGAAAGCATGGTGAAATACTAATGCGCGCACGGCCATTGCCGCGCATGCGCCTTAGGTCTCCCCCCCACTGCCTGACCAAGTGCCGAGGGACATTGACGCTGGATTCAGGTTAGTGACTAAATGGGTTTTTACCTCTTCAGCCCTGCGGGAGGGGGGGCGAGGGAGGGGGGCACTGTAGGAACCTATAGTGCAGGGTAAAAGGCTCAGTTTTCCTGGCATTATAGTATCCCTTTAATGCAGGATAAAGTGTTACAGCAGTTATAAAAAGTTGATGTAAACAAAAACCCCTGGCCTGATGCTATTTACCCAAGAGTACTTACTGTAGAAATATCCAGAGCACTGTTTTTAATCTGTCATGTGTGCATTTCTTTTAAGAATCGTATTAGAGGCTTGAAGAAAAGCAGATTTGGAGCCTATATTAAAAAAGGGGCTCAAAATCTCAAACCATAACCTACAGATCTGTAAGGTTAACATCTGTAGTTGGTTGCTCAGTACAGAGATCTTCCGGCTTCACAACAAAATGTGATGGGGCCCAGTGGACCCTTGGTATGTTGTCAAACACTTTCTGGGAGCATGCTAAAGTGGTTATGACTCTGTTCCTTTAAGAAGGTCATAGGTAACTGGCAATTATAGTGATTCTGAAACAGTGGTTCACCACAGACCTTCCCTTGACATGGTGGCACTCACTGTGATACAAGAAGTGCAACTGAGGAAGTATGTGGGATTTTTATATATATATATATATATATATATATATATATATATATATATATATATATATATATATATATATATATAAAACAGAAACTAGAAGAATCGAGGAGGAAGGGAGGTCCAGTAGAGTTAGGTAAGAGTGATATTGGCCCCCATAGCTTTTTTAAATTGTATTTGTTTTTACTTTTGAATATGGCAGTTGGCTAGCAAGCTTTGTCCAGCCACCAAAAACTTAACCCTATCCCCCATTTCTCCCTTACTCCCATCTATGTCTAACCCCCCCCCCCCAGGTCTTCCTCCCTCCCATCCATACCTATTCCCCATTTCTCCCTTACTCCCATCTATGTCTAACCCCCCCCCCCCCCCAGGTCTTCCTCCCTCCCATCCATATCTATTCCCCATTTCTCACTTACTCCCATCTATGTCTAACCCCCCCCCCCCCAGGTCTTCCTCCCTCCCATCCATATCTATTCCCCATTTCTCACTTACTCCCATCTATGTCTGTCCCCCCCATGTCTCCCTCTCTCCCATCTATATCTTATGAAGCCGCACTGTAAAATCCCGGGAAAGTTGGGATGTCTGCTGTCTGGCCAGCACTCAACCTACAGGACCTGGCAGGAAGCAGTGCAGAAAGCGGTGCTGAAGCACTTAAAACGAGACACCAGGGAATTAAATTGGGACATTGAGACAGCAGGGCCAAATCTAGACTGTCCAATTAAAATCGGGACTCTTGCAGGCCTGCTTGCATCATCAAGATTTTAATTAGGACATTTAAAAACCAGATGCTCAATTTAAGCATAGAGACCGGGTCACCAGGATATTAGCCGTCCAGCAGCTTTCAGTTGGCTTAGAATGGTTTGGGCTCATTCAGGACAAAGCCATTACTCCCATCCATGTCTATCCCAATTTCTCCCTTACTCCCATCCATGTCTATGCCCCTAACTTTTGTAAACAGAACCATAAAAAGAATTCTCACGTTGAACAAGGCAGTTCAAGATTCTAACGAATGCTACTGTTGCGTTAATTCAACAACATGACTTCTGAAGAAGCCCTGTGAGGCGAAACGCGTTAAGTGGGACATTAACTTTTTATACCTTTTATGGTTTTTGTTTATATTTTGTTAATATTAAAGTATACTTTTAAAGTTACTTTTTATACTCATTCTTTTACCTCCTGGATCCTGTATATCATTGGTGGGGATTATACCACCTAAGCTGACCACACTAGAGCAGGTTACATGCTCTAGCAATTGTAAGTACAATACTATCCATTATTTACACCATTACTGGTACTTACTTCACTATTGGCTGCTATTTTCCTTTTTTTGCATATACCACGCATATTGCACTTTGGAAGCATCTGTATAACCACAACAACATATCCTAAGACGGGGATTGTACCGTCCAAGCGCTGCACAGCTGAGCTCTGTTATAGCTCATATAAATGTGAGTGGATTATATATAGCTGTACTCACCACCGCCAAAAACATTTTAATTACTGTATTGCACTATTGTTTTTTATTCTCTGTTTTATTCCGAGGTTCGGTTTCTTCTGGATATACTTGAGAACATATGTATGTATATTTTGCACATATAATATACTAGGCGCGGGATACACCTTTCTTTTTTCTCAACAACATAACTGATGTTTTGCAGACACGGTTCCCACATTAAAAAAAAATTAATAAAAAATACCAGTCATGCTAATTTCCCCTATTATTTATATATGCGAAACATCACAGGACACATTCTCGTCTGATGTGATATAACGTCTCAGGGTGTTGCATAAGAGAAAAAAAAATTGGAAGGGTAAAATGCCCTTAATCACTGATAAACTACTTACAATGTGTATACTGTGTCTGACTGTGTGTGTAGCAATACGTGAAACAGTGTGTGTTTACTCCATGAATTAATGTGTGTATAGCAGTGCGTGCATACAGTTATCTGAATATGCGTGTGCATCATTGTGTGTAGAATTTGTCTATGTGTTTAAGAATGTGTGGATACTGCGTCTGCTTGTGTGCCATTGTCTGTATACTGTGAGTGTGTGTGTCTACTGTGTGTGTGTCCTTGTGTGCACCAGCTATGTATAATAGATGTAGATATTCTGATTCCATTTCTTTCACCACTCTCCCACAGTGACGTCACAGAAATTTTTTTTTGCAATACTGGCACCGGCCAGGCAGCCTCAAATACAGGCCAAGTGGCAACCCTAGTTTGCAGGAGAAAATGGATCCTAAACCCATGATAATGACGTGATGATGTTTCGTTAAACATCACATACTACCGCGGTGACACATTATTATTATTATTATTGCCATTTATATAGCGCCAACAGATTCCGTAGCGCGTAAACACATTTAGACATCTTTTTTTTAGAAATAAATTGTTTTAACATAGAAGCATAGAATGTGACGGCAGATAAGAACCATTCGGCCCATCTAGTCTGCCCAATTTTCTAAATACTTTCATTAGTCCCTGGCCTTATCTTATAGTTAGGATAACCTTATGCCTATCCCATGCATGCTTAA
This sequence comes from Pelobates fuscus, assembly GCF_036172605.1. Classification (NCBI taxonomy): domain Eukaryota; kingdom Metazoa; phylum Chordata; class Amphibia; order Anura; family Pelobatidae; genus Pelobates; species Pelobates fuscus. Next base: position 266,484,766 of record NC_086322.1, on the reverse strand, counting down.
ACTCCTTTACTGTGTTAACCTCTACCACTACAGCTGGAAGGCTATTCCATGCACCCACTACCCTCTCTGTAAAGTAATACTTCCTGATATTATTTTTAAACCTTTGTCCCTCTAATTTAAGACTATGTCTTCTTGTTGTGGTAGTTTTTCTTCTTTTAAATATAGTCTCCTCCTTTGCTGTGTTGATTCCCTTTGTGTATTTAAATGTTTCTATCATATTCCCCCTGTCTCGTCTTTCCTCCAAGCTATACATGTTAAGATCCTTTAACCTTTCCTGGTAAGTTTTATCCTGCAATCCATGAACCAGTTTAGTAGCCCTTCTCTGAACTCTCTCTAAGGTATCAATATCCTTCTGAAGATACGGTCTCCAGTACTGCGTACAATACTCCAAGTGAGGTCTCACCAGTGTTCTGTACAATGGCATTAGCACTTCCCTCTTTCTACTGCTAATACCTCTCCCTATACAACCAAGCATTCTGCTAGCATTTCCTGCTGCTCTATTACATTGTCTGCCTACCTTTAAGTCATCAGAAATAATCACCCCTAAATCCCTTTCCTCAGATGTTGAGGTTAGGACTCTATCAAATATTCTGTACTCTGCCCTTGGGTTTTTACGTCCAAGATGCATTATCTTGCACTTATCCACATTAAATGTCAGTTGCCACAACTCTGACAATTTTTCTAGTTTACCTAAATCATTAGCCATTTGGCTTATCCCACCTGGAACATCAACCCTGTTACATATCTTAGTATCATCAGCAAAAAGACATACCTTACCATCAAGACCTTCTGCAATATCACTAATAAAAATATTAAAGAGAATGGGTCCAAGTACAGATCCCTGAGGTACCCCACTGGTGACAAGCCCAAGCTTCGAATTTACTCCATTGACTACAACCCTCTGTTGCCTGTCACTCAGCCACTGCCTTACCCATTCAACAATATTGGAATCCAAACTTAAATATTGCAGTTTATTGATAAGCCTTCTATGTGCAACAGTGTCAAAAGCCTTACTGAAATCTAGGTAAGCAATGTCTACTGCACCACCCTGATCTATAATTTTAGTTACCCAATCAAAAAAAATCAGTAAGATTAGTTTGGCATGATCTCCCTGAAGTAAATCCATGGTGTCTCTGATCTTGAAATCCATGTGTTTTTAGATGTTCAACAATCCTATCCTTTAACATGGTTTCCATCACTTTCCCCACTACTGAAGTAAGGCTACTGGCCTATAGTTGCCCGACTCCTCCCTATTACCTTTCTTGTGAATGGGCACAACATTCGCCAACTTCCAATCTTCTGGGACTACTACTTTTAACAATGATTGGTTAAATAAATCTGTTAATGGTTTTGCTAGTACATCACTAAGCTCTTTTAATAGCTTTGGGTGTATTCCATCAGGTCCCATTGACTTATTTGTCTTTACGTTTGACAGTTGAAATAGAACCTCTTCCTCTGTAAACTCACGTGTAATAAATAACTAATTTATCGTTTTTCCTAACTGAGGTTCCTTTCCTTCATTTTCATCTGTAAATACCGAACAAAAATATTCATTGAGGCAGTCAGCTAGACCTTTATCCTCATCTACATACCTTCCTTCTTTTGTTTTTAATCTAACTAATCCTTGTTTTACATTTCTTTTCTCATTTATGTATCTAAAAAAAGTCCCCCTTTTTTACGGACTGTGCTATTTTCTCTTCTGTGTGTGATTTGGCAGCTCTTATAACCTGCTTAGCCTCTTTCTGCGTAATCTTATAGATCATTCTGTCTTCCTCACTCTGGTTTTTTTTTAATATAATTACTAAACTTTTAACTGTTTTCTTTGCTAAACAGCTTATTGTGACATAAAAACCAACAGGGCAAAAATAAGCAAAAAATAAATAAATAAATAAAAAATTAGCTAAGCTTTAATTTGTATAAAATATAAAAAAAACTGCCAATTTCCCATTCCATACAGCTCACTGTTTAGTCAATAAAGCCCTTGACCATTTTATAACTCTAACTGATCATTTTTGGAAGTTCCCCATTTTTTATTGTTTTTATTTGGTTTATATAACAGACACACTGAATGATGGAAGTATAGTTCCCCTTACTGTAAACTTATCCCAGACACGGGCCACGCCCACCGAGGGGCGGGGCTAGCCGACTGTCACGGGATCCCACCGCTACTTCCGGGTCTTCTGACTTCCGGGTTGTTGTGAATGGGACCCGGCGAGGAGGACAATATCCATGAGGTACCGGGAGTAACGGGACAGGGGGGATAATATATTGTATACAGTGTATGCAGGGCGGGGACACGTGATACATAGTGAGATTATGGCGGGAATGGGATAGAGCTATCCTGGGCAGATATCATGGGGGAATAACCTGTAATAACATCAGAAATAACAGGGGAAGGATTGGGGAAACTAGGGTGATGGGTTACAGAGAGAGAAGGTGATGGGAGAGGAAGTCAGGATTGGTCAAAAGAAGAGGATGCTGTGGCTGGAAGACGGATGGGGGAGAGAGAGAGAGAGAGAGAGAGGGTTGGGAGAGAGAGAGAGAGAGGGTTGGGAGAGAGAGAGAGAGAGAGAGGGGGTTGGGGGAGAGAGAGAGAGAGAGAGAGAGAGGGTTGGGGGGGAGAGAGAGAGAGAGGGTTGGGGGAGAGAGAGAGAGAGAGGGTTGGGGGAGAGAGAGAGAGAGAGGGTTGGGAGAGAGAGAGAGAGAGAGAGGGTTGGGAGAGAGAGAGAGAGGGTTGGGAGAGAGAGAGGGAGGGTTGGGAGAGAGAGAGGGAGGGTTGGGAGAGAGAGAGGGAGGGTTGGGAGAGAGAGATGGAGGGTTGGGAGAGAGAGAGGGAGGGTTGGGAGAGAGAGAGAGAGGGAGGGTTGGGAGAGAGAGAGAGAGGGAGGGTTGGGAGAGAGAGAGAGAGAGGGAGGGTTGGGAGAGAGAGAGAGAGAGGGAGGGTTGGGAGAGAGAGAGAGAGGGAGGGTTGGGAGAGAGAGAGAGAGGGAGGGTTGGGAGAGAGAGAGAGAGGGAGGGTTGGGAGAGAGAGAGAGAGGGAGGGTTGGGAGAGAGAGAGAGAGGGAGGGTTGGGAGAGAGAGAGAGGGAGGGTTGGGAGAGAGAGAGAGGGAGGGTTGGGAGAGAGAGAGAGAGAGAGGGAGGGTTGGGAGAGAGAGAGAGAGAGGGAGGGTTGGGAGAGAGAGAGAGAGAGAGGGAGGGTTGGGAGAGAGAGAGAGAGAGAGGGAGGGAGGGTTGGGAGAGAGAGAGAGAGGGAGGGTTGGGAGAGAGAGAGAGAGAGAGAGAGGGAGGGTTGGGAGAGAGAGAGAGAGGGAGGGTTGGGAGAGAGAGAGAGGGAGGGTTGGGAGAGAGAGAGAGAGGGGGAGGGTTGGGAGAGAGAGAGAGGGAGGGTTGGGGGAGAGAGAGAGAGGGTTGGGAGAGAGAGAGGGAGGGTTGGGAGAGAGAGAGGGAGGGTTGGGAGAGAGAGAGGGAGGGTTGGGAGAGAGAGAGGGAGGGTTGGGAGAGAGAGAGGGAGGGTTGGGAGAGAGAGAGGGAGGGTTGGGAGAGAGAGAGAGAGGGAGGGTTGGGAGAGAGAGAGAGAGGGAGGGTTGGGAGAGAGAGAGAGAGGGAGGGTTGGGAGAGAGAGAGAGAGAGGGAGGGTTGGGAGAGAGAGAGAGAGGGAGGGTTGGGAGAGAGAGAGAGAGGGAGGGTTGGGAGAGAGAGAGAGAGGGAGGGTTGGGAGAGAGAGAGAGAGGGAGGGTTGGGAGAGAGAGAGAGAGGGAGGGTTGGGAGAGAGAGAGAGAGGGAGGGTTGGGAGAGAGAGAGAGGGAGGGTTGGGAGAGAGAGAGGGAGGGTTGGGAGAGAGAGAGAGAGAGGGAGGGTTGGGAGAGAGAGAGAGAGAGGGAGGGTTGGAGAGAGAGAGAGAGAGAGGGAGGGTTGGAGAGAGAGAGAGAGAGGAAGGGGGAGAGAGAGAGAGGGAGGTTGGTGAAGAGAGAGAGAGGGAGGGTTGGGAGAGAGAGAGAGAGGGAGGGTTGGTGAGAGAGAGAGAGAGGGAGGGTTGGGGAGAGAGAGAGAGAGGTGGGGAGGGGTGTGGGAGAGAGAGAGAGGAGGGTTGGGGGAGGGAGGGTGTGAGAGAGAGAGAGAGAGAGGTGGGGGGGAGAGAGAGAGAGAGAGAGGGGAGGTGGAGAGGGAGGAGGCAGGGTTGGGAGAGAAGAGAGGAGGGAGGGTTGGAGAGAGAGAGAGAGAGAGGGTTGGTAGAGAGAAGGGATGAGAGAGAGAGGGAGGGGTGAGAGAGAGAGAGGGTGAGAGAGAGAGGGAGGGTTGGGAGAGAGAGGGAGGGGGTGGGAGAGGAGGGTGGGTAGAGAGAGAGAGGAGACAGGGTTGGGAGAGAGAGAGGAGGGTTGGGAGAGAGAGAGAGAGGGTTGGTAGAGAGAGAGAGGGACAGGGTTGGGGAGAGAGAGAGAGGGTTGGGAAGAGAGAGGGAGGGTTGGAAGAGAGAGAGAGGGAGGGTTGGGAGAGAGAGAGAGAGAGAGGGTTGGTAGAGAGAGAGAGAGGGAGGGTTGGTAGAGAGAGAGAGAGAGGGTTGGAGAGAGAGAGAGAGAGAGAGGGTTGGGAGAGAGAGAGAGGGAGGGTTGGGAGAGAGAGAGAGGGAGGGTTGGGAGAGAGAGAGAGGGAGGGTTGGGAGAGAGAGAGAGAGAGAGAAGGGAGGGTTGGGAGAGAGAGAGAGAGGAGAGAGAGAGAGAGAGGGAGGGTTGGGAGAGAGAGAGAGAGGGAGGGGAGAGAGAGAGAGAGACAGGGTTGGTAGAGAGAGAGAGAGACAGGGTTGGTAGAGAGAGAGAGAGAGACCAGGGTTGGTAGAGAGAGAGAGAGAGACAGGGTTGGTAGAGAGAGAGAGAGAGAGACAGGGTTGGTAGAGAGAGAGAGAGAGAGACAGGGTTGGGAGAGAGAGAGAGACAGGGTTGGTAGAGAGAGAGAGACAGGGTTGGTAGAGAGAGAGAGACAGGGTTGGTAGAGAGAGAGAGAGAAGGAGGGTTGGGGTAGAGAGAGAGAGAGAGAGAGACAGGGTTGGTAGAGAGAGAGAGAGAGAGAGACAGGGTTGGTAGAGAGAGAGAGAGAGAGAGACAGGGTTGGTAGAGAGAGAGAGAGAGACAGGGTTGGTAGAGAGAGAGAGGAGAGAGAGAGAGACAGGGTTGGTAGAGAGAGAGAGAGAGAGACAGGGTTGGTAGAGAGAGAGAGAGAGAGACAGGGTTGGTAGAGAGAGAGAGAGAGACAGGGTTGGTAGAGAGAGAGAGAGAGAGAGAGACAGGGTTGGTAGAGAGAGAGAGAGACAGGGTTGGTAGAGAGAGAGAGAGAGAGACAGGGTTGGTAGAGAGAGAGAGAGAGAGACAGGGTTGGTAGAGAGAGAGAGAGAGAGACAGGGTTGGTAGAGAGAGAGAGAGAGAGACAGGGTTGGTAGAGAGAGAGAGAGAGAGACAGGGTTGGTAGAGAGAGAGAGAGAGAGACAGGGTTGGTAGAGAGAGAGAGAGAGAGACAGGGTTGGTAGAGAGAGAGAGAGAGAGACAGGGTTGGTAGAGAGAGAGAGAGAGAGACAGGGTTGGTAGAGAGAGAGAGAGAGAGACAGGGTTGGTAGAGAGAGAGAGAGAGAGACAGGGTTGGTAGAGAGAGAGAGAGAGAGACAGGGTTGGTAGAGAGAGAGAGAGAGAGACAGGGTTGGTAGAGAGAGAGAGAGAGAGACAGGGTTGGTAGAGAGAGAGAGAGAGAGACAGGGTTGGTAGAGAGAGAGAGAGAGAGACAGGGTTGGTAGAGAGAGAGAGAGAGAGACAGGGTTGGTAGAGAGAGAGAGAGAGAGACAGGGTTGGTAGAGAGAGAGAGAGAGAGACAGGGTTGGTAGAGAGAGAGAGAGAGAGACAGGGTTGGTAGAGAGAGAGAGAGAGAGACAGGGTTGGTAGAGAGAGAGAGAGAGAGACAGGGTTGGTAGAGAGAGAGAGAGAGAGACAGGGTTGGTAGAGAGAGAGAGAGACAGGGTTGGTAGAGAGAGAGAGAGAGAGACAGGGTTGGTAGAGAGAGAGAGAGAGAGACAGGGTTGGTAGAGAGAGAGAGAGAGAGACAGGGTTGGTAGAGAGAGACAGGGTTGGTAGAGAGAGACAGGGTTGGTAGAGAGAGAGAGAGAGAGAGAGACAGGGTTGGTAGAGAGAGGAGGATGGTTGAGAGAGAGAGAGAGAGAGACAGGGTTAGTAAAGAGGTAAAGGTTAGTTAGTAAAGAGAAGAACAACATATTTCATAAAACCTGTCAACATATATGTGAAGTGCTGTGATTTATAGTAGCATGCATTTAACGCTCTCTCCTTCCTGCAGGTGGCTGGGTGAACCGTATCCTTTTATTTCCACTGAATATTCTCTTCAGCTCCAAACATGACTAAACGTCCATCTGATTTTGCTGACTTGGAGAGAAGTCTCCCAGCTATTGCCTCCATCAATTCATCTTTCAGCCAAAGCCAGATCCTTTCTCCGCAGTATTACTTGCCACCAGAGCAGCGCAGGGCAATCTCAGATGTTCGCAGGACCTTTTGTTTATTTGTCACCTTTGACCTCCTTTTTATCTCGTTACTGTGGATTATTGAACTTAATGTGAGTATGCGGTCTATGGGCTACATTACTAATAACCCTGCAGAGCTCAGGTAAAAAGCCATTCTTAAACTGTTTGACTCCTTATATTCGTGGGAGGAATGCCAGGATACTCCTCGCACCAGACCCACTAAAACACGCTGTTTGGCTATGGTTTTTGGAGTGCTCCTTAAATTTCTCATGTACTCCTTTACATTTTAGCAAGAGTATGTGCTGGCCTTCGTTTTACCCATCCCTTTATGTTTGTGTTGACCAAATTCATAGTGACACGTGCTCCTTTGATTGACCCTTCACAGTGTACCTGTGAAACGGTTTATATGTTTTGGTTTAGAGACATATGATGGGTATGAAAATGTCCTTGAGAAATCAGATTGTATACCAGTCACCATGGTAAATGTTACCGTAACACCAAGTAGTGGACTATCCTTATGTGCTCTATCACCTGTAAGGGTATAGAACTACAGAGACATCCCTCTGAGAGGTCTTCTACACGTCATTATTACTTCCGACAGTACATGAACACTGTTGGTGGCTCAGATAAAGACCCTGTCATGGGGAACTTTGGCTTATTTCCACCACAGCTGTGTTTGGCAAACCATTCTGGAATTGTTACTACATTGATCCCAGACCTGGAAGCTTTAAAGGCATTTAGTTTCATGACCATGGTTCAGATCTCTGACCAGTTGATATGTCTTTATTCAGGAACAGTTCAAGCTAGAATCTTCTCAAAGAAGGACTTGTTCAATGCGTGTTGTGCATGTTAACATTGGTTGATCTCTGTATGATCCTGTGCCCAGTACCCGTGTACCATAGTTAAGCTGGACATGTATTTTTCTAAAATGTAATATTTAGCAGATTCATGTGGCGATTAGGAAGTTAATTTACTGAAAGCTGAATTATGGTGAATTGAAATACCCAGTTTGTCTAGTTTAGGGGAAAATAGTTGATTTGCAATTCTGCAATTTCTCCACTTCATTAAAGGGAGACTCCAGGCACCCAGAACACTTCTGCCCATTGGAGTGGTCTGGATGCCAACTCCCACTACCCTTAACCCTGCAACTGTAAATATTGCAGTTTTTATAAACTGCAACATTTACCTTGCAGGGTTAACTCCTCCGGGTTTATAGCACAGATTTTCTGTGCTATAGCGTCGCTGGACGTCCTCACGGTATGTGAGGACCTCCAGCATCGCTGAAATCCCCATAGGAAAGCATTTTCAATGCTTTTCTATGGGGAGGTCTAATGCGCGTGTGCGGCATTGGCACGTATGCGCATTAGGTCTCCCCGTTGCGCATGCACAATAAGTCTCCCCCGCCGTATGACGTCGGTGGGGAGGAGCATGGGCGGACCCTGAACCAGCACCGAAGGACATTGGCGCTGGATACAGGTAAGTCACTGAAGGGGTTTTAGCCCCTTCAGCAACTTGGGATGGGGGGTGGGAGGGAGAGGGGACCTGCATTGCCAGGAAAACTGTTTGAAGTTAAAGGGACTCTACAGTGCCAGGAAAACAGTGTGGTTGTAACAATGTCATACACCAATGGAATCTGATCTTTTAGGAGGATCCAAGTCTTGGGAAACCTTGGTCTTATTTACTCTCACAACACTCTTGGATTAGTTGTTTATAAAATAAACCTATCTTGTTCTAGGAAAACCCTGGTCTTATTTACTCTTACAACACCATTAGGTAGAAGGACCAAGGCGTGATTAATAGAGAGATAATGGAGGTTATTATTATTACATACATACATTTAGTTAAGGTAAAGCTGAATTTGCACACTGTATAAATGCTCTTGCCGCTTTGGTCTCTCTAACACTGTGACATGTCCCCTTTCTTCTACACACACTACATCCACCTATTTCTCTGTCCCACACTGCAGGCCTGGAGCTTTTGTCTGTTAGAAAGAAGGAGGGTACAAGTGAGTGCCGTCGTACACCAACTGTCCCCAGAAAGTGTATAGTGAGCACATTATGTTTGTGCCAAGTTCAAGGTGCTGAAACAGCGTCGTCTGCCTAGTTCGCCCTTAGTTGGCCAGTCTGTTTGACTGGCAGGCAGCTTGGCATGCCTTCTTGCCAGACTGACCTTCCAGCTCTTTGGGCAGTGCCAGTAATCTGATTTGCGTCACTAGGCCATTTGTTTTTACTCTGCCCACCGATGTTCCGCTTCACAGGACGCTGATGTTGGAGGGTAAGTATTTGGTTGAGAGATGAAAGCAAGAGATGAGCAGATGGTTTGTGTATTCTTATAAATAAATATATCCTGTAAGTTTCCTCCAGCACCACATCCACCAGAGGATGCATATGACCTTATTTTTCAATAAGGTCCTGTAATTAAGCCCATCATAATTGTCAGCACCGGGCCCAATGGGCTCTTAATCTGGGAATGAGGTGAACCCATGTTTTAGTCACTTTTTCACCACTAATAAGTTATGTTGTTTTCGGCTTGTTAAGTTTTCATGTCATGTGATCTAGGGTGAAAATTCCAATAAGAACGCTGTCTCCTTTGGTGTTACACCCGTCTTACAGCTACATCCATTTAGTTACATGCGTTACATCCTGATAACTGGCTGCTATTCCATGTGAAATATGTTCATCTCTCTGCAAGTTCCGAATGTAACACTGTGTATTAGCATTGCTGTTAGAGTAATAAACCCTTCATTTATATTAAAGATACATAACGAGGATATAAAGGTTTAACCCCTAGGGAAGCGTGTGTCGGCACTTTGAAAGCTTTATTTTATACAAACAACGGCCCAGCTCTGACACAAGGCACCAAAATCATTTATTTTTAAAAGGACATGCATCACTTGACAATTATTTTTTTCTAGGAAGCAAACACTTTAGAACAAATAAACAAACCAAAATAAAGCAAGAAAAACTTTGAAAATTATGTAATAAATGTTTCCAAATTTTACAATATACTCGGTCAGATTGCATAATTGGATTGCTTCTCAGCTAGAGAGATACATTTTGCTCAGCCCCCACCCCACCCCCTAGTTTCATACTAGTCCATTAATGACAGATAATAATACATCATTGCGCCTGCCTGGAGCCTGCTTTGAATGATCAGACTTCCGTGGCCGTGTCTCCGGAAGTGACGAGGGTAGGGAATTTTTACGGGGTGGGTAAATGTGATAGAACATGTGCCTCAGTGCATCTGGCTGGACAAAAACCCTTGGAATTGAAAATTTGGTAGGAAGATCAGGCTGCTCTGATTTTAGATATAACGGGATTTTATGGCTTTTTAATTATTTGTGTTTTTTTGGTTTTTTTGGGGAGGTGGGGATTTAGAAGGGGGACCCAGATATTTAAATAACAAACACATCTTATTTAAAAAAAAAAAAAATATATATATATATATATATATATATATATGTATATATAATTCGGGTTTACCTCAGTTGCCATCATTAATCGCACAGTCTGAAGATCAATATCACAAGGTTAAAGACATACAAAATGCTCTATCTTGAAATAATCTCTCCTGCCTGTTTGACCCCTTTCTACAACGCAGTATGGATAAGTGCAGTGTTCCAAATTGATATGTAATTATGTTTCTTTAAGCATTCTCAAGTTAGACAGTTTAAGTATAGCGTACAAAATATATTTGTTGTATTATCAATTTTGCTATATTAGTTTGTTGTTTGTGTTTAATCTCTGCCTTATTTGCGTTTGCTTTAATTGATTAACCAGGAATCATTGGGAAAAAATTGTATTGTTTCCACAAATCATCAGCTAAAGGGAAGTGTTTGGAGTTCTGCTCATGCGCAAACACTGACAACTTTAAAGGACCACTCTAGTGCCAGGAAAACATACTCGTTTTCCTGGCACTAGAGTGCCCTGAGGGTGCCCCCACCCTCAGGGACCCACTCCCGCCGGGCTCTGGGGGGAGGAAGGGGTTAAACTTACCTCTTTCTCCAGCGCCGGGCGGGGAGCTCTACTCCTCCTCTCCGTCTTCCTTGCGACGTCATCGGCTGAATGTGCATGCGCGGCAGGAGCCGCGCTCGCATTCAGCCGGTCGCATAGGAAAGCATTTACAATGCTTTCCTATGGACGCTTGCGTGCTCTCACTGTGATTTTTCACAGTGAGAAGCACGCAAGCGCCTCTAGCGGCTGTCAATGAGACAGCCACTAGAGGTTTTGGAGGCTGGATTAACCCTCAGTATAAACATAGCAGTTTCTCTGAAACTGCTATGTTTATTAAAAAAAAAAGGGTTAATCCTAGATGGACCAGGCACCCAGACCACTTCATTAAGCTGAAGTGGTCTGGGTGCCTAGAGTGGTCCTTTAACGCAATGGTTAATTGTAGATACAAAATGTGTCAAAAGATACTTAAATTGCATGCACATAATCTAGTAACTTGACTGTTTAGGTAAGCAATAGAAGCCTTTATTTTTCTCTGAACCAATAATAGTGCTGTCAAAGTGTGTTACTGACCTCCCCCCTCCATTCATACCAAATGTATTGCAGTTCTGAGAACACCGTTTGTATGCATTGATCTTTTAGATTCTTATTTACAGTGGGACCTCGGTTTACAAACGCCTCGGTTAACATAATTTTCGGTTTACAAATGAAAATCCATTGAAAATAATGCCTCGGTTTACAAACGTTTTTTCGCAATACAAAGCAATTTTCCCCAGGATGCATTGCGCCTGTGAGGTTTATAGCGCTGCCCCCATGCATGCTGGAGTCTGTAGGTAGCACGGGGTGTCGAGTGTGGGGGTGTTAGCAGTGGTGTATTTTGGATTTGTGCTGCCCTAGGCACGACTAAATTCGGGCACCCCCAAAATCTAAATTTGACCCCCCCAATTCGTGTCAAGCCACTTTTTTGACTGACAGGCACATGCCCTCATTGATACATGCACTGATATACACTCACTGACAGATACAGTCATTGGCACACACATACAGTCATAAGCACACACTGTTTAACCAACATACACTTTCACTGACAGACACACACTGACACACCCACTCACTGACAGACTCACACTCTCAGATACACATAAAATGACATACACACACTGACACACACTCACAGGCACACCTATTCTCACTGAAATATCACACACACAGCTACACTAACTCACTCACAGTAAGGTGGACAACCCAAGAACACTAGGCAAGCAAGGCATTTGTCTGGGAGCTTGGGGTGGCATTTTATGGCGCCGCCCTAGGCAAATGCCTTGTTTGCCTTGTGGTAAATACATCTCTGGGTGTTAGAGCGGCTTTTGCACTGAGTTTTGGAGCCATTCTGGAAATGTTTTGCAATGGTTTTGGGACTTTTTGGAACTTTCTGGGTGCATTTCTCAAGCTGAGGTTCGTCGTTTGCATTGTGGGTTGGTTTCCATGCCGGCTCATTTTGACTTTTTTCTGACCTCCGGGACGGATGAATTGGTTTTCAATGCATTCCTATGGGAAACCGCGTTTCGGTTTACAAATCTTTCGCTATAAGAAACGTCCCAGAGAACGCATTAAATTCGTAAACCAAGGTACCACTGTATTATTTTTTTTTTATTGCCACCTACATTCCCTTTTATTCTGTCAAGTTTGATTATGTTTTAATTCATTTTAACAACGAAAAGATGTCGATTACAAATAAAGTGTAAACAACCATGTCTATAATGGGGGATTGGAAAAAGAGGAGATGGGCCAAAGAATAAAATGAGAGGGGTTGGCAGGGAGGGAAGAACAACTTGGGCCCTTACTCTTCCTGCATTGTTATCTGTCAAACTGACTGACAAGATTCTCAAACTCCACTGAGCTGAATAACAAAATAGTAACAGGACATGCTGTCTGCTTGGCAGCCAGGGGGGTTGTAAAACAATGTTTATCTAGAAAAGGTGTGGATTTCTTTTGAAGTCTGCACTATTTGTAAAGTAAATAGGACACTCTTCACATGCTAAAATACTTTGTGTTTGGAGTGTTCCTTAAATATTGTATATGTAAAGAGTATCGCCAGTAGTATACAATCCCTTCATTTTATAAAGATTACATTACTGTTTTGTTTTATACCCATCCTCCTATAGACTGTAAGCTCATTTGAGCAGGGTCCACTTCAACCGATTGTTCCTGTAAGTTTTCTTGTAATCTCCCCTCTTGTAATATTGTAAAACGCTACGGAATCTGTTGGCGCTATATAAATGGCGATAATAATAATGATAATAGAGTGGCTTATGCCTGGGTGATTTTTTATTTGTCTGCCTTTGTTGTACAGTCCTTGTGTTCTGTATGATCTTAGCACAATAGCCTTTTGTCACAGTCATACTTTTCTAAATAACTCTTAGCTTGTCTTTGAGACACTGCTCTACATTATTATTATTATTATTATTTTGTTTAGTGCCAGCAAAATTCCATAGGGCTGTACAATGTACATATCTTTCCTGTTATTATCTTTAGGGCATCAATTACAGTTTTAATGCATTCAACAAACACAACTCATGACCCATTTCTTTTTAAACTGCGTGCTTAGCAAATGTGGACTTGAGAGCATTTAAAGAATCCAGGAAGCTTAAATAGTATAACATTTGAAATCTTGAGATTGTGTAATATCTGGGTAGCAATGGATGTATAAACAGTTCAATGGGAGGAACCTGAATTATTACCGGCTATTTGTGAACTATACGAGGGCAAGTATTGTGTATGTATATTTTATATGCAAGCGGTGTAAAGATATCGGTTGCAATTTTATCAGTGGCAAGAGTTTACGTTATAAATAAGTCATCTTTAAGGTACTACTAATTTGATTTATAGGTGAGAAAACAAAAGGTGCTGTCTCTGTCTACCCGTTGGCCCTATTCTGATACAGCCATGTATCAACAGAAATCAAAAAGGCTAGAGAGCAAAGTGCATTCATTCATTCTGCTTGTCACAGAGTGTCTGATATAGACTTGAGATGGAGTTAGTATTGATCACGTCTGCAGCCACAGGTCAATACAGAGAAGGATAGTTGTGTCTGCAGGAAAAATGTGCCTGGCTGTTCAGTAACATTTGTAGGAGATGTGGTGCCCAAAGTAAGTATTGAGGGAGGCAAAAGAGATTTTAATGGCTCATGGTTCGACTTTTGTTTTGACTTTTTTTTTTTTGCTTGGCTTTAATGCATTAGTTAAAGGACCACTCTAGGCACCCAGACCACTTCAGCTTAATGAAGTGGTCTGGGTGCCAGGTCCAGCTAGGGTTAACTAATTGTTTTATAAACATAGCAGTTTCAGAGAAACTGCTATGTTTATCAATTAGTTAAGCCTTCCCCCTAATTCTCTAGTGGCTGTCTCACTGACAGCCGCTAGAGGCGCTTGCGTGATTCTCACTGTGAAAATCACAGTGAGAGCACGCAAGCGTCCATAGGAAAGCATTATGAATGCTTTCCTATGCGACCGTCTGAATGCGCGCGCAGCTCTTGCCGCGCGTGCGCATTCAGCCGACGGGGAGGAACGGAGGCGGAGAGGAGGAGGAGAGCTCCCCGCCCAGCGCTGGAAAAAGGTAAGTTTTTACCCCTTTCCCCTTTCCAGAGCCGGGCGGGAGGGGGTCCCTGAGGGTGGGGGCACCCTCAGGGCACTCTAGTGCCAGGAAAACGAGTATGCTTTCCTGGCACTAGAGTGGTCCTTTAATGCATTAAAGAGGTATCAAACAAATATTTAAATAAAAGTGAAAAAAAAAAAAAGGATTTCATTGTTGTGTACTACGCCGTACAGGAAACCCACATGAGAGTCTGGCTTGAACAGCAAAGACTTGGATGAGTCAACAGGGAAGGTAGATTTCTCCATATGATGTCAATGTGTAGAGGGCAGAGCACATACACCTAAATGAAAATCAGACTAAATGGGCCAAATGGTTCTTATCTGCTGTCACATTCTGTGTTTCACAGGAACGGAAGAATGTAGAAGGTTGGTTTTCAAAGAACCCATACTTGCAACCACAACAGTTGCTATATACAATTTTAGCCATATATTTGAGGTCTTATATAATGATTCTCTCTCTCTCTCTCTCTCCATCTTTTTATCAAATTTCCGCCATGTTTCATGGGCAGCATGTGAGCAGTTTACGTTTTTCTCTAATTTCTTTCTTATTTAACCCTCTGCAGACGAATGACGGAATTGAGAAGAATTTAAAGTCGGAAGTCCAGGATTACAAATTTAGCACGTCTTTCTTTGACATATTTGTAAGTGTTGCCCTTAACCACCCTTGCCACACGCCAATGATGTCCTTTAGTTAGATCCCTGTATTCTCTGATCTATTGGATATGTGTTTTGCGCCCAGTTTGTCCTGCCCTACAATGATGGCCAGACTCCCTCCATGCACACCCTTAGCTGCTGATATGCCCGATAAGCCTGGCGCGATTGTTGTGGCCTATTGGACATTTTTTTTTTTTTTAAAAGGGAGCTTCAGTTTTCAAAGTTCCAGCTTTTTTACTGCAATGCCTTCACATTGGTGTGATAAAATGTTTCCCCCACCCTCCTTTCATTATGCATCTTTACATTTGGGGTGTATTTAAACACGTGTCATATTGCTGTGTGTACTAGTTATTTGGTCATGTGATCTTAGGTGTATCTCTGTGTTTGTATAGCTTCTGGCTGTGTTTCGATTTTCCTTCCTTATCCTTGGCTACGCTTGTCTGCGACTCCGTCACTGGTGGGTCATAGCGGTAAGTGTATGAGATCTCTTCATATCTTTTTTTTCAAGATGGCGATACCATCTCTCAAGGGCCATTGTTGACAAAGCTCTGAATAATAATTTCTCAGTACGTTAATATGGTATATTTAAAAAATATCCGTGTTTCTTCAAGCTGTTTGCATGCCTCCCAAATATCTGGGTGGCTTTTGCGGTCCAGTTTTGTATTTAATGCAGTCGATATTGATAGTGTGTTATCTTACCAGGAAAGGTTAAAGGATCTTAACATGTATAGCTTGGAGGAAAGACGAGACAGGGGGGATATGATAGAAACATTTAAATACATAAAGGGAATCAACACAGTAAAGGAGGAGACTATATTTAAAAGAAGAAAAACTACCACAACAAGATGACATAGTCTTAAATTAGAGGGACAAGGGTTTAAAAATAATATCAGGAAGTATTACTTTACTGAGAGGGTAGTGAATGCATGGAATAGCCTTCCAGCTGAAGTGGTAGAGGTTAACACAGTAAAGGAGTTTAAGCATGCGTGGGATAGGCATAAGGCTATCCTAACTATAAGATAAGGCCAGGGACTAATGAAAGTATTTAGAAAACTGGGCAGACTAGATGGGCCAAACGGTTCTTATCTGCCGTCACATTCTATGTTTCTATGTTTCAATCATCATAACAATATAAATTAGATTATTGCTGCTGATTTCATATGCAACCATGAAAGGGCATAATTGGAAATGTTCTGCCAAGACGCTGGGTGGTGGTGGACTTTGTGCTCATTGTAGAATGTGTCCATCGTCCACCCAGAATAGGGTGGGCCCCTAATTTACTTTAAATCCTATCGTGTAATGCAGGTATTCTTTTTGATGATCACTTATCCAGGCGTGATACTTGTACCCCTCTATTTCATCCACTATACTGTCTTCTTAAAGACTGCTTCAATCACTTGATGTATTGTGGAAAACTGACACTAAAGGGATGCTATTAGCACACAGACCACTTCACCTCATTGAAGTGGTCTGGGTGCAGTTTCCTTGTTCCTTTAACCCTGCAATGTAAAACGTACAGTTTTAGAGAAACTGAAATGTTTACATCGCAGTGTTAAATCCGCTTCTATTGCTCCCCGGAGTTTCATGGATTTTTACTTCCTTGAAGTTTTGCATGAGAATGTTTGTTTAACATCATCAAAATCACTAGGGAAGCATTGAGCCATGTAGGCATTGGAGAAGGAAGTAAATGTTTTTAAAATGTTAATTAACCCTTTACATGGCTAGGGAGGTGGCCGTGGGGGGCAGGGGGACATTATAGTCTCAGGAATACAACTTTGTATTGTATTGCAATGGGAAAGCATTGTGATTGGCTGAGATCACCACTTCTGATTATGTCAGTCCAGGAAGCAGAGCAGGGACAGAGCCAGCAGCAGCAGACTGGAGGTATGATTTTACTATATTTAGCGTTGCTAGGGAGACTAGATGTTGTTTTTAACACTATAGGGTCAGGAATACATCTTGCATTATAAATCTCGCTTTCTTCTTTATAGATCACAACCCTTGTGACCAGCGCCTTCCTCATTGCAAAGGTTATCATGTCCCAGGTGAGAGGTGCAGCATTTGTTTTGTTAGAAACTGTATCTCTTATAAAAAAAACACCCAGGAGTTGTTACCTTAAGTTTTTATGCATTATAGTCTGAGAGTGAAAAGTTGAGATTGGTAGTGTTATCTAGAATTCTGTCATTTTAAAATCTGCATGCATTGTAATTTATCGTTATAAGAGTTTGTTTTGGGCGGGGCGGGGGGGGGGGAGGAGAGAGGGGGAGAGGGTCATTTTTACTTCCTGTTTCAAATAATGGAGAAATCCCATAAAGCCCCATTAAAGCAGAATTGCAACATTTGTCATTCCCTTTGTATAATCCAGATTTTCTTTATCACAGCTCCTGTCAAAGGGAGCATTTGGCTACGTGTTACCCATTGTATCCTTTGTGGTGGCGTGGCTGGAAACCTGGTTTTTAGACTTCAAGGTCCTGACGCAAGAAGCAGAGGAGGAAAGATGTGAGTGTAAACACATATTAAATGATCCTTCACTCCTCTTGTTCAAGACAACCGATGCATGTATAGTTTTTTTTTTTTTTTCTATTTAGACTATGATTATGTTTAGGTCAGTCAGGCGAATGGGGAGTGCTTAGTAGAAAAGAGTTGCAGTTGTTTTTTTGAGGCCTAAATAACAGGGGCAGAGGGGTGTGGGATGGGTTGTTGGGTAGAGCAAACTATCTGTACGCAGAATATTTTATTAATATTATATTGGGGAAATACAAGAACTGCACGTACAGAAAGTTACAGTGGTAAAAATAAAAAATAAATAATAATATGGTGACTAAAGGTAGAATAAATTAAATAAAGTAGCATATCTTCCAAAATTCCGTCAGCACCTGAAAGTCGCAGGGAGAGGAAGCCTGAGGAGCAGGTTGAAGGGTATCTTTAAGATCTTGCATTTACTAGCTTTCCCCAGCAAGTGGCAGCAGTGAGCTTTAACTAGCCGAGGAAGAGGCTCCACCCATCAGAAGATGATTATTCTGGCCTATAGGGGTCTGGTTTTAACCCGTAAATCTTTCCTGTTAATGCGCAGTTTAGCTCCCAGCAGCTGAATAAGCTAATTGTATGACTATTATCAGTTTGACAATGTTATGAATGTGGTCCACACAGTGTTTACTTGAGCCGGGGACTGCTCATATGCACAGTCACGTTTCTGGCTCTCTCATAGAACCGGTAAGGTTAAGTGTGGGGTTGTGCATGCTGCAAAAATAATGAAGTAATGCTTGATAATCTGTGCAATGAACATAGGTTGTTAAAGGTGCTTGAAGTCTACTCCAGCTTGTCACTCTTTTCATTTTCACTCTCCATTAGCTAGGGGTAGCCCGTGATAGATCTCCGGCTGTTGCAGAACCTTGAGACCTTTCCAGCCTTTCCAGCCTTAAATCTAATCAACATTTCATATTAATTAGAGTTTAGACAATGTCTCACGACTCAATGTTCGTGCAGTGTATGCATCTTCTTGGGAAGATGGCTTCTCTCAAATGAGTAAACATTTCTGTAATGTTGACTGGGTTGAACTAGAAAGTAACATTTAAATTTCATGTGATGTGTAAAAAGTGGGTTTTTTTAACTTATCAGAAGAATAAAATGGAATACACGTGTTGACTTTTTAATGTGTAAATTGCAGAGAAGTGACTGTCCCCCTTAGGGCTTTAATAAGATTGCATTACTCTTGAACTTAATTCTGTAACTTATTTTCACTATGCACGCATGTGAATCTGCCTTTTCTCTCTGTTTAAAGCCATTTACAGTGTGGTGAAACTTTTTGTTTTCGTGTGCCCTGTAGGGTATACAGCTGCCCAGGCTGCAGCTTCCCGGCCTGCACTCCTATACCCCGGAGCTCTTTCTGAAGGACAATTTTACTCTCCACCAGAGTCATTTGCAGGTAATCTACCTGTTTATGAATTTATGTAGCACTTAGCTCGGCTAGGTATCTCTATTACCCATTATGCATATGGCCTGGGAACCTGGAATAAATACAACCATATCTGTTTATAGCAGCATAAGACTTAGACTATTCTGAACCCTGTGTCCTCACAGGATCCGATAATGAGTTTGATGAGGATGAGGAGACAGCTGGAAGAAGGGCTGTAACAGAGCAGGAACGAGAGTATGTGAGGCAGGGGAAAGAAGCAATGGAAGTTGTAGATCAGATCCTCGGTCAAGAAGCAAACTGGAAGTTTGAGAAGAGCAATGTGAGTCTCTTGTACCCCTCTACCTGCAATGGTCCCCTATTTTCACCTGCTTTCATTCCTTCCAATATTCCTTACTATGCGACTTGCTCTCCTCTTCGTCGGACCGTGTCAGTGGAACTCTTTTTATATTCATAGTCCTTTATATGTGCTATGGTTATTGCACCGTTCATTAACACGTTCTCTATGTTTCCATTTCATTCACAATCAGGAAGTTGGTGACGCTGTATATGCGTTGGAAATACCTTTTCATGGAAAGACGTACATTCTCAAGGTATACCTATGCTTTGGCACAAAAGTTCTTATGACCTTCTTGCATGTCTTTTTGGTTAAAAGAGAGTGATGGTATAGAAACAACAATTTGTTGAAGTCGGAATGTTTGTCTCAAATAAATGAAAGCAGCAATGTTTTGAGTGCATGTTTTATGTATAAATTATAGTGTACTCCAGACATTGACTTGCCTCTTCTGTGCATACCCACAGGCTCTCATGCAGTGTCCAGCTGAGAGTGTCTACCAAGAAGTAATACTTCAGCCCGAGAAGATGGTCTTGTGGAACAGGACCGTGGCTCTTTGTCAGGTCAGAGGTTTTTTTTATTTTTTGGGGGCTTTTGCTTACTAGAAACATGTCTTGAACTCTTCCTCAGAAGATAAAACCACTACTTTTCCCTGTGGACTAGAGTTTAAAGGGACACTATAGTCGCCAAAACAACTTTAGTTTGATTAAGCAGTTTTGGTGTATGGATTATGTCCCTGCAGTCTCTCTGCTTAATCCGCTGCCATTTAGGAGCTAAATCCCTCCTCTCCTGGCTGCGACTCACCCAGCCTCCCTGCACACTTATTGAAAGAGTCTACATTAATTTGACAGAGCAGGAAATAAGAACTTCTAAAGTGAACAAACTGTGCTCTAAGGTGGGGGGAGGGGACCAAATGTATTTTCGTGCAGCCTTATGAGTCGCAGCCAGGGGAGTGTGGCTTGGGCTGCATAAACCGAAACAAAAGTGGTTTAACTCCAAAATGGTAGAGAATTGAACAGTGAGACTGTAGTGGCATGTTCTAAATATAGAAACTGCTTTGTTAAGCTAAAGTTGTTTTGATGACTATAGTGTCCCTTTAAAGGGTTACTAAAAGTTATGATGCCAGAAGTATCCCACAACTGTTCTCTGGTAATGAAGCAACACATTTTGCACAGTTGCTTTCTCCCTTTTACCAGGTCCCCCCCCCCCCCAGCTGCTGAGGCTCCTATCCTGTCTGGTATTCATCCGGGTCCTGCAGAGCTGCAGAAGCTGTCTGCGGGTCCCATCTGCCATTCGTTGGCTCAGAGCGTCTGCTGAGCGCACTCGGCAAATTAATTGCCCTCTGTGCTTAGAAATACAGGTGCCATGTGCTGTGTCTTCACATTAAGTATTGATCATTTTTGGAAAGTATCTGTTGGTATTCTGCTTACAAACAATAATTATTTGCCATATTGTAGCAAAGCTTGCATTTATATATTTTACCTTTTTATTGGTATTTTGTATCTAGAGCACTCTGTATAGAGTTTGTTTGGGTCTATATTTTTTACTAGAATAGTTTAATAAATCTATTTTCTTTATATACAAGGCTATTCACTAAAGTGAGATTTTTTTGGGAATTCAAAGTAAATTCCAAATTTAAGGCAAAAGTAGCCAAACTGGAAAACTTCAAGTCTGCTATACTTCCAGTACAGCTACTTTGGCTTTAAATTTGAAATTCACTTTGGGTTTCTGACAATGCCGACTTTAGTACATAACCCTGCAAGTGTTCATTGGCAGTGGAAATGCTGTCATTGTTATTTCAAACTACATTACTGTAGCCAGGTGAGTTCTGCCATCACAATAGAGAAGTTACAGTGAAGTTTTATCCATCTTCTTGAACTCCCAGATACCCACACAAAGATGGTTCTCCCAGATATTGGCACACACATAGATCTGTACTCTGAGCATTTACATGTGAATCTGCAGCACTAACCCTACTCCATGCTGAATTAACCCAACACTCTCCACGTTAAAACAATGACAACAGCAGTAACCCCCTCACCCTCTGAAATAGTCCTACACAGAGGTTCAATAACCCCATACATGGTGCATTAAACCTCAAACAGATACAAAATTGTACACACACTCAGTCAGATACTCATATAGTCGCACATAGTTACACATTCAAAGGTGCACAAATATTGGCGCACAAACATACAGACATGCATTGGCACTTGTGCAGACTGTCTCTCCACCTCTTATCTCATCTTCCCTCCCCCCGAACACCAATGTAGTGTGACTGTGCAAGTCCTGCCAGAGTCCTGAGCGGAAGGCCTCTTTCTACTGGCAGGGCTCTCCACTAAGGATCTGGCGCACAATGTGTAAAAAAACAGGAAGCGCTGTGTGCTGGTTTCTTAGTGGAAAGATTTGTGAGAAGAAAAAGCTCTCCATCTTGGAATTCTGTCGGGACACCATTTAGACACGCTACATTAAGAGGGAATGATGTTATATTACCAGACATGCACCACTGGGCCGCAAAAAGAAGGGATAGTTGTTAGAATGAAGGAGTGTTTGAGTTGGGCTCTAGGTATTGATGAAATCGTATGAGTTACTTGGGATTAGAGTTTTACTTGATCACTGTCTTAAATTACCAGAAGCGATTGGCCCCAAATCAGTCCTCCTGACCAATGGCCTTGTGATGGACTCTGGAATTTTGCAGATGGAACTGAAACTCTCCCTTCAAAGAAACCACAGTGGCCATCTAATTTCGTATCAGAGCAGATGAATATCAGCATATTGACAAGCAGTTTTTGTCTCACCATGTATATGGAAATATGTCTGTGGGATAGTAGGAATGGGCTTGATAATTCACCATACTTTGAGATACTTATTAATTCTACATTATGCTGGTCAGGGCTTGAAAGTGCTCTTCAGCAGTATGTGGAATTAATAATCTTACAATCAAGATCTCGAAAAAAAACACCTTGATAAAATGATTTAATTTCACACCGGGGTACATGACGTCCACATTAGACAGGATCACTCTCTTTGGCATGTTACGGTTACTATGATGGTTAGCCAGCCAAAAGACTGACTGAGAACTATGGGAAACAAAGTCCACATTAGCTGTTGTGCCAATCTCACCTTATGATGTCCTGCACATGGACAGGATGTACAGTATGCCGCTTGCCTCCCAACCGAATGTAAGATCGTTTGAGCAGGGCCTTCAACGCCCTCTCTTCCTATGACTCCAGCTTGACTTGTTGCAAAAATTTGTTTTTTAGTCCACCTATTGTACAGCGCTGCCAAATTTCTTGGTGCTTCATAAGTAATATTAATGGCAAGCCACGTACAAGCTGGCCTAGGTGTATTACAGTCACAGTATTTACATGGTGATGAAAACTGGCAGAATAGGGAAAAAAACTATCTTCCAGATGAGGAGTGCTGTTTGATGTTTATGTTTGATTTGCTTATCTAGAGCAGCAATAAGTAACCTGCTTTGACTTTTTTAAAGAGATTACGTTTATGATGCTGACTCAGAATCGGTGATATATTTGTGAAGTAGAAAAACTATTTGCGGGCTTCCTTCTTATTTTTGACAAAAACTGATGATGTGGCCAAGTGAAAAAGATTCAAAAGGGTCCATTGTGCGCAGTGCAGATTAAATGAATATCCGGATAACAAAAGTTAAGCATTACTAAAGCCATGCTTTTAAAAGGAAGTGAAACATTTCTTTGTATGTGGCACAGGGAACGTTTACCGAAAGTCAAATGAGTAACATGTTTGGGAATTAACCCATTCCTTTCCCTGTTATTGCTATGCAATGCTGGAGCAATAAAAAAAAAGGAAGTCGTCTCTCTCCTCGCGCACACACTGACATTCACTAAACAATGGGATATTATGTTTTCAATAACTCCTATACCAGCATGATTTTCCGTGGTTTCTGTTAGACAGCTACAGTAATTTATGCAGTATTCACCAACTATAGATTGTACGTTCATTTGAAAAGTCCTGCAGATTCTAAGCCAGAGGTGCCCTAAAGGTAGATCCCCAGATGCTGTAGAACTAAAACTACCATGATGCTTTGTATGCCTTTAGAATGAAAAGGCATCATGGATGCTGTAGTTTTAAAACATCTAGGGAACTACCTTTTGGCCACTCCTTTTCTAGGCATTATAACCACTTCAGCTTATTGAAGTAATAGTGGTGCCATGGGTACTGTTCTTTCAGCCTTTTGTTTAATTTTTCGGACTGTCTTCAATAAGCTGAAGTGGTTATGGTGCCTAGAGAGCTCCTCTGACAAACTAGTTCATCTCTTGTGCAGTACAAGACACAATGCGGTTACTTTATAACTAAGTGGATGCATACTGCAAGGGATGATAGGATAGTTATATTCACTATATGACTTCCTGTAGTTTAATACAATCCTCTAAGTATTCTACTGTACCCTCCAATAGTCCAGGTTTTATGAATATCAATAAACGCTGAAGTTTGCTGCACGTCGCACTACATATCTGTCCTCCCCTGTGCTGCTTGTATGTGCATGGGGTTTAAAAACGTCCTCCTTTTCACCATAGATCCTGCAGAGAGTGGACGATAATACTTTGGTGTCATACGATGTGGCTGCCGCAGCAGCTGCTGGAGTGGTGTCTCCTAGGTGAGAATTTTTATTTTTTTCTTTCCCCATTAAATTCTCTTATCCAGTTCCTTTATAACATTCACCTTCTTGTCTACCAGGGATTTTGTGAATGTTCGGCGAATCGAGAGAAGGAAAGATCGCTATATATCATCAGGGATAGCAACAATGCACCACGCCAGACCTCCACATACAAAATATGTCCGGTGAGAATTCCATTCATTGGTTTTAATAAGCCAAAAGGAAGCTACATCTAGATTAAGATTTTGAATTAAAGGGACTCTATAGTCTACATATAAAAGCAAGAAAGACAGGTCCCCCAGCCTTCCTTCTTACATTTAATTAAAAAAAAATTCGAGGTGTTTTTATATTAAAAACTTACCTCCGTTCCAGCGCCGAGCTCCCAGCCAGGCCGCGCCCCCTTTTTCGTCAAAATGGCGAAATCGCGGGGCCCAATAGGACGCTTCTCTGAGAGAAGCGTCAGGGCGATGTGGTGCGCATGCGCTGCACCAATCGCGTTCTTCATAGAGCGGCATTGACAGCCGCCCTATGAAGAACCTGAGCGCTTTACGGAATGCGCGTTCGCGAGCTGAGCTGTCTGACAGCTCAGCTCGCTTTCTAAAACTATATCAATAAGGGGGGACCTACTGTCCCCCCCCGGCCCCCACCCCTGAGCGGCGGGTGGGGGCCCTAAAATTATCAATAAGGAGGGGGGACCTACTGTCCCCCCCAGGCCCCCACCCCTGAGCGGTGGGTGAGGGCCCTAAAATTCACAATAGGGGGGGACCTACTGCCCCCCCCCGGCCCCCACCCCTGTGCGGCGGGTGGGGGCCCTAAAATAAAAAATATGGGGGGGACCTACTGTCCCCCCCCCGGCCCCCACCCCTGAGCGGTGGGTGGGGGCCCTAAAATTCACAATAGGGAGGGGACCTACTGTCCCCCCCCCTGCCCCCACCCCTGTGCGGCGGGTGGGGGCCCTAAAATTCACAATAGGGGGGCGGGGCTACTGCCCCCCCCCGGCCCCCACCCCTGAGCGGTGGGTGGGGGCCCTAAAATTCACAATAGGGGGGACCTACTGTCCCCCCCCGGCCCCCACCCCTGTGCGGCGGGTGGGGGCCCTAAAATTCACAATAAGGGGGGGACCTACTGCCCCCACCCCTGAGCGGTGGGTGGGGGCCCTAAAATTATCAATAGGGGGGGACCTATTGTCCCCCCCGGCCCCCACCCCTGTGCAGCGGGTGGGGGCCCTAAAATTCACAATAAGGGGGGGGACCTACTGGCCCCCCCCCCCGGCCCCCACCCCTGAGCGGTGGGTGGGGGCCCTAAAATTATCAATAGGGGGGGACCTATTGTCCCCCCCCGGCCCCCACCCCTGAGCGGTGGGTGGGGGCCCTAAAATTCACAATAGGGAGGGGACCTACTGTCCCCCCCCCTGCCCCCACCCCTGTGCGGCGGGTGGGGGCCCTAAAATTCACAATAGGGGGGCGGGGCTACTGCCCCCCCCGGCCCCCACCCCTGAGCGGTGGGTGGGGGCCCTAAAATTCACAATAGGGGGGACCTACTGTCCCCCCCCGGCCCCCACCCCTGTGCGGCGGGTGGGGGCCCTAAAATTCACAATAAGGGGGGGACCTACTGCCCCCACCCCTGAGCGGTGGGTGGGGGCCCTAAAATTATCAATAGGGGGGGACCTATTGTCCCCCCCGGCCCCCACCCCTGTGCAGCGGGTGGGGGCCCTAAAATTCACAATAAGGGGGGGGACCTACTGGCCCCCCCCCCGGCCCCCACCCCTGAGCGGTGGGTGGGGGCCCTAAAATTATCAATAGGGGGGGACCTATTGTCCCCCCCCGGCCCCCACCCCTGAGCGGTGGGTGGGGGCCCTAAATACAAAGGGGGTGGGGACCCTAGTTAACCCTCTCCCCCCCCCCCCCCCCCCCCCAAAAAAAATATCTCCCTACCTACCCCCCTCACCCTAAAAATAATGAGTGGGGACCCTTTAACTAAAAACCTGTAAAGAAAAAAAATAAGATAAAAACAACTTACCATTCGATGTTTTCTTTCTTCTAAAATCTTCTTTCTTCAGCCCCAAAAAAGGCCAAATAAAAATCCATAATAACCGACGCAATAAAAAAAAAAAAAAAAAAAAAACCCGAGCGCAAAAAAAATAATCCATCTTCACCCATGGAGGGCTCCGCGCAGACTGAGCTCCGCAATGCGGGGGAAGGCTTATAAAGCCTTGCCCCGCCCTGCAATTAGGCTAAGAACACTCTGATTGCTGGGTTTAAGCCAATCAGAGTGCTCTTTGTCATTTTACAAGCGTGGGAAAGTTCTTTGGAATTTTCCCACGCTTGTAAAATGACACAGAGCACTGTGATTGGATGGATTTCAAGCCATCCAATCACATTGCTCTGTGTCATTTTACAAGCGTGGGAAAATTCCAAAGAACTTTCCCACGCTTGTAAAATGACAAAGAGCACTGTGATTGGATGGCTTGAAATCCATCCAATCACAGTGCTCTGTGTCATTTTACAAGCGTGGGAAAATTCCAAAGAACTTTCCCACGCTTGTAAAATGACAAAGAGCACTGTGATTGGATGGCTTGAAATCCATCCAATCACAGTGCTCTGTGTCATTTTACAAGCGTGGGAAAATTCCAAAGAACTTTCCCACGCTTGTAAAATGACAAAGAGCACTCTGATTGGCTTAAACCCACCAATCAGAGTGTTCTTAGCCTAATTGCAGGGCGGGGCAAGGCTTTATAAGCCTTCCCCCGCCCTGCGGAGCTCAGTCTGCGCGGAGCCCTCCATGGGTGAAGATGGATTATTTTTTTTGCGCTCGGGTTTTTTTTTTTTATTGCGTCGGTTATTATGGCTTTTTATTTGCCCTTTTTTGGGGCTGAAGAAAGAAGATTTTAGAAGAAAGAAAACATCGAATGGTAAGTTGTTTTTATCTTATTTTTTTTTCTTTACAGGTTTTTAGTTAAAGGGTCCCCCCTCATTATTTTTAGGGTGAGGGGGGTAGGTAGGGAGAGTTTTTTTTTTTTGGGGGGGGGGGAGGGTTAACTAGGGTCCCCCCACCCACCGCTCAGGGGTGGGGGCCGGGGGGGACAATAGGTCCCCCCCTTATTGATAATTTTAGGGCCCCCACCCGCCGCACAGGGGTGGGGGCCGGGGGGGACAATAGGTCCCCCCTTATTGATAATTTTAGGGCCCCCACCCGCCGCTCAGGGGTAGGGGCCGGGGGGGACAATAGGTCCCCCCTTATTGATAATTTTAGGGCCCCCACCCGCCGCACAGGGGTGGGGGCCCGGGGGGGGCAGTATGTCGTCCCCCCCCTTATTTATTATTTTAGGGCCCCCACCCGCCGCACAGGGGTGGGGGCCGGGGGGGACAATAGGTCCCCCCTTATTGATAATTTTAGGGCCCCCACCCGCCGCACAGGGGTGGGGGCCGGGGGGGCAGTATGTGCCCCCCTTATTTTTAGGGCCCCCACCCACCGCTCAGGGGTGGGGGCCGGGGGGGGGGAGGAGAGTAGGTCCCCCCCCCCCCTTCAACCACTATTGTGGCCAGACAGCATCCCTGTGGGTTCAGGCTTCAGCTGTCAGCTGAAGCCACGCCCACAGCAGTGCTGACAGGCTGTCAGCACACAAAGCGCGTTCACAGTGCTTTGTGTGCTGATAGCCCGTCTGATGCATTCACCCAGAATGCATCGGACGAGAGGCCTTTTTAGGGCCTCTGAACTCGGAAGTCCCTCTGGTGGCCGTTTGATTTGACTGCAACAAGAGGTGTTCCAAGCTTCCAATGTAAACACTGCATTTTCTCAGAAAATACAGTGCTTACAAGAAAAAGGCTCCGGGTAGCTGTAGCACTCACCTAAACAACCTCATTAAGCTGAAGTTGTTCAGGTGACTATAGTGTCCCTTTAAGTTGTGAATTTTGCTTTATAAACTTTAAATGCTTCTTCGTGGTCACTGGCCACCAGGAGGCGCTGCTCTTAAAAGCAGCAAAACAGAGTATAGACCCCACAGGGTTATTGACTGAAGTGAGAAATCAAAATGTATTAAAAGTGAATTTTTAAAGGGACACTATACTCACCAGAGCAACTACAGCTTATTGCATTTGTTCTGGTGAGTAGAATCATTACCTTCAGGCTTTTTGCTGTAAACACTGTCTTTTCAGAGAAAATGCAGTGTTTACATTACAGCCTGGTGATAACTTCACTGGCCGCTCCTTAGATAGCTTTTAGAGTTCCTTCCTGGGTCATGGCTGCTGATTTCCCAGAGCTTTGTTTGAATTGTGCTGGCTCTGCCCTTGATCTGCCTCTTTGTCAGTCTCACCCAATCCTTTGGGGAAGCATTGTGATTGGATCAGGCTACCACTTCTGCTGATGTCCACAGGCAGTGGGCAGGTCTACAGGAAACCGGGACAAAGCCTGCAGCTCCAGACGTGAAAACAAATAAGATTTTACTATTTTTAGGGTGGCATGAGGGGACCAGGGTGGCTAGATGGTGGTTTTAACCCTATAGGGTCAGGAATACATGTTTATGTTTCTGACCCTATAGTGCTCCTTTAACTTTATCCCAAAGTAAAAGCATTACTGGCTAGAGAATTTCCCTAGTATTGTTATTTTTACCTTGCGTTTGAACTTTACCTTGAATTCTCACTTTGAATTTCAATTTGTATTCTCTAAATATCCCTACAGGTATAACATGTGAATGGCAATATGCTGACACACAATAGGGTGAGCTTTAGGATATAAGAGGCTTGTGTGTAACCAAACCTTTTGTCTGTTTCTTCCTACAGTGGGGAAAATGGCCCTGGGGGGTTTGTCGTGATAAAGAACCCCAGAAATCCATTGGTCTGTACTTTCATCTGGATCCTCAACACAGATCTAAAGGTAAGGGAAGATGAAAGCATTCAAGGTGTTCATCGGACAGTATAGAGACGGTAGCAACAATCTCTTCTCATTATTATTTATAAAGTGACAACAAATTCCGCATTGCTCTACAATAGGTGAACTGACAGATGAGTTGGATGCATACGAACAGAGGGTGTAGTGTCCTGCTTAAACAAGCCTACATTCTCATAAATAAAAGGCAGTCTTACTTTAGTTGCAAATTTTACATTCTATTTTATCTTCAGTTACAAATGTTTACATTTATGTGAATCTGTAGTGTTAGAAACACTATAGTGCCCTCTGGTCCCCACTCACCCGATTCCAGCACCGATTTTCCTTGGCGCTGGGTTTCGCTCCGCCTCCTCCAACGGGGACTAATGTAAATATGTGTTTATTGAAGTGTTACGTTCAATTAGTCAACTTTGCATAAACTTCAATTGGGACACGCAGGTCCCGGCGATCAGTACATTAACGGTAACATGCAAAAACTGTAAGTTATCATTTCAATTAAAGCGACACGCAGGTCACCTCTTAACATGAGCATCTCATCTCTAACTGCCAACATGTTAACATTCTGTTTTCTGTTTTCCTCCCCCCCCATATCTCCCCTCCCCCGTCGACCCCCCCCCCCCCCCACACCCCCTGCCCCCCGTGTGCAGCCACTCAAATCCCGTGGAGAACCGTTGGAAGTGTCAAGTGGGGCAATTGAGTGTAGTATCCATAGCTTTTCATAAGGAGACGTGTCGAGAGGTACATGCTCTAGGTGTCAGTTTAGCGACCTATCCAACCATAACATACACAAGGGTCTAATGATGTTAGGCGTAAGACGTGGTTCGGAGCTCGGAGAGTGGGTCTAGCACTTCGGGTATGGGCCTATATATCCCTACTTGAGCTTGGGTGGGTAGGTTTCAGGTTGCAGTTGTGGTGGGAGTGGCAATACGGGACGCAGTTTACCACTAGGCGGGGTCAGGGGTTAGCTGTCACGGTCTTATTACCATGTGTTCTCTGGGGTGCATGAGGCATCCGCCTCCCCTCCCCCCTCCCCGTTAGCCGTCAGTGGGTATTATGTGGTGCCATGAAGTATCTCTGCGTTTGGGAGTTGATATGTCTTGCCAGTGGTGTGTTCATGTGGTCTGCTGGTTCCAGGGTATCCAGTGCATGGAACAGGGCTAGGGTAGCGTCAGTGGTCCCCTTGTTCCCCTATTTGTTCCAGCTGTCTAAGTGGTAGCTGTCGGGTCATGTATTCACTGTGGTCCATAGCCAGTATGTTCCCGCTGTCCATCTGTCTGCTAAGGTACCCAGTGTCTGGGGAGTCATCTCTGGTCCAGTCTTGCTTCAGGTGTATGTGTGGGTGCCTATTCAGGTGGTCGTAGGTGCTGGTATGTGTGTGAGGTGGTAGGTGTGGTGTGTGTCCTATATGCATCCCTCCTCGTCCCCCCATCCGCCTGCCCTCCCCTGTGCGGCTCAGTGTGGTGTCAGTCTCTCTTGTGTAGCATTGGTTACCAGTGCGTATGTATTCCACGTTATAAGATAATAGCTATCTCCCTACGCGCGTTGCATGCAAGTCTGGTTACTCTGTGCGCTGATAGCGTTCCCTCGTCCCCGTCCCTCAAATATCCACTCCCAACCGTGGTGAGACCTCCGCTCCGGTCCCACCGGGGTCCCTGCCCACCTGTTCCCCGGCCCCTGGGTGAGGATATGGCAGATCAGTGTGGAGGTAGGGAAGTTGTATCAGGCAAGCCCGGGCCCCGCATTCCCACATCCCTCTCAGTCATCATCTGCGGTTTGCGAGCGGTGGAAGAACCAGGGTCCCCATTGTTCCGCGTGCTTTTCTTGTTTGCCCAGCAGGTTTGCTATTACGGATTCGGCTTTTTGAATATCATCCACTTTACGTCTCCATTGTTCGATCGTCGGCGGGTGCGTCTTCTTCCAGAGCAGTGGAATCAGTGTCTTCGCCGCGTTCAAGAGGTGTCGAAGGATCGATTTTTTTATATACTGAGAGCGATTTATCCGTGTGGTGTAGTAAGGCTAGGTCTGCCGTCAGGTTCGGAGGTTCGCCTAGTATCTTTTGTATTTCGTCCCCAACCTTCACCCAGTATGGCTTAATACCGTCGCAATCCCACCAGATATGTTGGAGGGTCCCGGTCTCAGTCTCGCATCTCCAGCATGTGTTTGGTATTTCCGAGTTGATTCGGTGTAACAGAGATGGGGTGCGGTACCAGTGGGATAGCAATTTGTAGTTCGTCTCCTGGTATTGTGAGCTAGAAGAGCTCTTATGTTGCAGCAATAGTATTTGCTCCCATTGACTTTCTGTGTATTCTTTGTCCAGTACGTCTTCCCAGCGCCTCTTGAAGGTATCTTTCCTCTCCCTCTCGCCTGTCGCCAGTCGCTGGTACATTATGGAGACTGTTCCCTCCGCCTCGGGTGTCTGGAAGCATAACTGTTCAAACCACGATAAGTCTCTGTGCAGTCTATTTCTATGCGGCAAGTTGTTGTAATAGAAGTGTTTGAGTTGGGCATAATGAAATTGGTGCATCAACGTGGGTCTCTCTACTTCCGATAGGTCCTGTAGCGTCTTCATCCCCCTGTCTGTGACCGCCATATGTAGCGGTATGAACCCATCTTGGTTTGGTAGCGGCCATGCTGGTGGCGGTATTCCATCGCCTATGTACGTGTTATGAGCAATGGGGATCAGGGGGCTCGGGGTAGGTGAGATATAGGAAGTTTGTCTCAGTCGGGTCCAGGTCTTAAGGGTCTGGGTGATTGACGAGTCCTCCCCGAGGTCCTTCTTGGCGTCAGCTTCCTTGTACCATAGGAAGAGGTGTAGGTGGTTGTTCGCTAATTCCCGGCCTAAGGAGGTCCACCGTTTGTGAGGGGACGCCAAGTGCAATTCCCTGATGCGTTGTAGAACCGTGGCTTGGTAGTACTTGTGGAGGTTAGGCAGGGCCAGTCCTCCCCACGGTTTGGGAAGGCAAAGTGTGTCATGTTTGATCCTGGCTCTTTCTCCCTTCCATATATATCTGAGGAACGCCGAGCGGAGGGTTTTAAAGAATGCCGGTGGGATTGTGCGAGGTATGGTGTGGAACTTGTATAATATCCTCGGTAGGATGTTCATTTTAATGACTGCTATACGACCCTGCCAGGAGATGTGACATATATTCCGTGCACCAGTGGAACGGAAACCGGTGTTGCAGGGTGGTGCATTCCTCTCCCCTGACCGTCAAATTCAAGACCTCGCATTTAGGCAGGTTGAGCTTAAGCCCCGATAGTGCTCCATATATCCGGAATTCGCTCATGAGTAGTGGGAGCGACTCAAGGGGTTCAGCTAAAAAGAACAGCATATCATCCGCGTAGGCGGCTACTTTGTGTTCCTGTGTCTTATGTGTAAGGCCCAGGATCCGGGGGTTGTTGCGGATTTTATCAAGGAACGGTTCCAGGGTGAGCGCGAACAAAAGTGGCGAGAGTGGGCACCCTTGCCTGGTTCCGTTTCGAATCTCGAAACTGTCTGTGAGGGCTCCATTCACCCTGACTCTGGCGTTAGGTTGATGGTACAGCGTCTGGATCCAGGTCATCATTCCCTCCCCGACACCGACCCTCCTCAGTGTCTCCATCATGAAGTGCCAGTTCACCCTGTCGAATGCTTTTTCCGCATCCGTGGATAGTAAAAGTAGCTTTTTCTTCAAGTGTTTCGCCAGGTGTTGTAGCATGAAGAGCCGGAGCGTACTATCTCTGGCTTCCCTGCCCGGGATGAAGCCTGTCTGATCAGGGTGAACCAATCTAGGCATGAAGGCCTGCAGACGGAGGGAGAGTATCTTCGAGAAGAGTTTTATGTCGGTGTTGATGAGGGAGATTGGGCGGTAGTTACCCACCTGTTCCGTGTTCTTCCCCGGTTTAGGTATCACTGTGATCGTCGCCGCCAGGGATTCCCTGTGAAAGGAAGCTCCATCACGTAGGTTGTTAAGAGCCTTCACTAATCTTGGTATTAGGTCATCGCTAAATTTTCTGTAGTATTCCACCGGGAACCCGTCCGGGCCCGGCGTCTTACCGTTTTTTGCCGATTTTAGGGCCAGCTTAAGTTCCCCTTCGGTGATAGGCGCTTCAAGTCCATCCGCTTCTTCCTTAGTGAGGGCGTCTGGACTGAACCCTTGTAGGTAGCTGGTGGTTTCAATTCTCTTTTGTGCGGTATTGGTGTCACCATCTGTGGCAGGGATGTTGTATAGTCGTGAGTAGTACACCCGGAATTCGTTAGCAATGTCATCTGGGAATTGTGTAAGCTTACCTTGTCTAGTGCGCAGGGTGTGTACTTGCGCCTGTTTCTGCGGGCCCCTGAGCATTTGGGCGAGAAGTTTGCCCCCCTTGTTAGCGTGCGTGTAAAAGAATGCCTTTGAGCGTTGCACCTGTCTCATGTGGTTACGTTCCAGGATGTCTGTGAGTTGTTTCCTTTTCAGGGTCAGCTCACGGTAAGTTGGGTCGTGTTGGGTTCTTTTATGTATCTGTTCCAGGTCTGCTATCTGTTTGGTGAGGTCTTTAATCTGTGCGCCTGCCTCCTTCTTTTTTTGTGTGGCCATTCTGATGAGGTGGCCCCTCAGAACACTTTTGTGCGCCTCCCAGATGGTCATGTCTGAAACGTCTTCTGTGGAGTTCTCTTCGAAGTATCGACGAATGTGATCCGCAATCAATGTTCTCGACGGTACATCTTGGAGTAAGGCGTCATTGAGTCTCCAAGTCATCCTAGCCGGGCGATATAGTGGTGATTCCAGTTCCACCCTCACTTCACTGTGGTCCGACCAGGGAGTTGAGTGGATGTTTGCCTTTCGGAGGAATGTGAGTCCTTCCTGCTGTATGCATATGTAGTCGATCCGGGAATATCTATGGTGTAGCGTGGAGTAATAGGTGTAGTCCCGGTCCGCAGGATGGAGCGCCCTCCACGCGTCTGTCAGGCGAAGTGTTCTGAGGGATCGTCGAATAGTTTGCAGGGCTGAGTCAGGGATACAACTCCGTCCCATGGATGTATCGACCAGAGGATCTAGTGGGACATTTAGGTCGCCTCCCATTATCAGCACTCCTTCTGTGAAATTGGCTAACTTTCTCAGTGTCCTGCGGAGGAAGCTGGCTTGTCCCGAGTTCGGGGTGTATATGTTTGCTACTGTATACGTCCTTCCCGCCAGGATTCCTTTAACAAAGATGTATCTGCCATTGCCGTCCGACAGATGGTCTGTGGGCACGAACTGGAGGTGAGCTGCGATCAGGATAGCTGTCCCTGTTTTTCGCATTGTGGGGTGATTGCTATAGAAATTTAGTGGGTAGTGTCGGTTTTTGAGTAACGAGTTTGCCTCCACTCTCAGGTGAGTCTCCTGCAGGAGAGCAAACGAAACGTGTTGTCTCTTGAGGGTTCTTAAAGGGAAACTCCAGTGCCAGGAAAACGATCCGTTTTCCTGGCACTGGAGGGTCCCTCTCCCTCCCACCCCCCAATCCCTAGTTGCTGAAGGGGTGAAAACCCCTTCAGTGACTTACCAGGGGCAGCGACAGGTCCCACGTCGCTGCTTCCTCCTCCCCCGCCGCTCCTCCTTCTACTTACGTCGGCCGGTGGGCGAGACTGATCTCGCCCGCCGGCCGAGGAGACCTAATGCGCATGCGCGGCAATGCCGCGCATGCGCATTAGCGCACCCCATAGGAAAGCATTGAAAATGAATTTCAATGCTTCCCTATGGGGAATAGAGCGACGCTGGAGGTCCTCACACAGCGTGAGGACGTCCAGCGACGCTCTAGCACAGAAAACCTGTGCTATGAAGCAGGAAGTCCCTCTAGTGGCTGTCTAATAGACAGCCACTAGGGGAGGACTTAACCCTGCAAGGTAATTATTGCAGTTTAAAACAAACTGCAATAATTACACTTGCAGGGTTAAGGGTAGTGGGAGTTGGCACCCAGACCACTCCAATGAGCCGAAGTGGTCTGGGTGCCTGGAGTGTCCCTTTAAGAGGTGTGATCTCTTTTCAGGGGTGTTGAGGCCCCTGCAGTTCTGTGTCGTGAAGATCAGGGTGCCGGAGAGTAGGCCATTGCCGCGTCTCACTCGTTGGTCAGCTGTGTGCGGTCCAATCCGTACCTCCAGCCAGGGGTCTCCACCTCTTGTGTGCGGGAACGGGGCCGGGGCCTGTCGGATCAACCGCCGTAGGGCGGCGGGGAGAAAGAGCGTGAGCAAGGGAAAGGAGGAAGAGCACAGAGGGGAGAGAGGCAGGAGGGGGGGGGGGGGGGCGGGGGGGCCAGGTGAGCACCCCCGGGGCGTCCAGCGATGAGTTAGAGCGCTGTGGGTATGAAGTCCCTCGTGACACAGCGTCACAGTCGTAAGACGTCTGCGGGGTGTGTCTCCGTAGGCGCTTGTGTGCCTACTTGTGTTTGGTTGTCCCCTGGAGTGTGTGTGGGTGATTAGTCGCGTGTGGTGGTGAGTGTGTGTGCGCGGCTGTTATGTAGGGTGTGTCCGTGTGTGTGTGTATACCAACTTATGTAGTAGGTGTTGGTGTACCCTCTTGTATAGGATGAGGTCCCGTGTAACTGGGTGGGTGTCCAGAGCCGTACCACTACACGGTATATACCGGAGTAGCCGCGGCTGTGGCCCCCTCAGTGGTTCTGGTTTACACGGGCTTGGTTCGGGTCGTGGCCTATGCCAAGTCGAAGTGATGTACGGGTGTGTCTGGAAGTCTCAGGTGGATTACCTGTCCCGCTGAAGATATAGCGTCTTGTGTGCACTTTGTTGTTGGTATTACTAGCGGTTATGTACTCTCCCTTCGGGTCTAAATCAGCACTATCTAAAATTGCGTTAGTAGAGTCTCCCCCGTCTGGTGGTCCGGGCTCCGCAGAGTCCCATGACCAGTCAGCTCTCAGGTGGCATCGGGCGAGTCAGAGTCAGTTAGGTTAGGTCAGGTTAAGCACAGGTCGTCACAGTTCGTCGCCGTCATGGTGGTGGGGGCGTGCCGTCCAGGCGTCAGTCAGTGACAGTGGGCGTGATTCTTGGGTGCTTGTCTCTGCAGTGCGAGTGTGGGATAGTCTGCGTTAAGAGTGGGGTTGGCTGAGGCGTCTAAGCTAGGTCTAGGATGTGTGTCCGGGGCTTCACTGGGTATAATCACTCCATATATGGTACCTGTCCTATCCAGTGACCTTGTGACCTTCCTGTGCTAAGTACAGTGCTCAGTGGGCCCCATGTCTTACATCCACCTTTCCCACCATTATACATTTTCAACCTCCCCCACCCTCGCCCACCCGCCACAAGCATTTTTCCCCCTCCAACATTCAACATTACCCTGGTCCCCCTCCCCCACATTCCCAGTCCTCTAGTAGAGCCTGGAGTAACATCAGGCTGTACCCCTGGGTTGGCGGTGGTCCGGGTGCAGCGGCACTACAGTATTAAGCGGCAAGGTCCCATTTCCCAACTTTCTCCCCCCCTCCCAAGGAGCGTCTAGGATCCCACCTCCTCTATTCAATAGTGCCAAGCTGTCAATGTCTCGGTGGTGCGTAGGCGCCCCTGACCTCATCAGGTAGGGGAGATGTCGTCGGGTGGGTGGCATCTGTCCGCAAGGAGTCAGTCCATGCCAACACCTCTAGCGTGTGTTTTTAGGCGATTAGAGTCAATAGTCCCGGGTCAAAGTCAATACGTGTCAGGATAATAATATAAATGTACTTAGCTGTTACGATCTCAGTCACAAGGATGCCTCTGTCCTACCAGCCGGGGGAGACGCCAAGACGTCCGCCTTAGTGCCAAATCGTTAGTCAGCCTGCTGGGCCGGGTTGCGTGGCCGGTGCGCCGGCGGTCTGTGCGGCGATTCTTCTCTGCGGCGTCGTGCAAGTCTTTGTGCCAACGGGCCAGGGCGTGGTTCTGTCGGCCGCAGGATCCAGTCTTCAACCTCCGTGGGCGGCAGGCCTAGTCGCCTCAGGAATATCGGCACTTCGTCAGGCCACCGAACCGGGATCCATTCGTTATCTTGGCGGGCCAGTAAGCTGAAGGGGAAGCCCCACTTATAGGGGATGTTGCGGCTCCTCAGAAGTTGGGTTACCGGCCGGAGTGCCCTGCGGGCCTCAAGAGTGAGGGGTGACAGGTCCTGGTAGAGGGCCACTTCTGAGCCTTGAAACGGCCAGGACTGTTTGGAGCGGGCCTTGGACATTATCAGTTCTTTCAGCTTAAATTCACGCAAGCAACAAATAATGTCTCTAGGAGAATTGTCAATGTTTCTCGGTTTTGTGGCCCTGTGAGCTCTGTCGAAGTGGATATGTTGCGGTGCACCCGGGCCTAATATACCTTTGAAGAGGGCAGTAAGTACAGCCTCTACGTTTTCTTCTCCGTTGGATTCAGGGAGGTTGCGAACTCTTATATTAGATCTGCGCCCTCTGTTATCCAGATCTTCAGCTTGTCTTCTAAGGTGCAGAAGGATAGTCCCCTGTCGGGTAATTGCTAGGTTATTAGCTTCTATGCGGCTAGACATTGCCTGTTCTGAGGCCTCCAGGGTCTGAATGCGGCTACCTTGTGCTGCCAGTTCACTTCCCAAAATGGCGACCTCCGCTCTAATTGCCTCATGGAGCGTGTCCGAGGTGTTTTTGAGGTCGTCTTTCATGGTTGCAGTAAGGGCCCTGATATCTGCTCTTATGTCCGCTAGGGATAGAGTATGGGGTTCCGTCTCCGGCGGTGAGTACTGGCTGTCGGCCATCTTGGGGCCTTGTGCGCCGCGTGGCTGGCTGCTCGGTGTTTGCAGGTAGCCGTCCAGGGAACCGGCGTGCGGGCTGTTCAGCGGTCTCCTGGGGGTCTGGTGGGTATCTGCCCGTTTGGTGCGCCCCATCGGGAGAATATTGCTGCGTTTAGTGCTGCTTACAATGCTGCGCGGGTCGGAGCTCCGAAGTTAAGCGCCCATCTCCGACGGCTTCCAAGCCACGCCCCCAACGGGGACTAATGCACATGCACAGCAAGCGCATGAATCCCACCGCATAGGAAAGCATTGCTTCAATGCTTTCCTATGGGGATTTCACGGACGCTGGGGATTTTCTTTAAAACTACAATGATTTACATTGCAGGACTAAGTGGGACAGGGACACTTTAATACTTGAGCATTTCTTTTCTTTAATATAACACCGAACATTTTAGTAATCCACTTCAGTTTGTGATGGCCAAAGTTGGACACAACTGGTAATACTCGTAACTTGTACTAGATAGCGTCACAAATAAATGTTGCTTTATATCCCTTCTTGAAACTAACCCTTCCATTATGTATTTTAATATTTCAATCATACAAAAGAAATGCACGTAAACAGTAATCATAATTAATGTCCAGGGGAGTTGAGCATGCGCTATATTTATTCTTTATAATTGGGCGTTTGATAACCCTGGTTAGATTTTGACCTGAGCTGACCAGGTTTGTGAAGGGATAGGGCTTGTGAGATGGGTTGGGGGGGGCTTTAAGAGTTACATCTAAAGTCCCTTCCTTCACTTTCCATTTCCCTTTTCCCTAACTGCCCATTGGCAATAAAAAAGGCCTTGTCACCATTCTAAATTACAGCTCTTATTGTGTTTTGCTTGTTTTCAATTTCACTGTCCTACTTATAAAAATTGAGAAAATAGACCAAAAACCCACTAATCTAATAAGGAATAAGTTAGGATGCAAAACCTTTATTAATTGAGCAAGCCAAACTATAAATAGCATATAGTGACAGGCGAGATAAATCATGTGATTAATCCCCAGATCGAAACAATAAAAATCTGTGAAATAACAGTGATAAGCAGAGTTAATAATTTATTAGGTGTAATTACTGCTATAATATTGGCAGTTATCTGTTACGTGATACGAATGTATTTTATAGAATGTTGCTACATCTTGATACTCTTGTAACATATAACTTCTCATAGCTGTAATGTATACCCCAATGAAGACCAATAGTCTATATAGTATTTAAATAAATATAGGATGACCTATGAGGAGGACATAGATTAGAGACCAAATTACCATAAATAGAAAAACAGAAAATGTTGGATGGCAGGGTCTGTATCTTCCTGCACACACAAGTGATCAGTATGTATAATGGAGAGAAATGGAGTTGGTCTTCTCTCCAGAAGTCAGTCCTCAAAAATGATTTGATTTCTAGAGCATGGCTCATTTGTATGATCGCCCAATTAGAGCTGACCCGCAAACAGTATGAATTAACAGTGAGAATTGACTTCTCAATGGGTTGAGGTACCCTGAAGGGTCTAATGAAAGTTAGAGTCTAACTTGATGGGTAATATTGAATCAATGCGTTTGCCACTTACTCTGATATAGAGATGTCGCGAACGTGAATTTCCGCAAATGTTCGCGAACCGCCATAGACTTCAATAGGCAGGCGAATTTTAAAACCCACAGGGACTCTTTCTGGCCACAATAGTGATGGAAAAGTTGTTTCAAGGGGACTAACACCTGGACTGTGGCATGCCGGAGGGGGATCCATGGCAAAACTCCCATGGAAAATTACATAGTTGATGCAGAGTCTGGTTTTAATCCATAAAGGGCATAAATCACCTAACATTCCTAAATTGTTTGGAATAACGTGCTTTAAAACATCAGGTATGATGTTGTATCGATCAGGTAGTGTAAGGGTTACGCCCGCTTCAGTGACAGACCAAACTTCCCGTTTAACACACCGCAAACACTCAATTTGCACAACCGCAAACTCCCCATTTGCACAAGGTTGGATACCAAGCTAGCCATGTCCCGTTCCTTGTCCTCATTGATGTCATTGAAGGTCTCTTCCTCCACCCAGCCACGTACAACACCAAGGGTCCCTGAAAGGTGACAACAAGCCCCCTGGGACGCCTGCTGTGTTTGGTCTTCTACCTCCTCAAAGCCACCTTCCTCCTCTGACTCCTCTTCTTCAGACTCCTCTCTCTGCGTTGCCTCTCTCTGCGTTATTATAAGGTGTGTTAAGTAGTACTATTCCTATCAGTTTAATCCCTGTTACGTCCCCCTCATCAGGCCTTTTTTAGTCGAATGTATTGCCCACTGTCAGTCACTTCGGCATCCATCCCTCATTCATCTTAATAAAGGTGAGGTAATCTAGACTTTTTTGACCTAGGCGACTTCTCTTCTCAGTGACAATACCTCCTGCTGCACTGAAGGTCCTTTCTGACAGGACACTTGAAGCGGGGCAGGCCAGAAGTTCTATCGCAAATTAGGATAGCTCAGGCCACAGGTCAAGCCTGCACACACAGTAGTCAAGGGGTTCATCGCTCCTCAGAGTGTCGATATCTGCAGTTAAGGCGAGGTAGTCTGCTACCTGTCGGTCGAGTCATTCTCTGAGGGTGGACCCCGAAGGGCTGTGGCGATGCGTAGGACTTAAAAAGCTCTGCATGTCCTCCATCAACAACACGTCTGTAAAGCGTCCTGTCCTTGCCGGCGTGGTCGTGGGAGGAGGAGGATTACTTTCACCTCTTCCCCTGTTAGATTCCCGTTGTGCTGTGACATCACCCTTATACGCTGTGTAAAGCATACTTTTTAATTGATTTTGGAACTGCTGCATCCTTTCCGACTTGCGGTAATTCGGTAACATTTCAGGCACTTTCTGCTTATACCGGGGGTCTAGTAGTGTGGACACCCAGTACAGGTCGTTCTCCTTCAGCCTTTTTATACGAAGGTCCCTCAACAGGCACGACAGCATGAAAGACCCCATTTGCACAAGGTTGGATGCCGAGCTACTCATGTCCCGTTCCTCATCCTCAGTGATCTCACTGAAGGTATGTTCTTCCCCCCAGCCACGTACAACACCACGGGTACCAGATAGGTGACAACGAGCACCCTGGGATGCCTGTTGTGGTTGGTCTTCCTCCTCCTCCTCAAAGCCACATTCCTCCTCTGACTCCTCTTCCTCACAATCCTATTCCAGCGTTGCCGCAGGTCCAGCAAGCAATGCTGATAAGGCTGTTTCTGGTGGTGATGGTGACCACAACTCTTCCTCTTCACGCTCATCTACGGCCTGATCCAGCACTCTTAGCAGGGCATGCTCCAGGAAGAAAACAAATGGTATGATGTCGCTGATGGTGCCTTCGGTGTGACTGACTAGGTTTGTCACCTCCTCAAAAGGACGCATGAGCCTACAGGCATTGCGCGTGAGCGTCCAGTAACGTGGCAAAAAAAATCCCAGCTCCGCAGAGGCTGTCCTAGAGGTCATACAAATAGTCGTTAACGGCTTTTTCTTGTTGGAGCAGGCGGTCGAACATTAGGAGTGTTGAAAAGTGCACCATGGCCGTGTAGGAATGCCTGAAATGGCCACACACCTTCCTGGCCTGCTTCAGGACGTCCTGTAAGCCTTGGTACTTATGCACAAAGCGTTGTACGATCAGATTACACACATGTGCCATGCACGGCACATGTGTCAACTTGCCCAAATTCAATGCCGCCAACAAAGTTCTTCCGTTGTCACAAACCACTTTGCCGATCTCCAGTTGGTGCGGAGTCAGCCACTGATCCACCTGTGCATTCAGGGCCGACAAGAGTGCTGGTCCGGTGTGACTCTCTGCTTTCAGGCAAGTCAACCCCAAGACGGCGTGACACTTCCGTATCCGGGATGTGGAATAGTATTTGGGGGGGTGCCGTTGATGTGGAGTAAGATGCAGCAGCAGAAGAGGACTCAGCCGAGGAGGTTATGGAGTAGGAGGAGTAGAGGAGGTGGCAGCAGGCCTGCCTGCAAGTCGTGGCGGTGTCACCAACTCCTCTGCAGAGCCACGCATTCCATGCTTGGCAGCCGTCAGCAGGTTTACCCAATGCGCAGTGTAGGTGATATACCTGCCCTGACCATGCTTTGCAGACCAGGTATCTGTGGTCAGATGGACCCTTGCCCCAACACTGTGTGTGCCAGACATGCCATTACTTCCTCTTGCACAATCGAGTAAAGTTTGGGGATTGCCTTTTGTGCTAAGAAATTTCGGCCGGGTACCTTCCACTGCGGTGTCCCAATAGCTACAAATTTTTGGAACGCCTCAGACTCCACCAGCTTGTATGGTAAAAGCTGGCGGGCTCCCTATCCTATACGAAATCCTATCACAACAAACATCACCTATATTTAACCGAGATAACGAAAATGTTTGTATGCAATTCTTTGATACCCCTCTTCTTTTCTGTAAACCCTCCTGTATTTTACCAAAATTGAAAAATTTGAAATAAATAAAGAATTAAAAAAAAAAAAAAAAGCTGGCGGGCTAAGAGTTCAGACAAGCCAGCTGTCAGATGCCGGGCAAGGGGGTGACTTTGTGACATTGGCTTCTTATGCTCAAACATGTCCTTGACAGACACCTGACTGTGGGCAGATGAGCAGGAACTGCTCAAGGCGAGAGACGGAGTGGCGGATGGTTGAGAGGGGGCAAGGAGGACAGCAGTGGTTGACATGGCTGAAGATGCTGGACCAGGAGGAGGATGGCGGCTTTGAGTTTGTGTGCTGCTTGTACTCATGTGTTGATCCCATAGGACCAGGAGGAGGATGGCGGCTTTGAGTTTGTGTGCTGCTTGTACTCATGTGTTGATCCCATAGGTGTTTGTGATGTGAGATCATGTGCCTACGCAAAGCAGTTGTACCTAGGTGGGTGTTGGACTTCCCACGACTCAGTTTCTTTTGGCACAGGTTGCAAATGGCATCGCTGTTGTCAGAGGCAGACACACAAAAAAAATGCCACACTGCTGAGCTCTGCAATGACGGCATTCTGGTGGTGGCAACAGCATGCGTTGATTGGCGTGCTGTCGGGCTGACCCCGGGTGCCGATGCATGCTGTCTGACTGTGCCACTAGCTCCTTGCGACGACCTCCCCCTGCTTCCAACTCGTCTCCTCCTCCTCCTCTCTGTCTCCCCATCTGAACTTTCCCCCTGTTCTTCTTCTCTTCTAGCGGGCACCCACGTGATATCCACGGACGCATCGTCATCATCAACCGCTTCACTTGTATCTGACAACTCAGCAAAGGAAGCAGCAGCGGGTGCAACATCATCATCATCACACCGTACGTCCATGTGTGTAATGCTGCCTGACTGAGACATATCCCTGTTATCTACATCCTCTGGCAATAATGGTTGCGCATCACTCATTTCTTCCAACTGATGTGTAAATAACTCCTCTGACAGATCAAGTGAAGTGGCTGTGTTGCTAGTGTTGGTGGTGGCGGCAGACAGGCGAGTGGTAACTTGAGAGGTGCCCGAAGCTAAGCTGGAGGAGGATGGTGCGTCAAGGTTCTGAGCGGAAGCTGTAGAAGATTGGGTGTCCTGTGTTAG
This sequence comes from Pelobates fuscus, assembly GCF_036172605.1. Classification (NCBI taxonomy): domain Eukaryota; kingdom Metazoa; phylum Chordata; class Amphibia; order Anura; family Pelobatidae; genus Pelobates; species Pelobates fuscus. The sequence continues at coordinate 266,441,983 of NC_086322.1, read as the reverse complement.
CCAGTCAACTATGTCATCAGAACTTTTCGAGTTCAGGGCACGTGGCCTCTGAACACTGGGCATTATTCTAGGGCCAAAGGGAATCACAGCACCACGACCACGACAGCCCCTGTGGGGTGGCCTGCCTCTGCCTGTCATTTTTTTTTCGATTAGTGGTACTATGCGTGCAAGCTACTGTGACAACAGATTTGAGTGGCACTGTGCACTGGCAGAAGTTAGCAGAGTAGACAGCTGTAGGCCTGACACACGCTTGCAGACAACTGCTATTCAATCTATTACAGTCAAAAAATGTTTTTATTTTTTTTAAATGTACACCACTGTTACACCAGATATGAGTTGCACTGGTGTGACACTGTGCCCTGGCAGGCCCTGAAACGCACGCGTGTGAAGGAAACTGACTGCTATTATATTACAGTCAAAAAAGTTTTTTTTTTTTTTTTTTTAAATGCAAGCTATTGTGACACCAGATATGAGTGGTGGCACTGGGCAAGTGGGCACAGTATACGCTGTGAGCCTGACACACACGCTGGCAGGCAGGCAACTGCAATTCGAAAAAAAAATGCAAACTGATGTTCTAGCCTTAACCCCTTAAGGACCAAACTTCTGGAATAAAAGGGAATCATGACATGTCAGACATGTCATGTGTCCTTAAGGGGTTAAAAAGGGCTTTTTGGGGTGCTGTCCTTACAGCAGAGATCAGATGAGTCCTTCAGGCATGTAGTGGACACTGAATACACTAGCCTAGCTATCGATTTCCCTATTAAATCAGCAGCAGCTACACTGTCCCTCCTCTCACTAAGAATGCAGCTTCCGGGAGGCGGGGCCTAGCTGTCATGGAGGAAAGACGCACTTCGTGTGAGCTCCCTCAATATCTCACTTTAAGCAGCTATCAACAAGCGAATTTCACCCCAGAAGGGGATGACCCAGCAATGTTGCTCCTACCTAACCGACCCGACATGCTTAATAGCGGTCAGCAACTTACTTACCTCCGCGTGGCAAGTGTGGCCTGGTGCTCACCAGGCGGGAGAGGCGTCCGATCTCCCGATCCTGGGAGGCCCAGGAGCAGCTTCTTCCCGGCAGGAGCTCCGTTACCCCCCCCCCCCCCCCCGCCCCCCCTCGGACCGGTGGGGTTTATCCCGGTCCACCCCTGAGAGGCTGTCTGGAGCTAATGGACGCACAGAGCACAGCCGCCCAGGCTGACATACTCATCTGCGACTCTCCCAATATGGCGGCAGCCGCGTGTCCTCCTGCTACCAGCAAAGCATGGCAGGATATTGAGTCTAAGCTGGACAGACTCTTTAATCAATTTTGGAAGCAAATAACAAGCAGGAAGCCCCAACAAGCTCTACCACAGCCAAGCGAAGCAGTCCCCATTAAAATCCACCAATGCAAAAGGCGTCGAAGACGGGACCGGAGGCACAAACAGAAATGCAGAGCCTGCCCCACATCAAGCACTCGCCTCCACCTTAAGCCACCACAATCCCGTACCGGACGTGAAGCACCACCGGTACAGATCCGACCACCCACAAAACAAGCTTCCACCACCTCAATCCGCGAACCCGGCACTCAGCCAGAGACTTTTCTTTGTTGTTCCAGGTATCAAGGACTCCCAGGGTCTGCACCTGGCGCCCAGAAGGGATCGGATGAGCACAAGTAGTAAACAGCAGCCTGCCAAGCATGTCCCACTATAGCCGATCCTCCACACCATGGCTTTGATCACATGAACTGCTCTCTGCACATTAACTAATCGTAAAGTAGCAATTGTTTAAACATGTCATTATTTCACCTCCTAAAGAGTTTATTGTCGTAGTTCCTTACACGCCTTAACCTTAACCGCTCATGTATTATGTTATTCACTAGTCTCATCTCATGGGGCGACTCACACTTGATTTATAACTAGTGGTGGAGCTGCTGATATAAATACACAGTTGATAACGTGCAAGCTACACCCTAAACATGACAGCCATCTTTCACAACAATGTACTGCTATATACTCATACCCTCAGTGCAACTAGCCATGATATACGCACGTTCAGCCTAGCATGCTCAAATATAACACACTTCTGTCTAAAAAAAAAAAAAAGAATAAAGCTTCCGAATGAATCTAAAATGGATGCTTTCCAGGAGGTGGGAGGGTCTGGGAGGGAGGGTCTGCTGCTCATTGGCTGGAATGTGTCTGCTGACTGTGAGGTACAGGGTCAAAGTTTACTCAATAATGACGAATGGGGGGGACTGAACATCGCATATGTTCGCCCGCCGTGGCGAACGCAAACAAGCTATGTTCGCCGGGAACTATTCGCTGGCGAACTATTCGGGACATCTCTACTCTGATATTATGTGTGAGAGTGCTGTTAGGGAAGAACTCACAAAAAGTAAAAGTGGGAGTTAACTAAATAGTGCTTTCTACACCAGTCCTCCATCTGTACCTGCAACTCCCAATTACCTGCTGGCGTTATGGGCTCAAGTAATGAAGACAATGGACAATACCTCAAACACAATAAGCAACACACTTATCTTCATACACAGACTACAATGTCCCTACCTCCACTTAATGAAAAACATGAATCAATATTAAAATTGCATATTGTAAAGAAACCTGACACTTCTGCACCTTCCTCAGGAATTTCAAGTGATATCCGTGACGTAGGTGCAGGATATGAGAGCTTATTAATAGTTGTATGTTGCAATAGTATCAAGATTTAGCAACAGGATTTGTTACATTCTATAAACTACATTTGTGTAGCTTAACAGTTCGCCGTCATTATAATAGCTGCACCTAATAAATTTATGAACGCTGCTTATCACGTTTTTTTACACAGATTTTTATTTGTTTCTATTTATGGACTATTAACATGATTTGTCTTGTCTATCACTATATGTTGTTCATTGTTTGGCTTCCACAATTAATAAAGGTGTGATCCTCAACTTATTTATTTTTGAGGATAGTGGTCTTTTGGTCAATCTTCTCAATTTTTCTAAGTATATGCGAGTTCATGTACATGGTTATTCTCTTTTAATTAGGAATAAGCAGACACCCCCATAGTGTATTAATTAGGGATGCACCAAAATTTTTGCCCGAAAATGGGCCTATCCCATTTCGGCCGAAAATAGAGCAGAGTGACCCGACATCGGGAGGGGCCCGGCGGCTTGCCCTGTGTGCCGTCGGGTGTGAGGCCCCTCCCGTCTGCCCGGGAAGCAAGCCAGTACAGTCTGCAGCTCACACCCGGCAGAGCTGCAGACTGGAGTTACAGCCCACTGGACCACCAGGGAGTCTGGACACTGGACCACCAGGGAATGAAAGGTATTGCTAACTCCCTCCCTCCCTCACTGTCACTAGTCACTCTGTCACCCCCTCCATCAGTCACTGTCACCAGTCACCCCCTCCATCCCTCACTGTCACCAGTCACCCCCTCCCTCCCTCACTGTCTCCCCCCCTCCCTCCCTCACTGTCGCCCCCCCTCCCTCCCTCACTGTCGCCCCCCCTCCCTCCCTCACTGTCGCCCCCCCCTCCCTCTGTCACCAGCCACCCCCTCCCTCCTTCCCTCTCTGTCACCAGCCACCTCACTCCCTCCCTGTCACCAGCCACTCTGTCACTCCCTCTCTGTCACTTTGCCATGCCTATCCCACCCCACACTGTGTCCTACCCATACTACATCCCTATGACCCCACACTATGTGCCCTACACCCCTATCACACCCCACACTATGTGCCCTACACACACTACATCCCAAGCCCACACCACACTGTGCTCTACATAACCTTCAAATATACAAACTCCACACAGTGTTCCCTACACACACTACATATAACCTACACACACACACACACACTACATCCCTTTCCCACACCTCACTATATTCCATACACACACTACATAACCTACACATATCATTTAGGGGAAAAGTCATGGTTTTCGGCCAAGGGCATCCTGAAGTTTCGGTTTCGGCCCCGAATTTTCAATTTAGTGCATCCCTAGTATTAATCTTCCTTTATGTTGTGTTTTTTTTTTTTTTCGATTTGACTGGCCTATCACATTTTCTGTTTTTTGATTATTATTTTTTTCTGTGTAGGGTCGACTACCTCGTTACCTTATTCACCAAAGCTTGGCTGCTACAATGTTTGAGTTCTGCAGTCACCTGAGGAAAAGAGTGAGAGACCTTCATGCTGGGGCTTCATAGACATTTTTATGGAATCTCTGCGTCTGACTGTTGCCAAACTAATATTTTCTTACTAAGGCACTGGCTGAAGACTGCAAATTAAATTACTGGATACAGGAAAATGGCAGGAGGAGGTTCTGCCCACACTCTCTCAATGCAACCTCCTGATGTTTACTTCCTCCGAGATACCTGTACAATATAGCCTCTGCCAATCGAGTATCTACTGAGGAAAAAAAAGTGTTTTGGCGATTTAACCGGAGAATCTTTGGGTCTTCTCAATGTGCACGAGTGGGGAAGAATCCGACCTCACTCACCCTTTCATCGCAGCCCAGCCAGAGTAACAGCGAGTAATGCTTCACAGACGCATGGTGGACTGAATTGCAGAGCTGTCGATAATGTGTGCACTGTTTTTTGTTGTTTTAAAGATGAGACTCTAATAGCATAGCTGTGTTGATAGTTAACCCCCATGCTGGGCATGTAGGGTTAAATCTCCCTTAATCATTATCTAACGATTTATGTTGGTTTGAGGAACATGAGCTATTCATGGATTTCCCAGACATGTCACAATTGTAGTTGCTGTGTTCATGGGTCTGTTGGATACCCTGTCTGCAGGCAAGAGGGTGCTCAGAACCAGTGTAAAAACGCTGTTTATTTAGACAAATTTTTGTTTGTATTACTATTAACTCTTCTAAATCCAAACTCCACAGTTTAGAAGTTATCTTAACACACTTGTATTTTCACATTTCTAGGATAAAATCCTTTAAAGTCACAGTTTTTATTGTGGGGTTGGGGAAACACTTATTTAGAACTAACCAGTGCCTAGCACCCCTCTACCTGTATTTTTTTTAGGTTAATGTTGCTTCCATCGGACTAAGAATGCCCAGGAAAGTGGAGCATTCCTTCCCTGATCTGATGAAAGTCAGTATTCCGGACAGTGACTCTGCTCTCATGGCAGACTCTGGATGGTGGATAAGGGAACAACCCTCAGTGGCAGCCATTTTGACTTTGTAATGCCTTTTCGAGAGGACTTTTTTTCCCCCCCCCCATTTTGTCTAACAAAACTGAATGCAAATTTTTTTTTTGGAACTGTAAAAGAGAAAAGCCAACCTCTATAAATAAACAAGAAAACAGACATGCTTGTCTTTTTTATGTCTACAAACTATCTTGAAATAGCCATTGTCACATATTTAATAAACCAATAACAAGGGCTAATAAACTTAAATATGTCTAAAGGATTTATTTACTGTAAGGGGATGATCACGGACATGACAATATGTCACAATAGCAAAAATAGAGGGGGAGGGGTCCCTTTTGAGCTGGATATTTCTTTAAACAAATTTTTTTTTCTAGTTTGTCTATTTTGAACGCTTACGATATGAATGATTTGGCCGCATTGACCGGCTCTTTATATTGTGCACTGGCCATTTATCTCAATGTGTGTGGCAGTAATGATGTATGAAACCTATTATGTGTGTATTCTATCTATTATCCACAAACCATCCAGTGTCCATATGTTCTCATTGCCTCCACTAGAAGCCCATTCATATATGGGCACAGTCTCAAAAACAAATTTTATCAGAGACAATCCAATGTTAAGGTATCCACTTTCTCCTATTCCAGGGATAGGCAACCTTCGGCACTCCAGATGTGGACTAAATCCCCCTTAATGCTCTCACACCCATAATGCTGGCAAAGCATCATGGGAGGTGTAGTCCAAAACATCTGGAGTGCCGAAGGTTGCCTATGCCTGTCCTATTCTATGATTCTCTGTTGTCTATGATTCTTACTCAATCCAAGAGAGACTGTTGTTCAGAAATCCACATTACCCCACTAAGCCAGTGGCATGATACCTCCTTGACCGTTTGCTCTTGGTATAAAAAAGAAAATTGTCTTTCTTCCCTGATCACAGAGGATTCGATTGCATCTTTTTATTAATAAGACCTGCAACAATCTCTACTATAAAAAAAGAAAAAATGAGGTGGGTTGTTTTTACTCAACGAAAATGTTTTTCAACGAAAAAATGTGGTCAAGCCTGGGAATTTCTGTTTCAGACAGGCCACAGTGCAAACTCCACCCATTACACCAGCATGGCGTGTGTGCAGAGGTATTTCAAGTACAATCAAATGGCAGTCATTCAAATCTAGGAAACTCTCTTTGCTAGAAAACTTTTAAAATTCTGGTTTATGTTGTATTGGATCCCCAAAAAATGGTCTAAAGGCAGTTTGTAAGCAAATTCAGCGAGAGTCCTGACTCCTTGCATTGGTATAGTCGAGCAATTTCACTTATATTTGAATTAAACCAACAAATTGTAGCTTTCTTTTTTTGTTTTGTGTGTGTGTGTGTGTGTGTGTGTGTGTGTGTGTGTGTGTATGTATATATATATATATATATATATATGTATATGTATATATATATATATATATAATCTTAAAGTCCACACAGATTTATGGCAGGTCAGTTCGGTGTTAATGCACGCCAGGCTGCCTGTCAATCGTCCAGCCCACTGAGGGTCGACCATGCATGGAGTATTGTTTTAGAGTCCTACATTTACTGGACAAAGCATGAGTGAGACTAATGATACGCTTGTTGGAGACCATTCCCTGTCCGTCTACCTTTTTCTAACTGATCAATTTAAAAAAAAACCTAAACACATCACCTATCTTCAAACGTCACGCTCTAAATTTACTAAATCTAAGTAGTTCATTAATCATGAAAGCCAAACCGAACACAACTAAGAACAAATAATTGCTGTGCTTCATTGTTATGAAAATCATGCTGCAAAGAACAGCCATTAGAATTTTGCAAGAAATGCTTCCACACTTGCAAATACTTAATAACCTCAGCTGACACCCTAAAAAATAAATGTTTTCCTTGCACAGGCCAAAGGCATCTTTCTACACAATATTCTTATTGTCGTGACTCAACCTGCAAAAGCCAATAAACCAAGAAGTGATTGAAACTTGTTAACTGTTGCTAACTTTAGTGACAAGAATAAATCAATTTCTGACTAAAAAAAGGCTGTCACCAAAAATAAACTTTATTTGTTTCCCTTTGTCTGAATCTGTTTAATTCCTCCCCTCCACCCCTCCCCTCCCCTCCCCTGCATGCTGTAGTATTAATAAGGAAACAAAATGGCTGCACCCAAGTATTGAGTTTTGACACAAGGAAGAAGGCCTTGAGGCTGATAATATTTTCATCTGGGTTCCTGCACTCAAAAGTGTAAAAACAAGTCACTAGCCTATTTTGTGCTGAACTAAAGGAATACCAAACTATTTAGATAAATAACAGGCATGAGGAGCCCAGGGAGGCTAGATGGTGGTGTTAACACTATAGGGTCAGGAATACATGTTTGTGTTCCTGACCCTATAGTGATCCTTTAATTTTATTCCCGAGAGCTCTGGTTTCCATACAATACATAAAGAGAAGTAGGGACCAGGTCCAGCCCAATGTGATGTAATTCCAGTAAAATACAAGTTTAGCAGGCTAAGATTGCCACAAGGCATATGTATGTATATGTGTTTGTAGTATCAGTTAGTTAATTACACGTAGCTAAGATACTGTTATCACTGTACTGACCAGGTGCAGGAATGTAAGAACTGGAATTACGCGTCCCTCTCCTTTGTATCAGATGAGCCACGTGGTTAGACCGGATGGATGAGTTTAGACTCTATTCATTAAATAGGTTAAGGGTATGTGTGGGTGTAGTTAATTGTGGGAGGAGCTACAGTGCTATATAAGGAATGTACTCTATGTATTCAGTACTCAGACTTTGCTGTATTTTGGTGACGCTAGTCCCTCTGAGTCCCGATCGGTGATCCAATAAAGAATCTCTTCCTTCCTGAAGAAACCTGTGTCCATCTCTCTGTGCTTGGCTTCCGTCAGTTTCTCCGGTATCATTTGGTGCATTGGCCGGGAAGCTCATCGTTCAACGGTAGCTGAGAGGCAGAGGCGTGAGACGGTCTATCTTTGCCCACGTTCTCTACGGCTGCACCCCTGAACTTCTGCGTGGACCTCCCTTCGTCTCGGCGCCACTGGTCTGTTGTCCAGGAGATCATCGGCCTCTACGTGAGAAGTGCTGGGGTGTCCCCGTCGATGAGTGTGAACTCAGGTTCAGGAACGAGGAGGTAAGACAACTGCTGTTTTAGACGGCAGGACCCACTAGGGGTATACCGATTGTGCGGTAGGCCCAAAGGGGTTTTGAATCTGTGTATCTGCCCCCTCTGTCGGAGGGAAGGAGCGAAGGCGCACCGCTCGATCGAACGCTCTTTAGTCAGACCGTTTGATTTGGTTAGTCAGGCGGGGTCCTGGTGTAAATAGCCCTAGCCGGACACCGGTGTCTTGTCTAGACTAGCGTTCTAGGGTGTATATTACGTTCGCTAGGTCGGAGGGACCGGGAGACTAAGCGGCGCCTGTGTAAATTCGGTTCGCTAGTTCTCATCCTATCTGGGCTAAGTGGGAAGGCGTGTAAATTTGGAACCCACTAGACTTTTGATAGTACGACTAAGAGGCGCCTGTGTAAATTCGGATCTCTAGCTCGTTGTATAGTGCGACTAAGAGGCGCCTGTGTAAATTCGGTTCTCTAGCTCGCTATATATGTGGTGATTGGGCAGTGTGGCTAACCAAAACGGGTGTATATAGTTTTAGGTAGTCCATTCAAGGTACTGGCCAATAGTTTAGTTGGGAATTGTAAATGTGTTAACGATTGTTTTAGTAAAGTGTATATCTTGTTAGATAGCGCGAGCTCAGCCGTCTAGCGAGAGTGTTAATAGTGTGTTGCTGTATTATAGTGCACGGTACCATAACCCTGTATATTTACTGACATTATATAATAAGTACTAATCATTGTCGTCCATTGCATGTTTAACACCATAACCACTAATAATTGTATTGTGACCTTAACTTGTGCTTTGACCTATGCTAACCGTACTGTAACCGCTATTTGTAAAAGACGATGTTACTGGGGTGTGTTATAGACGGGTAATTCGTATATAGAGAATTATAGCGTGGGTGACTGTGTAGTTACGCCAAAGGGCATAATATTGATTATATAGTGACTGGTGTAGCAGCTGTGTGTGTACGGGAATTCCCTGAGTGTTTATTGTTATTGTGTACGTTTCACTTGGTAACCGTACCACGTGGTGCTGTTGCCAGAGGAAACGGGTGTGACTGTTGAATAGTACGCGTGTATAGTAATCGTTGTCAACGACGTTCCACTGTTAAATATGGGTGCGTCGCAGTCAACGATTCCGGATCCCTTAGGATGTATGGTTAAGAATTTTAAAAAGGGATTCAAAGTTTGTGATTTTGGGGTAAAGATGTCTCCTGTACGTTTGGTCACTTTGTGCACTAGGGAGTGGCCTACTTTGGTTGCGGCATGGCCGCCACGTGGCAGTTTGGATCCAACTCTGGTACAGCGCTTACACGTGGCTGTATCGGGTAGGCCTGAACTTTACGGCCAGTTTCCTTATATTGACTGTTGGAGACAGGCCGTAAATGACTCGCCAAAATGGCTCCGGACATGCCACGAGGAACAGTGTCGCCTCATGGTAGCTAGGACTTGCTCGTCCACTAGGACTGGTGTTAGGCCCATTTTGGACACGCCCCCTGAGTCCGAGATCCCTTTGCCGCCCCCTTACTTTCCGTTAAGAAGAAGTGACGCAAACGCAGGAAGTCCTGCACCCCTCCCCTCATTACCCTCATCCACTTCCGCTTCCTCCTCCAGTACAGGATCCACCCCCCCTCGTACTAAATCTCCCCTTCCGGAACCAGAATCCACCCCCATTAGAAACGAATATCCTGATTTGGCGCCACTTCAGACTTCCGGTCAAGCTTCATCTAGCTCGGCTCGAAGTGTTTTATTTACGACCTTTTCCCAAAACCGACCTCCCACATCCCCATACCCTATCTCTCCCCGACCGGAACCCATGACTGACGCCTCTCTACGTAGCCCCATCCAAACCCGACAGTTGACTGGTGCCCAACAATTAAAGCACTATCAGATGCCTCTTCGTCTGAATCCCGGGTCAGCTTATATCGATGCCGCAGGTCAAATGGCACACGCTGACCCTGTCTTCGTATATGTCCCTTTCACCACTACCGACCTTTTAAACTGGAAGACCCATAATTCCTCGTATACTGAGAAACCACAAGCCATGACTGATCTGTTCACCTCAATAGTACAGACGCATAATCCGACATGGGCTGATTGCCAGCAGTTACTAATGACTTTATTTAACAATGAGGAAAGGACAAGAATAAATCAAGCAGCCATTAAAGCATTAGAGGATAGAGCCCGTGCTTTGAACCAAGCCAATCCAGCAGCATGGGCCGCGACACACTATCCCAACACCGATCCCGATTGGAACGTAAATGGTGCTGATATGGTTCAACTCAGAGCCTATAGAGACGCTATAATTGCTGGCATGAAAGCCGGAGGAAAGAAAGCCATTAACATGTCGAAGACAGTTGAGGTGATCCAGAAAAGCGATGAAGCGCCCAGTGTCTTTTATGACCGATTATTGGAGGCATACCGCTTGTATACCCCCTTTAATCCGGAAGACGCAGACAATTCCCGAATGGTTAACTCCGCCTTTGTCAGCCAAGCATACGGAGATATTAAGCGCAAGCTACAAAAGTTAGAAGGGTTTGCAGGTATGTCCATCACCCAACTAATGGAGGTAGCAAATAAGGTCTATATGAACAGGGATACAGAAAGTAAGAAAGAGGAAGAGCGCAAGATGCGTAAAAAGGCTGATATGCTAGCGGTAGCGATCGCAGGCGTAGATAAACGGGGCCCAGATAGAGGCAATAATAGATGGAGTAGGGAGCCTTTGAGTAGGGATCAATGCGCGTATTGCAAGGAAGAAGGGCATTGGAGGAACGAATGTCCGCAAAGAGAGCAGTACGAGAGAGACCAACCCAGGGCAGGCTACGGAAACTTTAGAGGTAGAGCGAGAGGTAGAGGAGGTCCCGGAGGGAGTAATGGTTATAGAGGGAGTAATGGGAACAGAGGAAGTGTTAGGGAAGACAGGTATATTCCAGCAGCGCAAAGGTCCCGCGATAGAGAAGGTAGGGACTTTGTAGGATTGGCTGACACTGTCATGGAGGACTATTGATACCGACCGGGCTCCATCCCCCTTGGTCGAGCGGAGCCTATGGTCGATGTATCAATAGGGGGGAAAAGGAGTGCGTTCATGATCGACACTGGTGCTGAACATTCAGTGGTGACTAATCTAGTTGCTCCTCCATCTGGAAGGACTATTACTGTGATAGGAGCAACTGGAAGAAGTGCTGAAAGACCGGTTCTTAAAAGTCGACTCTGTACATTGGGAGGCCACGTAGTAAAACACCAATTCCTTTATATGCCTGAATGTCCAGTCCAATTGCTGGGACGTGATATGCTATCCAAATTACAAGCGCAGATTACGTTCCTACCAGATGGAACAACATCTTTAAAGTTTAATGGACCTTCAGGTATTATGACTTTATCCGTACCAAAGGAAGAAGAGTGGCGACTTTATACAGTGTTGACTAGCCAAAACCCTAGGAGTGATGAGACATTGTTTAACATACCAGGAGTTTGGGCAGAGAACAACCCACCAGGACTGGCCCGCAATATTCCACCAATAAAAATTGAACTGAAACATGGGGTTTATCCAGTGAGCCTAAGACAATATCACATTCCGCAGAAGGCTAAGAAGAACATCCAATCCTATCTGGATAAGTTCATACGGTATGGTATCCTAAAATTCTGTACTTCCCCCTGGAACACCCCATTGCTGCCTGTTCAAAAGCCCGGTACAGATGAGTATCGACCTGTACAGGACTTAAGAGCAGTCAATGATGCGGTTGTTAGCATACATCCAGTTGTACCCAATCCATATAACCTGCTTGCTTTAATTCCGGGCGGGGCTACTTACTTCACAGTCTTAGATCTCAAAGATGCCTTCTTTTGCCTCCGAATTGCCGCAGAAAGTCAATGTATTTTTGCTTTCCAATGGGAGAACGCTGTAACGGGCTCAAAACGCCAAATGACTTGGACAAGACTGCCCCAAGGGTTTAAAAATTCACCTACCCTATTTGGTTCAGCCCTAAGTCAAGATCTATTGGATTTCGAGTCCATCCCAGGAGAGTGTGTATTGTTACAATATGTAGATGACTTGTTGATAGCAGCAGTTACAAAAGAAATCTGTCAGCAAGCAACGCACGATCTACTACACATTCTCTGGAAGGCAGGATACAAGGTGTCTAGAAAGAAGGCTCAGTTGTGTTTGCCAACTGTCAAGTATCTGGGGTTCCATATCTCTGAAGGTCAAAGAATTATGGGGCCAGAGAGAAAAGAGGCTGTCTGCCAAATACCAATACCCAAGAATAGAAGACAAGTGCGAGAATTCTTGGGGGCAGCAGGCTTCTGTAGGATATGGATTCCCAGCTATGCGATACTGGCAAAACCTCTGTACGCAGCTATCAAAGGTACAGAGCACGACCCCTTCCTATGGACCCAAGAACAGCAAACGGCATTTGAAGATGTGAAGAAGGCTTTGATGAGTGCCCCAGCATTAGGTCTACCTGATCACACACGACCATTCTACTTATATGTACACGAGCAAAGAAGAATGGCTGTGGGAGTATTGACACAGTACTTGGGATCATGGCAAAGACCTGTTGCCTACATGTCTAAGCAACTGGATGCAGTGGCCAGCGGACTTCCACCTTGTCTAAGAGCCGTAGCTGCAGCCGCCCTGCTAGTAGCTGAAGCCGATAAACTCACTCTGGGTCAAGAACTTTATGTACGAGTCCCACATGCAGTACAGACGTTGTTGGATTACAAAGGAAATCATTGGTTTAGTAACAGCCGTATGACCAAGTATCAAGCAATGTTGTGTGAAAACCCAAGAGTGCATTTAGAGACTGTAAACACCTTAAATCCAGCTACCCTTTTGCCGCAACCTACTGAAAGTCAACATGATTGTTTGGAAGTAATGGATGAAGTATTTTCAAGTAGACCAGATCTTCGTGATTTTCCCATCCAGAACCCCGATGTTCAATATTACACCGACGGCAGTAGTTATGTGAAAGAAGGGATCCGCTATGCAGGATATGCAGTGACAACAATAGACAAGGTGATAGAAGCTCGGCCACTGGCGAAAGGAACATCAGCACAAAAGGCAGAATTAATAGCACTAACACGAGCGTTACAATTGGCTGAAGGTTTAAGAGTAAATATCTATACGGACTCTAAGTATGCGTTTTTAACCACTCATGCCCACGGAGCTTTGTATAAAGAAAGAGGACTACTGAATTCAGAAGGCAAAGAAATCAAGTACGCAGCTGAAATCCTACAACTATTGGAAGCAGTGTGGGAGCCGAAAGAAGTCGGTATCATACATTGTCGAGCGCATCTGAGAGGAGATGGTGATGTAACCAAGGGAAATCGGATGGCAGATAGTGCAGCTAAGCGTGCTGCTGAATCAGGAAGACAGGAGTATGTAGGGCATATAGCTGCTCTTATACCAACTCCACTGTCCCAATGGACTCCAGTTTATACAGCTCAAGAAGAGGAGTGGTTAAAGACTGAACCGGGAAAGTATTTGGAGAACAAGTGGTATCAGCTAGAAGATGGAAGAATAGTCATACCAGCATCACTAGCGGTAGAAATTGTCCAAAATTATCACAACGGGACACATTCTGGGAGAGACAGTACTGAAGAATCTCTTAGAAAACATTTCTACATACCAAGATTGTCCAACTTGACTCAGGCCATTGTACGCAGATGTGTAACGTGTGCTAAGAATAATGCAAGACAAGGACCAGTAAAGCCACCAGGAGTCCAGTTTATGGGGGGACTCCCCATGTCCGATCTACAAATAGACTTTACAGTAATGCCTAAATCGGGTGGACATCGTTACCTGTTGGTAATTGTGTGCACCTATTCAGGCTGGGTAGAAGCATGTCCTACTCGTACAGAGAAAGCAGGAGAAGTTGTAAGATTCCTGCTACGAGAAATAATACCCCGATATGGACTACCCTGTTCTATAGGATCGGACAATGGTCCAGCTTTTGTTCATCAGTGCCTACAACAACTGACTCATATGCTTGGTATAAAGTGGAGGCTTCATACTGCATATAGACCCCAGAGTTCTGGTAAGGTAGAGAGAATGAATAGAACTATAAAGAACCAGTTGGCTAAAATGTGTCAGGAAACCCAACTTAAGTGGAACGTTCTCTTACCTATAGCCTTATTGCGAATCCGCAGTACCCCTACCAGAAGGATGGGCCTCTCTCCTTTTGAAATCATGTATGGGCGACCACCTCCCGTACTTGGTAACTTAAGGGGGGACTTGAGTCAGTTGGGAGAAGGAATTACCCGGCAGCAGGTTGTAGAGTTGGGTAAGACTATGGAGGAGGTACAGAAATGGGTACAAGATAGATTACCTGTGAATATTTATCCCCCTGTTCATAGTTATCATCCAGGAGACCAAGTGTGGATTAAAGAGTGGAATAATGTACCGTTAGGGCCCAAGTGGAGAGGTCCTTATGTTGTTCTTTTGTCTACCCCTACAGCGATAAAAGTAGCAGAAGTGACTCCGTGGATACATCACTCCAGGGTTAAACCAGCAGCAGTCGATTCTTGGCAAGTTACAGCAGATCCAGAGAATCCCTGCAAGATCCGGTTAAAACGCACTACTCAGTCGGAGTAACGAGGAATTATTGTGGATTACAAATTTTATTGTTACAGGTGTGAGTGAGAAGGCCATAATAAAGCCTGTCCGCTTACCATCACATAGTGTATAAGCCAGGAAAGTCTCGAAGGGACACCTGTGAAGATGAGCAGAACTCCATTCCCTGCAGCCCCTCACATCCTGGAAGCTGAGGCGCCATCGCACGGACGAAGACTGAGGATGACGGCGAAAGATGTGCTTTTGATAGTGTTTATTTATATGTGTTTTTATATTCAGGAAGGTAGAGGTACCGACACTCCTAGCTGTGAGGTATGCATTAAGACTACGAGAACAGGTAACCATATTTCCCAAACCCTAATTTGGCATTCACAATACGAATGTAAAGGAGATGTATCGAGATGTAGATACTTAAATATAGATTATAGTGTGTGCCATTTAGGAGTAGGAGAACCTAAGTGCTTCAGTCCGGAGTATCAGCCTCGTACAATTTGGTTGACTCTCAGGAATGGAGATCCTCAGGGGACCCTAATTAATAAAACGGTGTTAGAATCCGTACATTCTTCGGGTGTTCTGCTATTTGATGCGTGTAAAGCGATATCGAGTGGTAGAAAGCCGTGGAATGTATGTGGGGATCTTAGATGGGAGAGGACGTATGGGTCTAACGATAAATATATTTGTCCCAGTAGCAAAAATAAATATGTGAGTCCTAGATGCCCAAATAAAGACTATAACTTTTGTCCATATTGGTCTTGTGTGGGGTGGGCGACTTGGGGACAGACAGTAGACAAAGACATGATTGTTACTAAGTTGCCTACCAATCCATACTGTAAGTCTATGGAATGCAATCCAGTCCATATTCTTATAAATAACCCCGACAAGTTCTTAGATAAATATGGTAATTTATTTGGGTTTCAAATATACGGGACGGGTTTAGACCCTGGGACAATATTATTTATAGGGATAGAGACTGATACGGTATCCTCCCAGACTCATCAAGTATACCATTCCTTTTACGAAGAGATGAGTATAGATAATAAGATCCCCCATAATGCTAAAAACCTGTTCATCGATTTAGCTGAAAGTATTGCCGGTAGTCTTAATGTTACCAACTGCTATGTGTGTGGAGGTACTAACATGGGAGACCAATGGCCTTAGGAAGCAAAGGAGGTAATGTCCGGTTCTGAGGCAGTTCAACAATTAATATCTTCACAAGCCGATTATCAGATGAGTGTTAGAGGTAAATCTGAGTGGAGATTAAAGACCTCCATCATAGGTTATGTTTGCATAGCAAGGAAAGGAATAATGTATAATACTTCTGTAGGAGAATTAACTTGTCTAGGGCAAAAAGCTTATGATGATGATACAAAGAATACAACTTGGTGGTCGGCTTCAAATGTCTCAGAACCATCTAACCCGTTTGCTAGATATGCCAATTTAAAGGACGTGTGGTTTGATCTATCCATCACATCTACCTGGAGAGCCCCAGCAAATTTGTACTGGATCTGTGGTAAGAAAGCCTATTCGGAGTTGCCACAGGACTGGGAAGGGGCATGTGTGTTGGGTATGCTCAAACCATCCTTCTTCTTGTTACCGATTGAAACAGGTGAGACTTTAGGTGTTAAAGTGTATGATGTGAATCATAGGAAGAAAAGGGGACCCATAGAGATAGGCACCTGGGAAGATAATGAATGGCCTCCCCAGCGTATCATAGATTACTATGGGCCAGCCACGTGGGCGGAAGATGGTACCTTTGGTTATAGAACCCCAATTTATATGCTCAACCGTATTATAAGGTTACAGGCGGTGGTTGAGATTATCACTAATGAAACATCACAAGCACTCAATCTTCTAGCGAAGCATAACACCAGGATGAGGACAGCAGTGTACCAAAATAGATTAGCCTTGGATTACCTTTTGGCAGTAGAGGGAGGTGTATGTGGGAAGTTTAACCTGAGCAATTGCTGTCTTCAAATAGATGACGAAGGGCAAGCAATAGCTGAGCTTACTAGCCATATGGTTAAACTAGTGCATGTGCCTACTCAGGTATGGAAAGGGTACAATCCAAGTAGTTGGTTTGGTAGCTGGTATGAGTGGTTTGGAGGGCTTAAGGCAGTGGTAGGTGGAGTCCTACTGATTTTACTGTTGTGTCTACTCCTACCGTGTCTTATACCCTTAGTAGTTAGGTCTGTGC
Source organism: Pelobates fuscus (assembly GCF_036172605.1). Taxonomy (NCBI): domain Eukaryota; kingdom Metazoa; phylum Chordata; class Amphibia; order Anura; family Pelobatidae; genus Pelobates; species Pelobates fuscus. Next base: position 266,424,953 of record NC_086322.1, on the reverse strand, counting down.
AAAGCCTGATAGGAAGTATAGCAGAGAGGAAGGCTGCTGCACAGATAATGGCGATATATAAGTATAAGGCTCTAGATCAGGGAGAACCAATGCAAGAAGATGAATGTTGAAGATTCACATCATAAGATAAGTCTGGTCTGGTTCATGGTAACCTGAGGTATATGCAAACCAAGGTTAAGTGATGCCTCAAGTAATTGTGAAATATCAGAGGCATCAAAGGGGGGAATGTGATGTAATTCCAGTAAAATACAAGTTTAGCAGGCTAAGATTGCCACAAGGCATATGTATGTATATGTGTTTGTAGTATCAGTTAGTTAATTACACGTAGCTAAGATACTGTTATCACTGTACTGACCAGGTGCAGGAATGTAAGAACTGGAATTACGCGTCCCTCTCCTTTGTATCAGATGAGCCACGTGGTTAGACCGGATGGATGAGTTTAGACTCTATTCATTAAATAGGTTAAGGGTATGTGTGGGTGTAGTTAATTGTGGGAGGAGCTACAGTGCTATATAAGGAATGTACTCTATGTATTCAGTACTCAGACTTTGCTGTATTTTGGTGACGCTAGTCCCTCTGAGTCCCGATCGGTGATCCAATAAAGAATCTCTTCCTTCCTGAAGAAACCTGTGTCCATCTCTCTGTGCTTGGCTTCCGTCAGTTTCTCCGGTATCACCAAGACATTGTGCTGTCTAGGTCTCAGGATAAAATGCTGCCTTTTCACTCCCCCTCAACAAAAGCATGCCCACATCCTTTGTTATATCATGATAATTAAAATAAAACTTAATAAAAAGCTGGTTCACTTTATGTGGCTGGCAATTGCTGTCATAATACCATAGGCATTGAAGCAGACATGGCGGGCATCTCAATGACAATTCTGGCATTTACCTGCTGTTAGAGGATGTAACTGTTTTAATTAAAGCCAATGGTGGACACATGGCAGTATGGTAGAACTACAAGTCCCATGATGCTTTGAAAAACTTTATGTTGGCAAAGCATCAAGTGGGCTGTAGTTCCTCAATATTTGGCCGTCCTGGTTTAATAAAGCCTTTCTCCTTTTTTATTTCTCTGTTCCCCTATTCACATTATAAATATTATGCGCATATTACGTGACGAGAACATCAGCGAAATAACAGAGAGGGGAGAGGGTGCAGCACATAATAATAAACACTGTCATTACGCATGAATATAAGCGCTAATACTGTCACAGCTGCCTGTCATTACATTATAATGTGGTAGGATCTAATCAGGGGTCAAGTCCTGGGGAATAAAGTGTGGGAACTCACTCGAGTTCCACCCCCACCCCACCACCAAAAAAAAAAACTTGTATGCATATATAAACGCGTACACACACACTCAGGTGCACACATACACTTACAGACACACACGTACACTCACAGACACACAAAGACACACACACAAATTCACAGATAGACACACATACTCTCACAGACACACATACACACACACACACACACACACATACATACACACACTCACAGACACACACACTCACAGACACAGACACTAACACACACAAATACACATAGATACACTCACAGACACACACACACTCACTCCCAGACACATACACATACACACACACACACTCCCAGACACATACACAGACACACACACTCCCAGACACATACACACAGATACATACATACACTCACAGACACACACACACACTCACTCCCAGACACATACACACACACACTCACTCCCAGACACATACACACACACACACACTCCCAGACACATACACAGACACACACACTCACTCCCAGACACATACACACACACAGATACATACATACACTCACAGACACACACACACTCCCAGACACATACACTCCCAGACACACTCACTCACAAACACACAACACACACACATATACACAAAAATTATTTGTATATATTTTTTTAAATAAAAAATGTCCACCCAGCCTCCCTACCTGGAGAGCTGGCGTGGACCTGTCCCTGGGGTCCAGTGGGGCTTCAGTGCGGCCGGCTCTTGTCTCCCTGTCAGACGCGGCAAGGGAGCTGTGTTCTCTCTGCTCCCTCTCGCCGCGCGGGCTGTCTACTGATGCCGGGAGCCAGAAATTATGTCATATTCCGGCTCCCGACATCAGCAAACGGCGCGGCGAGAGGGAGCAGAGAGAACACAGCTCCCTCGCCGCGTCTGACAGCGAGACAAGAGCCGGCCGGGGGGGGGGGTCCTTCAGGGGGCCATTAGGCCACCTCTTGGGCCCCCCATGACAGGGGGAACACGGGGGCATTTGGGGGCGGTATTTTTTGCCGCCCCTGAGTGCCTGCAGGACCACAAACGGGAACGGCGTTCCTGCTCTAAAAAAAGTGCAGGAACGCCGTTCCCACGCGTTCCTGCAGGACTCGAGCCCTGGATCTAATACAGAGCCCAGCAACTCCATTATTAAAGTGACACTGTGGGCGCCCAGACCCCTTCAGCTAATTGAATTGCTGTGTCCCTTTTGTATTTAGTGCTCTTTACACTGCAGCTCTAAGTCTGCCCTCAGTGGCTTTCTCCCACACAGCCATTAGAGGGCTTCCGGAATCTAAACGGACCTTTGGTCCGATATCGGACACTGAACGTCCTCACGTTCTGCATGAGGACCTCCAGCGTCAGATTGTTTCCCATAGGAAGGCATTGATTAATGCTTTCCTATGGGGAAATCCAAATGCAAGCGCAGCCATTGCCGCGCATGCGCATTAGGTCTCCCTCGTCTGCTGACGGCGGTGGAAAGGATGGGTGGAGCATCGGCGTTTGATTCAGGTAAGTGACTGAAGGGGTTTTAACCCTATCAGCGCCACGGGAGAGGGGGCGCGAGGGAGGGGAGCACCTTAGAAACATATAGTGCCAGTAAACCGGCTTTGTTTTCCTGGCACTATAGAATACCTTTAAGGGGCACTGTCATTGTGCCATACAACTGGGTGCACACTGTCAGCATGGCAGGGGTTTGTATTCCTAATGCTATGGTGTTCCTTTAAGGTTATTAACAAGCATGCAGAACCATCAAAAACTGGAATTGCAAAAGCTTCAAAGAAACCCTGCAACAATAACTTAGCTCTGTGCTTGGGTACATTTGCAGATAAAGAAGCAACTATTTAACTTGCACTGGCGTCTATGCTTTTGTAAATGTGTTCTCTGACTGTTACAGCTGCAAGTCTATTGAAGCAATAAAATATCAAGTGATTTCAACTCCTAAATAAAGTTGCAATATGTGTAAATATGATTTTTGGAGTGACACCTGTATTTCAACATTTGTTAAGGGTGAGTGTTTTACTCACCTCTGACACTTAGCGCTCCACTGTAGTTTAGTGTGATTTTGTTTTTCACTACTTACCTACACAGGTCACTTTACACTAGAGATTGGAGTGTGGGTGGTATTTAAAAAGCATATAGTGGTAGCAGGTTTTTTTAATTTTTTTTTTTTTTAAATATATTTCAATTCAGTGCCTTTTCACAGATATATTTTTGTATTAATTTTAAAACACAACCAGAACCATTAAAACTTGGAATTGCGAGGGGGAGGGGGGGGGGGGGGGCGGGCCTGACTTGCAAGCAGAGCAGTCGCATGGTGGAGGAGCTCCCGCCACACAAACTACTTATTGGGATAAACTCACACTTTTCAAGCCTGAAATGATACCGGGGCACGCTACCCATGTCGGGGGCTCCCTGGTGAAGTATCCGATACCGGACTCGAGTGTATCCCGTAATCGAGAAGCCAAGGCGGCAGGCTGCGGCCTGTGGTGGATGGAGCTGAGGGGAGACGGCCGCTCTCCTCGCCCCTACGCCGGAGATACCAAGCCACTGAGCACCCGTTCCCCCCCCCTCAGGACCGGTGGGGGTGATCCCGGTCCAACCCCCCCAGGCAGCGGGGCACTGACAGGGGAACCTCTCAAGCAGCCCTTCACTACACGGCCTACAAAATGGTGGACGCCACATATGCCCACAACAGCCACACGAAGAGGCAAAATATACAGACCAAGCTTGATGCCCTATTCGAAGCCTTTTGGGCAACACTGGCGAGCAGAGGCCGACAGGCCGCAGAACCAGAGCACTCACACAATAGAGAACCCGCGCATACCCGCCAGAACCTGACGAGGCCTACAAGATGGTGCCGGAGAAGGAGACCCCTCCCGCCTACACATAAACGAGCGAGACCGCGCCACACAAAGAGGCCTGTCCAAAGTAGCTCACAAGCTCCCCACAGAATCGGCACGAAATCGAGACCCATGACTCATCCTGCAACTGGCAGGCTTCCCACATGGCTCGGAATCCGCATGAAACCGCGGAGGGCCCTAGGGTATCAGAGAGGAACTGTCAGGGACCAGGAACCAGACAGAGACAGAAGTAGATGCAAACACACCTTTATTAATAAATAACAAATAAATAACAAAAGCAAAGTCCAGAAATCAAGCAGGGGTCAGTCACCAGAGCGGGTAGTCAGACAAGCCAGGATCAGGAGCACGGAGAGCAGCGGAGTCAGGAACAAGGCCGGAGTCAGGAACCAGGAGCAAACAGGAAACACAGGAACAAGGAGACTTCACGGAAACAGGAAACCACGCAAGGGCAAGGAGGTTCTGGGCTTAGCTGCTTAAATAGGCAGAACTGATTAGCAGCAGGGTTGATTACTACTCACAGGTGAGTAACCGTGGCAACAAGCAGAAGCAGCTCATAGTAATTGCAGCTGAAAACTCAATCACTGAAACAGAAAGGGTTGCTGTTTAAAACAGCAAAGAAACCCTGACAGGAACACCACTCACCTGCGTCACCAGACCAGGCCATCACCGCGACGAGCGGACAAGCCGGCTGCTGGAACCAGCGACGTTGCATCTTGCTGTGACCCAGCAGGACTCTTACATATCCCTAACAACTTTCCCTGCGCTGGGTATTGGCTGACAGTGGACTCACAAGATGGGAACCACAAAGGTACACTTTCAAAGCCTTCGCTACAACAGACGCTGAATGGGCCACATTGCAGCCTCCTAAACAGAGACTCACCAACAATGCAGAATCTTATAGAAATGTTCACTCTTTGACCACTCTTATATAGCTAGTACTCTCCCAATATGCCTTACATACAAGTATATTGCTGTACTGCACACACCAATCACGCTCTCAAGTAGCCTGTCATTTAATCACCCCGACTGCCTGGTACTCATGTTGATACCGGAGAAACTGACGGAAGCGAAGCACAGAGAGATGGACACAGGTTTCTTCAGGAAGGAAGAGATTCTTTATTGGATCACCGATCGGGACTCAGAGGGACTAATGTCACCAAAATACAGCAAGTTCTGAGCCCCGGACAATAGTGCAGGCTCCTTATATAGGCACATAACTCCTCCCATATTAAGCTCCACCCGCACATTCTCTTAACCAATCAACACAAATAAGAATTAACTTCCTGCTTGACCGCATGGCTTGTCCAGCACAATGGAGGAGGGGAATACTATATCCTGTATTCTTGCACATGCTCCGTACACTACTGATCGTATCTTGCCTCGTGCAACCAACTGATCGACACGTCAGCATATGCACGTACACATGCCACGTGGTAATCTCGGCCTACTAAATTTATTTTTACCGAGATTCCACCACATTCCACCCTTTGATGCCTCTTGATATTTCACAATTACTTGAGGCATCACTTAACCTTAGTTTGCATACACCGCAAGTTACCTTGAACCAGACCAGACTTATCTTATGATGTGAATCTTCAACACTCATCTTCCTGCATTGGTTCTCCCTGATCTAGAGCCTTATATTTATAAATTGCCATTATCTGTGCAGCAGCCTTCCTCTCTGCTATATTTTCTATCAGGCTTTGCACAGACCTAACTACTAAGGGTATAAGACACGGCAGGAGTAGACACAACATTAAAATCAGTAAGACTCCACCTACCACTGCCTTAAGCCCTCCAAACCACTCATACCAGCTACCAAACCAACTACTTGGATTATACCCTTTCCATACCTGAGTAGGCACATGCGCTAGTTTAACCATATGGCTAGTAAGCTCAGCTATTGCTTGCCCTTCGTCATCTATTTGAAGACAGCAATTGCTCGGGTTAAACTTCCCACATACACCTCCCTCTACTGCCAAAAGGTAATCCAAGGGGGGGCGGGGCCGGGCCGCCGAGCTGAGCGGCAGCCATCCGAGCTAGCTCCGGCAACGAGCAGCCTAAATACAAACAAAATAATGCTTTAAAAGCCCACCTGGACCCGAGACAAATACGGGCATCGAGTGAGAGGTGGAACGGGAACACATCAAGTGAGCCTCAGTCGGATCATGATTGTAAAACCCGCCCGACTTGCAGGTTGAGCCCACGGGGCCTACGCACATGTGGCGACGAGAGACAACACGGCAGAGGGAGAGAGGGGGACCCGGCCCCGCTCCCCCCCCTCAGGCCGGCGGGGGTGATCCCGGCCCATAAGTCACATCTCCGGAGCCTGGAGGAGAGAGGCCTACATTGTGGGGAGCCCTTCCCTATGAAGAGCCAAGAGGGCCGCAGAATGAGCTATCTGCAGGGAGGCACGCAGGGTCGCCTGGGCCTCCGTGGTGACGGATCCCACAGATTGACCCCTCCAGGCGGCAGAATGGACGGCGCGGAGCCGGCCCTAACCCCAGGATTTGGTGGTGGTCCAGGGAAGGATGCCCCCAACTTTGTGAGCCCTGTGTCGCAGAGGCGCGCTGGACCCCCGGCAGACCGGTAGCCGGGGAGGCGAGCACCGGTGACAAGCGTGAGACCGGAGAAGGGTGAGGCACCATGGGGCTGGAGCTCCGACGGGGTACTGCAGGAGTTGGGGAGGTGCAGGGGATAAGGGGCCGAGGACTTTTCGTGGGTGGGAGTCTGCCGGACTGCCGACATCCCTGAGTGCCCACAGCACTGCGGTGTACCCGGCTGCACGGCCAGAGCAGGCCTGGATGGAGAAATGGGGGGGACAGATGCACCGGAGGTGCTCGGGAGACTCTGCACAGACCGACCGACTGGACATGTTTGAGCACCCTTGTCAAGAGCGCACCAGAGGCCAAAGTGTACCATACCGTGCCAGGCATGACTATGCCACCTCCAGCGGAGAGACTTTTTTTTTTTTTTTTTTCATTATTATTATTATTTACTTCGCCTGAGCTCTGTCCCAAACAAGGAATGAACAACGCAACGAAAGACAGATAAGGGTATAGGGACAGTATTTAGATAATTTGTTTGAGAAACCGCTCTCTATGTAATTTTAGATTTCCCCTGTTTTGCTTATTTCATCACTTGTAACTACACGTCATTGGCTATTTACATTTTAAAATGTATCTATCTCTCTTTACTTTATTATTTCCAAGCAAGCATTTAATTTTTAAACGGTTAACATCATTGTGCAGGTCCTTTAAGAACTCAGGGAACGTTAGCTGGCCAGTTAAACATATAAACTGCCTCCATAACTACATAAGTGATTGCACTCCCATCTTATGGCGTGCATACGTTGTCCGTGCCTAACTGCCAAAAACATGTTAATAGCTGGGATTTACTGATGCCTCACGATGCTAGACTAACATTGTGCCTCTGTCATGTATGATTACAATATTACACACTTCAACGGTTACCTGAGCTTCTATAGGGAGCATATGATTAATACGCGCTATACAATACATCCCGGATGCAAATTGAGGCCTATCTTTATTTAATTCCTTTATTAGTTTCTCTATGTTTACTAAGTCTTTGATGAGGCCTAGCCAGAGCAGCACTAATTAAATTAACTATGTAGCTAATAGAGGAGCAGAATGTCTATCCTAAATGGTGCTTATGTTTTTTACATACTCCATGGCATGGTTAATACATAGATAATTACATACTCACGCCTCAGCCACAAATTAAATATGCTGCTAACGATTATACAGAGTGTAGGCTCAGTTGATTACCTGCGTTATACGTCGGACCATGCAGCTTTTAGTTTAACAGTGCACAGGAATACCCTGGAGCGTTTACCTACGTAAGGATCTATAATGTTTGCCTGGATCTTATAAGAAAAATTAACTACATAGAGTACACAATCAGCACACGAAGCGCTAATCCGAATTAATTACATGTATCAGTTGATAATGTGAACCAATATGTTCTGTTATAACAGTTATGACAAATCCGTTTCTACGTAAGCGACAATGTATATGATGCACCTTTATTTACTGATGCTTATGCCCCTGCGCGGGCAAATATTTGCTTTATTACGAATCAGTTTGATATCTGCGTTTATATTGTGAAAACAATAAAAATATTCAAAACAAAAGGTAATCCAAGGCTAATCTATTTTGGTATACTGCTGTCCTCATCCTGGTATTATGCTTCGCTAGAAGATTGAGCGCTTGTGATGTCTCGTTAGTAATAATCTCAACCACCGCCTGTAATCGTATAATACGGTTGAGCATATAAATAGGGGTTCTATAACCAAAGGTACCATCTTCTGCCCACGTGGCTGGCCCATAATAATCTATAATACGCTGGGGAGGCCATTCATTATCTTCCCAGGCGCCTATCTCTATGGGTCCCCTTTTCTTCCTATGATTCACATCATACACTTTAACACCTAAAGTCTCACCTGTTTCAATAGGTAACAAGAAGAAGGATGGTTTGAGCATACCCAACACACATGCCCCTTCCCAGTCCTGTGGCAACTCCGAATAGGCTTTCTTACCACAGATCCAGTACAAATTTGCTGGGGCTCTCCAGGTAGATGTGATGGATAGGTCAAACCACACATCCTTTAAATTGGCGTATCTAGCAAACGGGTTAGATGGTTCTGAGACATTTGAAGCCGACCACCAAGTTGTATTCTTTGTATCATCATCATAAGCTTTTTGCCCTAGACAAGTTAATTCTCCTACAGAAGTATTATACATCATTCCTTTCCTTGCTATGCAAACATAACCTATGATGGAGGTCTTTAATCTCCACTCAGATTTACCTCTAACACTCATATGATAATCGGCTTGTGTAGATATTAATTGGTCAACTGCCTCAGAACCGGACATTACCTCCTTTGCTTCCCAAGGCCATTGGTCTCCCATGTTAGTACCTCCACACACATAGCAGTTGGTAACATTAAGACTACCGGCAATACTTTCGGCTAAATCGATGAACAGGTTTTTAGCATTATGGGGGATCTTATTATCTATGCTCATCTCTTCATAAAAGGAATGGTATACTTGATGAGTTTGGGAGGATACCGTATCAGTCTCTATCCCTATAAACAATACTGTCCCAGGATCTAAACCCGTCCCATATATTTGAAACCCAAATAAATTACGATACTTGTCTAAGAACTTGTCGGGGTTATTTATAAGTATATGGACTGGGTTGCATTCCATAGACTTACAATATGGGCTGGTAGGCAACTTAGTCACTATCATGTCCTTGTCTACTGTCTGTCCCCAAGTTGCCCACCCCACACAAGACCAATATGGGCAAAAGTTATAATCTCTATTTGGGCATCTAGGACTCACATATTTATTTTTACTACTGGGACAAATATATTTATCATTAGACCCATACGTCCTCTCCCATCTAAGATCCCCACATACATTCCACGGCTTTCTACCACTTGATATCGCCTTACATGCATCAAATAGCAGAACACCCGAAGAATGTACGGATTCTAACACCGTCTTATTAATTAGGGTCCCCTGAGGATCTCCATTCCTGAGAGTCAACCAAATTGTACGAGGTTGATACTCCGGACTGAAGCACTTAGGTTCTCCTACTCCTAAATGGCACACACTATATTCTATATTTAGGTATCTACATCTTGATACATCTCCTTTACACTCGTATTGTGAATGCCAAATTAGGGTTTGGGAAATATGGTTACCTGTTCTTGTAGTCTTAATGCATACCTCACAGCTAGGAGTGTCGGTACCTCTACCTTCCTGAATATAAAAATACACATAAATAAACATTATTAAGAACACATCTTTCGTCGTCATCCTCAGTCTTCGTCCGTGCGAAGGCACCTCAGCTTCCAGGATGTAAGGGCTGCAGGGAATGGAGTTCTGCTCGTCTTCACAGGAGTCCCTTCGAGACTTTCCTGGCTTATACACTATACGTCGGTGAGCGGACAGGCTTTATTATGGCCGTCTAAACACTCACTTCACCAAATCTCTGTAACAATAAAATTTGTAATCCACAAAGTTCCTCGTCACTCCGACTGAGTCGTGCGTTTTAACCGGATCTTGCAGGGATTCTCTGGATCTGCTGTAACTTGCCAAGAATCGACTGCTGCTGGCTTAACCCTGGAGTGATGTATCCACGGAGTCACTTCGGCTACTTTTATCGCTGTAGGGGTAGACAAAAGAACAACATAAGGACCTCTCCACTTGGGCCCTAACGGTACATTATTCCACTCTTTAATCCACACTTGATCTCCTGGGTGGTAACTATGAACTGGGGGATAAATATTCACAGGTAATCTATCTTGTACCCATTTCTGTACCTCCTCCATAGTCTTACCCAACTCTACAACCTGCTGCCGGGTAATTCCTTCTCCCAACTGACTCAAATCCCCCCTTAAGTTACCAAGTACGGGAGGTGGTCGCCCATACATGATTTCAAAAGGAGAGAGGCCCATCCTTCTGGTAGGTGTACTGCGGATTCGCAATAGAGCTATAGGTAAGAGAACGTTCCACTTAAGTTGGGTTTCCTGACACATTTTAGCCAACTGATTCTTAATAGTTCTATTCATTCTCTCTACCTTACCAGAACTCTGGGGTCTATATGCCGTATGAAGCCTCCACTTTATACCAAGCATATGAGTCAGTTGTTGTAGGCACTGGTGAACAAAAGCTGGACCATTGTCCGATCCTATAGAGCAGGGTAGTCCATATCGGGGTATTATTTCTCGTAGCAGGAATCTCACAACTTCTCCTGCTTTCTCTGTACGAGTAGGACATGCTTCTACCCAGCCTGAATAGGTACACACAATTACCAGCAGGTAACGATGTCCACCCGATTTAGGCATTACTGTATAGTCAATTTGTAAATCGGACATGGGGAGTCCCCCCATAAACTGGACTCCTGGTGGCTTTACTGGTCCTTGCCTTGCATTATTTTTAGCACACGTTACACATCTTCGTACAATGGCCTGAGTCAAGTTGGACAATCTTGGTATGTAGAAATGTTTTCTGAGAGATTCTTCTGTGCTGTCTCTCCCAGAATGTGTCCCGTTGTGATAGTTTTGGACAATTTCTACCGCTAGTGATGCTGGAATGACTATTCTTCCATCTTCTAACTGATACCATTTGTTCTCCAAATACTTTCCAGGTTCAGTCTTTAACCACTCCTCTTCTTGAGCTGTATAAACTGGAGTCCATTGAGACAGTGGAGTTGGTATAAGAGCAGCTATATGCCCCACATATTCCTGTCTTCCCGATTCAGCGGCACGCTTAGCTGTACTGTCTACCATCCGATTTCCCTTGGTTACATCACCATCTCCTCTCAGATGCGCTCGACAATGTATGATACCGACTTCTTTCGGCTCCCACACTGCTTCCAATAGTTGTAGGATTTCAGCTGCATACTTGATTTCTTTGCCTTCTGAATTCAATAGTCCTCTTTCTTTATACAAAGCTCCGTGGGCATGAGTGGTTAAAAACGCATACTTGGAGTCCGTGTAGATGTTCACTCTTAAACCTTCAGCCAATTGTAACGCTCGTGTCAGTGCTATCAATTCTGCCTTTTGTGCTGATGTTCCTTTCGCCAGTGGCCGAGCTTCTATCACCTTGTCTATTGTTGTTACTGCATATCCTGCATAGCGGATCCTTTCTTTCACATAACTACTGCCGTCGGTGTAATATTGAACATCGGGGTTCTGGATGGGAAAATCACGAAGATCTGGTCTACTTGAAAATACTTCATCCATTACTTCCAAACAATCATGTTGACTTTCAGTAGGTTGTGGCAAAAGGGTAGCTGGATTTAAGGTGTTTACAGTCTCTAAATGCACTCTTGGGTTTTCACACAACATTGCTTGATACTTGGTCATACGGCTATTACTAAACCAATGATTTCCTTTGTAATCCAACAACGTCTGTACTGCATGTGGGACTCGTACATAAAGTTCTTGACCCAGAGTGAGTTTATCGGCTTCAGCTACTAACAGAGCTGCTGCAGCTACGGCTCTTAGACAAGGTGGAAGTCCGCTGGCCACTGCATCCAGTTGCTTAGACATGTAGGCAACAGGTCTTTGCCATGATCCCAAGTACTGTGTCAATACTCCCACAGCCATCCTTCTTTGCTCATGTACATACAGGTAGAATGGTCGTGTGTGATCAGGTAGACCTAATGCTGGGGCACTCATCAAAGCCTTCTTCACATCTTCAAATGCCGTTTGCTGTTCTTGAGTCCATAAGAAGGGGTCGTGCTCTGTACCTTTGATAGCTGCATACAGAGGTTTTGCCAGTATCGCGTAGCTGGGAATCCATATCCTACAGAAGCCTGCTGCCCCCAAGAATTCTCGCACTTGTCTTCTATTCTTGGGTATCGGTATTTGGCACACAGCTTCTTTTCTCTCTGGCCCCATAATTCTTTGACCTTCAGAGATATGGAATCCCAGATATTTGACAGTTGGCAAACACAACTGAGCCTTCTTTCTAGACACCTTGTATCCTGCCTTCCAGAGAATGTGTAGTAGATCGTGCGTTGCTTGCTGACATATTTCCTTTGTAACTGCTGCTATCAACAAGTCATCTACATATTGTAACAATACACACTCTCCTGGGATGGACTCGAAATCCAGTAGAACCTGACTTAGAGCTGAACCAAATAGGGTAGGTGAATTTTTAAACCCTTGGGGCAGTCTTGTCCAGGTCATTTGGCGTTTTGAGCCCGTTACAGCATTTTCCCATTGGAAAGCGAAGATACATTGACTTTCTGCGGCAATTCGGAGGCAAAAGAAGGCATCTTTGAGGTCTAGGACTGTAAAGTAAGTAGCCCCGCCCGGAATTAAAGCAAGCAGGTTATATGGATTGGGTACAACTGGATGTATACTAACAACCGCATCATTGACTGCTCTCAAGTCCTGCACAGGTCGATACTCATCTGTACCGGGCTTTTGAACAGGCAGCAATGGGGTGTTCCAGGGGGAAGTACAGATTTTTAGGATACCATACCGTATGAACTTATCCAGATAAGATTGGATGTTCTTCTTAGCCTTCTGCGGGATGTGATATTGTCTTAGGCTCACTGGATAAACCCCAAGTTTTAGTTCGATTTTAATAGGTGGAATATTGCGGGCCAGTCCTGGTGGGTTGTTCTCTGCCCAAACTCCTGGTATGTTGAATAAGGATTCATCACTCCTAGGGTTTTGGCTAGTCAACGCTGTATAAAGTCGCCACTCTTCTTCCTTTGGTACGGATAATGTCATAATACCTGAAGGTCCATTAAACTTTAAGGATGTTGTTCCATTTGGTAGGAACGTAATCTGCGCTTGTAACTTAGATAGCATATCACGTCCCAGCAATTGGACTGGACATTCAGGCATATAAAGGAATTGATGTTTTACTACGTGGCCTCCCAATGTACAGAGTCGACTTTTAAGAACCGTTTTTTCAGCACTTCTTCCAGTTGCTCCTATTACAGTAATAGTTCTTCCAGATGGAGGAGCAACTAGGTTAGTCACCACTGAATGTTCAGCACCAGTGTCGATCATGAACGCACTCCTTTTTCCCCCTATTGATACATCGACCATAGGCTCCGCTCGACCAAGGGGGATGGAGCCCGGTCGGTATCAATAGTCCTCCATAACCGTGTCAGCCAATCCTACAAAGTCCCTACCTTCTCTATCGCGGGACCTTTGCGCTGCTGGAAAATACCTATCTTCCCTAACACTTCCTCTGTTCCCATTGCTCCCTCTATTACCATTACTCCCTCCGGGGCCTCCTCTACCTCTCGCTCTGCCTCTAAAGTTTCCATAACCTGTCCTAGGTCTGTCTCTCTCATACTGTTCTCTTCGCGGACACTCATTTCTCCAATGCCCTTCTTCCCTACAGTATGCGCACTGATTTCTACTTAGAGGTTCCTCATTCCACTTACTATCGCCTCTATCTGGGCCCCGTCTATCTACGCCTGCGATCGCTACCGCTAACATATCTGCCTTTCTACGCATCTTGCGCTCCTCCTCTTTCTTACTTTCTGTTTCCCTGTTCATGTACACTTTATTCGCTACCTCCATTAGTTGGGTGATAGACATACCTGCAAACCCTTCTAACTTCTGTAGCTTGCGCTTAATATCTCTGTAAGCTTGGCTGACAAAGGCGGAGTTCACCATTCGGGAGTTATCTGCGTCTTCCGGATTAAAGGGGGTATACAAGCGGTATGCCTCCAATAATCGGTCATAAAAGACACTGGGCGCTTCATCACTTTTCTGAATCACCTCAACTGTCTTCGACATATTAATGGCTTTCTTTCCTCCAGCTTTCATGCCAGCAATTATAGCGTCTCTATAGGCTCTGAGTTGAACCATATCAGCACCATTTACATTCCAGTCGGGATCGGTGTTAGGATAATGTGTTGCGGCCCATGCTGCTGGATTGGCTTGATTCAAAGCACGGGCTCTATCCTCTAGCGCTTTAATGGCCGCTTGATTAATCCTTGTCCTTTCCTCATTGTTAAACAAAGTCATTAATAACTGCTGGCAATCAGCCCATGTCGGGTTATGTGTCTGAACTATCGAGGTGAACAGATCAGTCATAGCTTGTGGTTTCTCAGTATACGAGGAATTGTGGGTCTTCCAATTCAAGAGATCGGTAGTCGTGAACGGGACATATACGAAGACTGGGTCAGCATGTGCCATTTGACCTGCGGCATCGATATAGGCTGACCCGGGATTCAGACGAAGAGGCATCTGATAATGTTTTAATTGTTGGGTACCGGTCAGTTGTCGGGTTAGTATGGGGCTACGTAGAGGGGCGTCAGTTAGAGGTTCCGGTCGGGGGGTAATAAAACATGAGGGTGTGGGAGCTTGGTTTTGGGAAAAGGTAGTAAATAAAACACTTCGAGCCGAGCTAGAAGAAGCTTGATCGGAAGTCTGAAGTGGCGCCAAATCAGGATATTCAGATCTAATGGGGGTTGGTTCTGGTTCCGGAAGGGGAGATTTAGTACGAGAGGGGGTGGATTCTGTACTGGAGGAGGAAGCGGAAGTGGATGAGGGCAATGAGGGGAGGGGTATAGAACTTCCTGCATTCGCGTCACTTCCTCTTAAAGGAAAGTAAGGGGGCGGCAAAGGGATCTTGGACTCAGGGGGCGTGTCCAAAATGGGCCTAACACCAGTCCTAGTGGACAAACAAGTCCTAGCCACCATGAGGCGACATTGCTCCTCGTGGCATGTCTGAATCCATTTTGGCGAGTCATTTACGGCCTGTCTCCAACAATCAATATAAGGAAACTGCCCGTAAAGTTCAGGCCTACCTGATACAGCCACGTGTAAGCGCTGTACCAGAGTTGGATCCAAACTGCCACGTGGCGGCCATGCCGCAACCAAAGTAGGCCACTCCCTAGTACACAAAGTGACCAAACGTACAGGAGACATTTTAACCCCAAAATCACATGTTTTGCATCCCTTTTTAAAATTCTTCACCATACAACCTAAGGGATCCGGAATCGTTGACTCCGACGCGCCCATACTTATCAATGGAACGTCGTTGACAACGAATACTATGCACGCGTACTATTCAACAGTCACACCCGTTTCCTCTGGCAACAGCACCACGTGGTACGGTTACCAAGTGAAACGTACACAATAACACAATAAACACTCAGGGAATTCCCGTACACGCACAGCTGTTACACCAGTCACTAAATAATCAATATTATGCCCTTTGGCGAAACTATACAGTCACCCACGCTATAATTCTCTATATATGAATTACCCGTCTATAACACACCCCAGTAACATCGTCTTTTACAAATAGCGGTTACAGTACGGTTAGCATAGGTCAAAGCACAATTTAAGGTCACAATACAATTATTAGTGGTTATGGTGTTAAACATGCAATAGACGACAGTGATTAGTACTTATATACAGTGTCAGTAAATATACAGGGTTATGGTACCGTGCACTATAATACAGCAACACACTATTAACACTCTCGCTAGACGGCTGAGCTCGCGCTATCTAACAAGATATACACTTTACTAAACAATCTTTAACACATTTACAATTCCCAACTAAACTATTGGCCAGTACCTTGAATGGACTACCTAAAACTATCTACATCCGTTTTGGTTAGCCACACTGCCCAAGCACCACATATAGCGAGCTAGAGGACCGAATTTACACAGACGCCTCTTAGTCGATTACTATCAAAAATCTAGTGGGTTCCAAATTTACATGCCTTCCCACTTAGCCAAGATAGGTTGAGAGCTAGCGAACCGAATTTACACAGACGCCGCTTAGTCTCCCGGTCCCTCCGACCTAGCGAACAAAATATACACCCTAGAACGCTAGTCTAGACAAGACACCGGTGTCCGGCTAGGGCTATTTACACCAGAACCCCGCCTGACTAACAAAATCAAACGGTCTGACTAAAGAGCGTTCGATCGAGCGGTGCGCCTTCGCTCCTTCCCTCCGACAGAGGGGGCAGATTCCATACACAATTCAAACCCCTTATGGGCCTACCGCACAATCGGTATACCCCTAGTGGGTCTGCCGTCTAAAACAGCAGTTGTCTTACCTCCTCGTTCCTGAACCTGAGTTCACACTCATCGACGGGGACACCCCAGCACTTCTTACATAGAGGCCGATGGTCTCCTGGACAACAGACCAGTGGCGCCGAGACGAAGGGAGGTCCACGCAGAAGTTCAGGGGTGCAGCCGTAGAGAACGTGGGCAAAGTGAACGTCTCACGCCTCTGCCTCTCAGCTACCGTTGAACGATGAGCTTCCCGGCCAATGCACCAAATGATACCGGAGAAACTGACGGAAGCGAAGCACAGAGAGATGGACACAGGTTTCTTCAGGAAGGAAGAGATTCTTTATTGGATCACCGATCGGGACTCAGAGGGACTAATGTCACCAAAATACAGCAAGTTCTGAGCCCCGGACAATAGTGCAGGCTCCTTATATAGGCACATAACTCCTCCCATATTAAGCTCCACCCGCACATTCTCTTCCCCAATCAACACAAATAAGAATTAACTTCCTGCTTGACCGCATGGCTTGTCCAGCACAATGGAGGAGGGGAATACTATATCCTGTATTCTTGCACATGCTCCGTACACTACTGATCGTATCTTGCCTCGTGCAACCAACTGATCGACACGTCAGCATATGCACGTACACATGCCACATGGTAATCTCGGCCTACTAAATTTATTTTTACCGAGATTCCACCACAATGTAATACAATGTTTAAAATATACCTATCTTTTTAGCCTGTCTAGTGTTACTGAAGTTATAACGCTGCTTGATATCTCACTTAAGTCTAACCACTTTCTTTACTACTACACTAAACTTACTAGAACCACTCTTCTTTTTTTTTTTTAAATTCTTTATTTTAGTGAGGCAGGTAAGCGAAATAGTACAAAGAATGACAATGGGAGGTCGCTCAGCCCTGAACGCAGTCAGGGAGGACGAGCTCCTGTAAAAAGTAGCCTCCTTTTTTCTTTTTGTAACAAGTATAGCACAACATTGCAGGTATTGGGTACAAACAGTTAACAACGTAGTGAGATAATATGCAGTGTATCTGTGACAACGGTTGATGCTTTGTAAAATTAGTGGCCTATGGCTCTACAGGCCCGTGACCCATAGGCCCGAGTCTAGAACCACTCTTCTTAATGTAAAATGAGGCTAAAAGTTACTCAGAGATTATATAAATTGCATTGTATTATACCCATTATGTATGACACTTTATCGTCTCCCTTCTCTCATTCTGTACCCCATATAATTTTTTTTTTTTTTCAATTCTTTATTTTTGCGTGCATGGGTAATTACAAAACAGCCCGCCTGGCCACAACAGCCTTGCGGGTGATGATTGTTACATGACATTACAGCTTAGTGAAGGCATACTATTGTCTGTCATTTCCAATCTGTAATGGCAGCTAGGTCTGCACTTTTTTTTTTTAGTTACATGTAATAAACATAAGGAACAGATTTAAAGATTCTAAACATGCTGGTCTTTTGCATGAGCCTATATAGGTTGATGCATTCAAGCTTTAGAAGCTGAGGTTATTTTAACATGGTCTATTATAGTTTATACAGTCATACCACAACATCTAGAACATTTTGACTGTGGGTCTGCGCAATTGTTTATACAGTTGAGTATTGTGATATTAACAGTCAGGTAGTGTGTGTCGTGTTAGATAGTGAGAGGACAGGCCGTTGTACCCAGACTAGTGTAAGGCATTATAAGTAGCTATCTCAGCAGTCCGTCTAAATGACCTGCATTAGTAGTCGCTAGGTGGCCTGCAGTTATGTGACTGTCTACCTGACGGGTGTGGAAGTAAGGTGGGCAGGAGAGACAACGGGGTTCTCGTTATGGTCGGCTGAGGTCTTGCTGAGGGCACGTTTATAATGGTATAGAAGTCAGCAAACAGAAATATCAAGCAGTAAGTAAATTGCAAATGCTAAACATAAAATAACGTGTGGGTGTCATTTCTGGAGTTCTCCCTGGATGCTTGGAGGACTTCATGTGCTGCGGGTACCGCAAGTGTCCTTTGCACGTGCATGTGCCTCCGAGGGCTGATTAGCCGATGCCCCGTGGTATGAGGCTGCAGGGGCGGAGTGGCCAGGGCGTTGTGCGAGGGACCCTCCGATCCGGGGTTTTCGAAGTTGCGCCCGCAGTTCCAGAGCAGCGAGGGTCGGTGAGTGAGGCTCGGGGTAGTGCCCTTCTGGAGGATGCTTGGAATAGTGTCCATGGAAGGGTTTGGGCCCCGCTCATAGGGGGGCGTCGTGCCATTCGCGGCTGCTTGAGTCGGACCCGTTGGTTGCTGGGTATGTGAGGAGCTTGTAATTCGGGTCGTGGAGTGGGTCGTTTTCTGCTCTGTTTGTTAGTGGAGGTCTCCTGCACCCTTTCTGCTCGTTCTTCCGGTTCGGTTGGTCGCTTGGGTGCCCTTGTCAGTTGCTGTGTCCAGCTGTGCGCAGGCTTATGCCTTCTGTGTGCCGCTTGTCCTCAGCCTGAGGCCTTGAAGGGGACCCGCGCCTTCTTGCCCATAGACCCCCAAGGATCTCTCGGTGCCCGGCTGTCTCCCTGGGTGTGTGGCTGGTGGAGGAGAAGTATCTCCAGGTGAGTGTCCGGCTCAGAAGAGGCCAGTGCGGTTGAGGCGGTAGCGTTGTCCACTTGTGTGGCTGGGTCTGTTGGTTTGACATAGCAGTTTGTTGGGCAGGCTTCAGTCTGGAGCTTTGAGGCCTGGGTTTTGGAGGGCTGCGCCTGCTGAGCGCGGGCTTCCATCCGGCGCCAGAACGCTGCGCACACCCTGTCGAATTTAGCATTGAAGTCGGCTTCCCAGTCTCTCGCAGTGCTTATCTCCATTTTAGTTGCGGCCCCGGTGTGAGGGTAAACGTAGTGCACCGCTGGGGTGAGTTAACTGCCTGTCCTGCAGTTGGTACCGGGATAACCCCCGCCGGTCCAGGGGGGGGGACGGGTCTGCTGTAGTAGTCCGGCAGCCCCAAGGTGGAGGATCGGCCGCTTCCTCCCCTCATGGGATCCGCCAGATGAGTAGGCCGCAGTAGGCCGCAGTTTCTGGCTTCAGGCTGCTGGGTGAGTCTCCGGGCTCGCTTGGGAGGGTTCCCCGTCGGTTATTTATGATGTAGGTTCGCGTTAGATTCGAGTTTTAGGGGTGATATCTCCGTTTAAACCGTTTGTGTCTCTTTTTGTGTGAGGAGCTCTTCTCACACACGTCCGTCGGCCATGCTGGTTAGGCCCCGCCCCCCTGTACCCCATATAATTTTATGCCTCAATAAAAAAAGAGATTGACAAAAAAAAAAAAAAATCTTGGAATTGCAAAACCTTAAAAAAAATAAATAAACCTTAACTTAGCTCTGAATTTGTTTGGATACATTTGCAGATAAAGAAGCAACTATTTAACTTGCACTGCCGTCTATGCTTTTGTGAACTTGTTCTCTCCCCTGACTGTATATTGCTGCAAGTGTCTTGAAGCAGTGAAATGTCGAGTGCTTTTCACTGCAGTAAGAGGATATATGTTTGAATTTACGCAAATTGGCCCACTTACATTGGGCGTCATTGAGAGGCCAACCTAGCCTTTTTTCGTAGCTCCTACTGAACAAGAAACACCAACAGCACTAACTGGCTATGTTGGCAACCTCTTAACGCAATATCAAATTGAGCCACAGGCCAACATCCTTCATTCCCCCTTTAAGTAAAGAGTGAACTGCAAGTTTTTGTCTGAAGAGCTCGTCATAATTAAACCAAGCTAAACCGACAAAATGTTTTGAAGTGTCCAATAAAGCTTCCAAGTGTTCAAAAAGCACAGTACATAGGGCTGGGTTCCTTTCACCTAAAACAGCTGCAAACATTAAAAAAAGAAAAATAATAAGTTGTAGCCAGTTGTTAAATGAGTCCGTAATTACCCTGCACTACTCCTTATCTTTGTCACGCTTAGCAGTGTGAAAATTTCCTGGAGGCAGGAGGAAAAGCAAGTCTACATATTCACAGTAGTGATGTCGCGAACACAAAATTTTCGGTTCACGAACGGCGGACGCGAACTTCCGCAAACTTCAATGGGCAGGCGAATTTTAAAACCCACAGGGACTCTTTCTGGCCACAATAGTGATGGAAAAGTTGTTTCAAGGGGACTAACACCTGGACTGAGGCATGCCGGAGGGGGATCCATGGCAAAATTCCCATGGAAAATTACACAGTTGATGCAGAGTCTGGTTTTAATCCATAAAGGGCATAAATCACCTAACATTCCTAAATCACAATGGATATAGATTTACACCTGACATATGACATATTGACACCTTGACATATGGATTGACACCTGTCCTCAGAGCAGGGCCGGCCTTAGGCATTTGGGCGCCCTGTGCGAAAAATCTTCACAGCGTCTCCCCCTCCCCCACTCCTTCCCCCTTCCCACACACCCTGTCACACACACACACAGGCAGACAGCCATACACACACACACACACACACACAAACACACTCAGGCAGTCATACACAGACAGCCACACACAAACACACACACACACACACAAACACAGACATAGAATGTGACGGCAGATAAGAACCATTCGGCCCATCTAGTCTGCCCAGACAGTAACACATAAGCAGTCACACACACAAACACACACACACACACACAGGCAGACAGCCACACACACACACAAACACACACAGGCAGACAGCCACACACACAGGCTGACAGTCACACACAGACAGCCACACACAAACACACAGAGGCAAACAGCCAAACACACAGAGGCAAACAGCCACATACACAGTCACACACACACACACACAGACACACAGACAGTCACACACACAGACAAACAGTCAAACACACAGACAAACAGTCAAACACACAGACAAACAGTCAAACACACACTGGCAGACAGCCACACACACACACACGCACACGCAGACAGTCACACACACACACACGCAGACAGTCACACACACACACAGGCAGACAGCCACACACACACACACTCACTAACAGACACACACACTCACAGGCAAACACACTAACAGAAACACACTAACAGAAACACACTAACAGAAACACACTAACACACACACACACTAACAGACACACACACTAACAGACACACACACACACTAACAAACACACACACTAACAGTCACAGACACACACTAACAGACACACACACTAACAGTCACAGACACACACTAACAGACACACACACACTCACCCACATTAACACATTTTTAAAATTTTATTTAAACACCCCCGCCCCGCCCCCCCCCCAGCCTCCTTACCTTTGGGAATGGGGGGGTCTCTTCCTCCCTGGTGGTCCAGTGGCTGCTGGACGAGCGGCACTGGCTGGCGGGCGGGCGGCTGGCGAGGGAGCACTTCCTCTGAGCTGTCTGCTCAGCTCCCTCGCGCGCCTCAGAGTGAGACTGGGAGCCGGAATATGACGTCATATTCCGGCTCCCAGTCTCACTCTGCGGCGCGCGAGGGAGCTGAGCGGACAGCTCAGAGGAAGTGCTCCCTCGCCAGCCGCCCACCAGCGCCGCCCGACCGCCCAGCAGGTCTTGTTAGCCGCAAGGCTAACAAGACATTTGCCTTGGGCATTTGGGGGCGGCTTTTTTTGCCGCCCCCTGGAAAATGCCGCCCAAGGCAAATGCCTTGTTTGCCTCGCAGCTAAAATGTCCCTGCCGTGTGAGCTATGCGGTCGCAGGGCGCCCCCTGCTCCATGTCGCCCTGTGCGGCCGCACAGCTCGCACACCCCTAAGGCCGGCCCTGCCTCAGAGACCCTGATACACACTGACACACAGAGCAGAATAGGGACTGTTCCCCCTACATAGGGTCACTTGGCAGATATGGATTGACACCTGTCCTCAGGGACCCTGATACACACTGACACAGAGCAGAATAGGGACTGTTCCCCCTACATAGGGTCACTTGGCAGATATGGATGGACACCTGTCCTCAGAGACCCTGATACACACTGACACAGGGCAAAATAGGGACTGTTCCTTCTACATAGAGCCAATTGGCAGGTATGGATTGACACCTGTCCTCAGGGACCCTGATGCACACTGACACAGAGCAGAATAGGGACTGCTCCCTCTACATAGGGTCACTTGGCAGATATGGATTGACACCTATCCTAAGGATCCCTGATACACACTGACACAGAGCAGAATAGGGACTGTTCCCCCTACATAGGGTCACTTGGCAGATATGGATTGACACCTGTCCTCAGGGACCCTGATACACACTGACACAGAGCAGAATAGGGACTGTTCCCCTTACATAGGGTCACTTGGCAGACTTGGATTGACACCTGTCCTCAGGGACCCTGATACACACTGACACAAAGCAGAATAGGGACTGTTCCCCCTATATAGGGTCACTTGGCAGATATGGATTGACACCTACCCTAAGGATCCCTAAAACACACAGACACAGAGCGGAATAGGGACTGTTCCCCCTACATAGGGTCACTTGGCAGATATGGATTGACACCTGTCCTCAGGGACCCTGATACACACTGACACAGAGCAGAATAGGGATTGTCCCCCCGACATAGGGTCACTTGGCAGATATGGATTGACACCTGTCCTCAGAGACCCTGATACACACTGACACAGGGTAAAATAGGGACTGTTCCTTCTACATAGAGTCACTTGGCAGGTATGGATTGACACCTGTCCTCAGGGACCCTGATACACACTGACAGAGAGCAGAATAGGGACTGTTCCCCCTACATAGGGTCACTTGGCAGATATGGATTGACACTGTCCACAAGGACATGCTGCAGGCTTCCTGGCAGGGCCCATACAAGGTGGTAGAGCAGGTTTGTGATACCACCTTTGTGATCGGTGCGGTCACAGGCACGGGAGGCAAGTGCATGCTCCATGTGAACATGCTCAAGCCATACCACGAGCTCACGGAAGAGGTAACCGCGATCTGTGCACCTGCCACTGAAGAATATGATAATTTGCCACTCCCAGATCTCCTAGACCAAGAGGGCCAGAGCAGAGACCTGGGAGAAGTACAGTTAGGAGAACGGTTAGACCCCCAGGAGCGAACCCATGTCCAAAGACTAATCCAGGACAAGGGGGCCACGTTTTCCAACCTACCTGGGTACACTCCGTTAACCACTCACAAAGTTGAAACCCTAGACCAGACCCCCCTTCGCCAAACCGCCTATCGCATACCCGAAGCAGTTAAAGAAAATATGCGGAAAGAAATTGAGGAAATGCAGTTAGGGGTGATAGAACACTCTGACAGCCCCTGGGCCTCCCCGGTAGTACTAGTACCGAAACGGGATGGCACGACCCATTTCTGTGTAGACTACCGGAGGCTAAACGATAAAACAACCTCAGACGCCTACCCTATGCCCCGGATAGACGAGCTTCTAGACAAAATGGCCAGAGGCCAGTACCTCACCACAATAGATCTCTGCAAAGAGTACTGGCAAATTCCATTAGCCGAGGACGCCATCCACAAGTCGGCATTTGTCACCCCGTTTGGCCTGTATCAGTTTAAGGTCATGCCATTCGGGATGAAGAATGCCCCGGCTAACTTTCAGAGGATGGTAGATCGGCTCCTGGATGGGTTTCAGGAGTATGCCTGCGCCTACTTGGATGATATAGCCATTTTTAGCTGCTCCTGGCCCGAACACCTGACCCAAATAGGAGCCGTACTAGACCGGATTAGGGAGGCCGGACTGACCCTAAAGCCCAGTAAGTGCCATATAGGAATGGCAGAAGTTCAATACTTAGGGCACAGAGTCGGGTGCCTTCTACAGAAACCAGAACCCGCTAAAGTAGAGGCAGTCGCCAAGTGGCAAACCCCGCGCACTAAAACCCAGGTCCTCGCATTCCTGGGTACCGCAGGGTACTACAGGAAATTCGTAGCTAATTACAGCACCCTAGATAAAACTCTCACGGATCTAACACGTAAAAACCTCCCCAAGATAGTAGTATGGGCCCCAGAGTGTGAACAGGCCTTCCAACAGCTCAAGACGACGCTCATTAAATCACCTGTACTTTCTGCTCCTGATCCAACTAAACGCTTTCTCGTCCATACAGACGCTTCTATGTTTGGATTGGGAGCAGTACTGAACCAAGTTGGAGCAGATGGCGTCGAGCAACCCGGGGCTTATCTAAGCCGGAAACTTTTGCCCAGGGAAGTAGATACACTGCCATTGAAAAGGAGTGCCTGGCGGTGGTGTGGGCCCTCAAAAAGCTGCAACCTTACTTGTATGGACAACCGTTTACCTTACTCACAGATCACAACCCGTTGGTGTGGCTGAACAGGGTGTCAGGAGACAATGCCAGGCTGTTGCGCTGGAGTTTGGCGCTACAGCCTTTTGACTTTACAATTCACTATAGCCCTGGGAAGCAAAATGGCAATGCTGACAGGTTATCCAGACAAACAGACCTTGAACAGTGATCTGTGAGTACTCCTCCGGACATCCCCAAGCCGGTCCTGGCCTGCTTCAGGACGTCCTGTAAGCCTGGGTACTTATGCACAAAGCATTGTACGATCAGATTACACAAATGTGCCACGCACGGCACATGTGTCAACTTGCCCAAATTCAATGCCGCCAACAAATTTCTTACATTGTCACAAACCACTTTGCCGATCTCCAGTTGGTGCGGAGTCAGCCACTTTTCCACCTGTGCGTTCAGGGCGGACAGGAGTGCTGGTCCGGTGTAACTCTCTGCTTTCAAACAAGTCAAACCCAAGACGGCGTGACACTGCCGTATCCGGGATGTGGAATAGTACCTGGGGAGCTGGGGGTGTGCCGTTGATGTGGAGCAAGACGCAGCAGCAGAAGAGGACTCAGCCGAGGAAGTTATGGAAGAGGATGGAGTAGGAGGAGTAGAGGAGGTGGCAGCAGGCCTGCCTGCAAGTCGTGGCAGTGTCACCAACTCCTCTGCAGAGCCACGCATTCCATGCTTGGCAGCCGTCAGCAGGTTTACCCAATGCGCAGTGTAGGTGATATACCTGCCCTGACCATGCTTTGCAGACCAGGTATCAGTGGTCAGATAGACCCTTGCCCCAACACTGTGTGCCAGACATGCCATTACTTCCTTTTGCACAATCGAGTACAGGTTGGGGATTGCCTTTTGTGCAAAGAAATTTCGTCCGGGTACCTTCCACTGCGGTGTCCCAATAGCTAAAAAAATGTTGAACGCCTCAGACTCCACCAGCTTGTATGGTAAAAGCTGGCGGGCTAATAGTTCAGACAAGCCAGCTGTCAGACGCTGGGCAAGGGGGTGACTTTCTGACATTGGCTTCTTACGCTCAAACATGTCCTTGACAGACACCTGACTGTGGGCAGATGAGCGGCAACTGCTCAAGGCGAGAGACGGAGTGGCGGATGGTTGAGAGGGGGCAAGGAGGACAGCAGTGGTTGACGTGGCTGAAGATGCTGGACCAGGAGGAGGATGGCGGCTTTGAGTTTGTGTGCTGTTTGTACTCATGTGTTGATCCCATAGGCGTTTGTGATGTGTGATCATGTGCCTACGCAAAGCAGTTGTACCTAGGTGGGTGTTGGACTTCCCACGACTCAGTTTCTTTTGGCACAGGTTGCAAATTTCATCGCTGTTGTCAGAGGCAGACACACAAAAAAAATGCCACACTGCGGAGCTCTGCAATGACGTCATTCTGGTGGTGGACACAGCATGCGTTGATTGGCGTGCTGTCGGGCTGACCCCGGGTGCCGATGCATGCTGTCTGACTGTGCCACTAGCTCCTTGCGACGACCTCCCCCTGCTTCCAACTCGTCTCCTCCTCCTCCTCTCTGTCTCCCCATCTGAACTTTCGCCCTGTTCTTCTTCTTGCCGAGCGGGCACCCACGTGACATCCATGGACGCATCGTCATCATCAACCGCTTCACTTGTATCTGACAACTCAGCAAAGGAAGCAGCAGCGGGTACAACATCATCATCATCGGCTTGCGCACGGGGTGTGCGGGTGTGCCTGGGCACACCCTAATCCCCGCGGCACGCCTATGGAGTGAGACCGGCAGGGGAGATCTCAGGATCCCCCTGTCGGCTCTCGCAGAGCCGGTGCTATCCACGCCGGCTCTGCTCTCAGCCTCCCTCCCCACTGGCCCACAGGCAGGGAGGCAGGAGAGGACCCGGGGAGCTCTTGCCAGCAGCTCCGCCGGGTTCCTCTCGCGAGATCTCTGCGGGGCTAGAGTTCCCTCACCACTGGACCACCAGGGAAAGCAGCAAGGAAGGATCCCCCTCCCTGGCATAAGGTAACAAGGGAGGGGGGATAATAACTGATCTGCCCCCACCTCCACTGGACCACCAGGGAAAGCAGCAAGGAACAAGAATCCCGCCTCCCTACATAAAGTAAGAAGGGAGGGGGGATATTAAGTAATGTACCCCAACCTCCACCCCCACAATCACCCACACACATACAGCGCACACACACATACACAGCACCTACACACATACAGCACACACACACATACACAGCACCTACACACATACAGCACCTACACACATACAGCACCCACACACATACAGCACCCACACACATACACAGCACCCACACACATACAGCACCCACACACATACAGCACCCACACACATACAGCACCCACACACATACACAACACCTACACACATACAGCACCCACACACATACACAGCACCAACACACATACAGCACCCACACACATACACAGCACCAACACACATACAGCACCCACACACATACAGCACCCACAGACATACACAGCACCTACAGACATACACAGCACCTACACACATACAGCACCTACACACATACAGCACCCACACACATACAGCACCCACACACATACACAGCACCTACACACATACAGCACCCACACACATACACAGCACCTACACACATACAGCACCCACACACATACAGCACCCACACACATACAGCACCCGCACACACATACAGCACCCACAGACACATACAGCACCTCCACACACAGCACCCTCACAAACAGCACCCTCACAAACACACAGCACCCTCACACCACACACAAACAGAACCCTCACACACACACAGCACACTAACAGTACCCTCACAAACACAAACAGGACTCTAACAAACACACACAGCACACTACCAGTACCCTCACACACAAACAGCACCCTCACACACAATACATTAACAGCACCATCACAAGCGCACACACACACAAACAGCACCCTCACACACAGTACATTAACTGCACCCTCACAAGCGCGCACACACACACACAAACACCCTCACCCACATAGCACATTACCAGCACACACACATCATACTGACAGCACCCTCACACAGTACACACACACACACAGCAGTGTATGTGTGTGTGTATATATGTGTATATATATATATATATATATATACATATATATACATACATACATATATATACGCGGCGTGTTCTTGTGCTTTAGGGTGCACACCCTAATGCAATAGGCTGCGCACGCCTATGATCATCTTCACACCGTACGTCCATGTGTGTAATGCTGCCTGCCTGAGACATATCCCTGTTATCTACATCCTCTGGCAATAATGGTTGCGCATCACTCATTTCTTCAAACGGATGTGTAAATAACTCCTCTGACATACCAAGTGAAGCGGCTGTGGTGCTAGTGTTGGTGGTGGCGGCAGGCGGGTGAGTGGTATCTTGAGAGGTGCCCGAAGCTAAGCTGGAGGAGGATGGTGCGTCAAGGTTCCGAGCGGAAGCTGTAGAAGATTGGGTGTCCTGTGTTAGCCAGTCAACTATGTCCTCAGAACTTTTCAAGTTCAGGGTACGTGGCCTGTGAAAACTGGGCATTATTCCAGGACAAAAGGGAATCACAGCACCATGACCACGATGGCCCCTGCGGGGTGGCCTGCCTCTGCCTGTCATTTTTTTTATTTTTAAAGGCACGCTATAGAGACACCAGATATGAGTGGCAAAGTACACTGGCAGAGGTTGGCAGAGTACACGCTGAAGGCCTGACACCCAGACGCTTGCAGACAACTAACTGCTATTAGCTTACAGTGAAAAACTCTTTTTTATTTTTAAAGGCACGCTATAGAGACACCAGATATGAGTGGCAAAGTACACTGGCAGAGGTTGGCAGAGTACACGCTGAAGGCCTGACACCCGCTTTAAGGACACTGACTGCTATTAGCTTACAGTGAAAAACTTTTTTTCTTTTTAAAGGCACGCTATTGTGACACCAGATATGAGTGGCAAAGTACACTGGCAGAGGTTGGCAGAGTGCACGCTGAAGGCCTGACACCCGCTTTAAGGACACTGACTGCTATTAGCTTACAGTGAAAAACTTTTTTTTATTTTTAAAGGCACGCTATAGAGACACCAGATATGAGTGGTAAAGTACACTGGCAGAGGTTGGCAGAGTACACGCTGAAGGCCTGACACCCAGACGCTTGCAGACAACTAACTGCTATTAGCTTACAGTGAAAAACTTTTTTTTATTTTTAAAGGCACGCTATAGAGACACCAGATATGAGTGGCAAAGTACACTGGCAGAGGTTGGCAGAGTACACGCTGAAGGCCTGACACCCAGCCGCTTGCAGACAACTAACTGCTATTAGCTTACAGTGAAAAACTTTTTTTTTAAAGGCACGCTATAGAGACACCAGATATGAGTGGCAAAGTACACTGGCAGAGGTTGGCAGAGTACACGCTGAAGCCCTGACACCCAGACGCTTGCAGACAACTAACTGCTATTAGCTTACAGTGAAAAACTTTTTTTCTTTTTAAGGCACACTATAGAGACACCAGATATGAGTGGCAAAGTACACTGGCAGAGGTTGGCAGAGTACACGCTGAAGGCCTGACACCCGCTTTAAGGACACTGACTGCTATTAGCTTACAGTGAAAAACTTTTTTTCTTTTTAAAGGCACGCTATTGTGACACCAGATATGAGTGGCAAAGTACACTGGCAGAGGTTGGCAGAGTACACGCTGAAGGCCTGACACCCGCTTTAAGGACACTGACTGCTATTAATACAATAAAATAGGTGCACAATGTGGGGGTGATTAGGGACTGATGCTCAAACACCTAAAAAGTGGTATCCCCTACACCACTTAAAAATACATAGCATACATACATAAAAAGGTGGAGCTCAATGCAGCAAATATTCTGAAAAACAACCTGCCACTCAAAGGGGGTAATATACGTTTTAAAATGCCCGTGTAACCTTTTATACGTAGGCCGAACAATCCGCAACTTAAACACAAGAGTGGCAGAACATATAAGGAACATAAGAAATGGGGTAGAGACACACAGTGTCTCGAATCATTTTAAAAAAGTTCACAACCTTAACCCTGAAGGGCTAATTTTTATGGCGATCAAAACAGTGAAGAAAGATTGGAGAGGTGGCGACTTTATTAAAAAAATTGGAAGGGAGGAGATGAAATTCATTTACAATTTTAACACTATGATGCCATATGGGTTAAATAATGATTTTGAATTATGTCATTTTATGAATTAACATGGTACATTTTAATCAATGATTTTTTAAAGAAATGGGTTTTAAATTATCATTTGATTTTATCCATATATATTTTTAGGATATATATTAACATTTCTTTTATTGATAAGGTCTCTTTAAATGTTTTCATTTTTAAAATATATTTAAAAGTATTATAACACACATGGATGTAAATGCAATAGTGGGAATATATATGAACAGGAATGAAGTCATTTTTGAAAGATGCACAAATTAGGGATAATAGTAACATCATAAAAATAAGGTTTACCACTAAAGATTGTGTTATTTACATATAAAGCAAACCTCATGCATTAATGCCTAGAAGGTAAAACTAAGGTGACCGTGATAACACTCGCTGGAACGCAAGTGCGTTCCACTGACCGCGGAACCGGAAGCGGAAACAGAACATAAGGTGCGTTTCACCAGAATGATGATTCAGGAAGCGAGGACGCACAGTGGAACGCACGTGCGTTCCACGAAACGAAAAACCGGAAATGAAAGACCGGAAACACAAACAATTAACAACCTGAAGCGGGCGATTTAAAAACAGGAGAAGAGAGGAAGAGACAGAACAACCAACTGAGGAAGCCTTTTAACAAGGCGAAACGCGTTTTGGACATTGGACATTGGACTACTTAGTCTATCCAGGTATTTGCCTGGCACAGATTCATTTATTTATTTTTTACTCTTTGATTTTAAAGTAATAAAGCACTTTATTGGATTCACTACCCTGGACCTGGTGTATCTATTATTTCAAACCGGCAAACAAAGTGAGAGAAAGAATCCAAAGCACTGGAAAGAAGAACTACAGCACTTTAAAGGAAAACACCTCACACAGAAGGGGTTTGGACAACCTTGAATGCAGGGCCGGATTAAGAGCTCACTGGGCCTGGTGCTGACAATTATGATGGGCCTAATTACGGAATCTTATCGACCAAAAACATTAAAACAATCATACCTCCCAAGCGTCATGTATCTGATGGAGATGGTGCTGGAGGGAAACTCATAGGATGCAGCTATAGGAAAACACATACTTTATGCTAATATCTCTCTAATTTATATCTTTCAATTAAATCCATAACCCTTAACAGCAGTGTCCAGTGAAGCAGGCAGTCAATGGGCGGGATAAAAGGGTGGCCACCGGTGCGAATCACGTGACCAGACCTGCCAAAAGGGGAGAACATGCCCAAAAAGGGGGCATGTCTGTCCAAAGAATTTGAAGGACAGCCTGGCATGAATGCATGTCAGGCTGCCCGCCAATCATGCAGGCTGTCCAACTAAGGGCATACTATGCAGGCAGCACCCTGAGCTTGACATAAATGCGTCTAATGATGCGCTCACTCAATGCTTTCTAAGGACTGTCCCCTAGCACTCGCTGGTCCACTTGTCTCCTTACCTTCTTACTAGCAGGCAGAAGTTCCTGGTATATAGTCTGAGACAGATAAAAGGTGTATGTAGTGAGTGTAGATGAATGGGAACATGCCACAGTGTTAGAGAGACCAACGTCTGCATTACCTAAACTAATTTTATTGTCAGCCAGTCCACACAAGTTTTGTTCCCATACATCCCTCTTAAGCTTCCAAACTTAAAGGGACACTATAGTCACCAGAACAACTACAGCTTATTGTATTTGTTCTGGTTAGTAGAATCATTCCATTCAGGCCTTTTGCAGTAAACACTTTCTTTTCAGAGAAAATAACTCCACTGGCCACTCCTTAGATGGCTGCTAGAGGTGCTTCCTGGGGCAGTACTGCCTAGTATGCAGCACTGCTATTCAGTGTCTCCACCCTCGGCATGCAGACACTGAACTTTCCTCATAGAGATGCATTGATTCAATTTATCTTTATGTGGAGATGCTGATTGGCCAGGGCTACGACTTGTGCTGGCTCTGCCCCAGATCTGCCTAGTTGACAGTCTCAGACAATCCTATGGGGAAGTATTGTAATTTGCTCAGACCACCACTTCTGATGATGTCAGCAGACAGTCAGTTCAGAGGCAGAGCCAGCAGCTGCAGACTTGAATACAAGTTATATTTTTACTATACTTAGGGAGGCAAGAAGGGGGCAGGGTGGTGGTTTTAACATAACAGGGTCAGAAATACATGATTGTGTTCCTGACC
Source organism: Pelobates fuscus (assembly GCF_036172605.1). NCBI lineage: Eukaryota > Metazoa > Chordata > Amphibia > Anura > Pelobatidae > Pelobates > Pelobates fuscus. The sequence continues at coordinate 266,392,680 of NC_086322.1, read as the reverse complement.
CTATAGTGCTACTTTAAGCAAGAGTATGTGAAGAGTAGTTAAGGTTGCCACCTTTCTTGGAACAAAATACTAGCCTTAATCCTTTGTATAATCACAAGGAGTGACATCAGAGTGACATCTGTAAAATCACCAACAAACTACTCACAGTTTGATTCTGCTGTATAGATAGATTGCTCCCAGTGTCTCAGTCTCGCAAGTCACCCAGTGTCTCAGTGTCCCTATGTATCACAGTGTCTGTGTCCCCATGTCGCCCAGTCCCCTAGTCTCCCAGTGTCTCAGTGTCCCCATTTCTCCCAGTGTCTCAGTGTGTCCCCATGTCACTAGGACACTGAGCGACATGGGGACACTGGGAGACATGGGGACACTGGGAGACATGGGGACACAGACATTTAGGGAAACTGGGAGAAATGGGGACACAGACACTAGGGACACAGACACTGGGAGACATGGGGACATTGAAACATTTGGGGACACTCAGACACTAGGGACACAGAGACATGGGAACACAGACACTGGGAGACTATGGGACACTGGGAGACTATGGGACACTGGGAGACTAGGGGACACTGGCTGGGAGACAGACACTTGGGGACACTGGGAGACATGGGGACAGTTGTGGACATAGACATGGTGACACTAGGCACACAGAGACATGGGACACAGACACTGGGAGACTTGGGGACACTGAGACACTAGCGACACTGGATGGGGGACACTGGGAGAAACAGCGTCCCCATGTGTCTCAGCGTCCCCAAGTGTCTCAGTGTCTGTGTCCCCACGTGTCCTAGTGTCTGTGTCCCCATGTGTCTCAGTGTCCCCATGTGTTCCCTAGTGTCTCAGTGTCCACATGTGTCCCCTAGTGTCTCAGTGTCCACATGTGTCCGCTAGTGTATCAGTGTCCCCATGTGTCCCTGCTGCCTTTCCCCCCCATCCCTCACTTATCTGAGCTGTCGAGCTGCTGTCTGGACTCTGTGCTGTGTTGCTGGTCCCCACGGATCAGTGAGTAGTACAGAGAGGCAGGGATATGCATAGACATAAAATACTAGACGCCGCATTGACTTGGATCGGTCACAGTGTGATCTGCAGCATAGACATGTCTATGATCTGCAGAGCAAGGTCCTCAAAGTAAACATGGTTAGTCTTAAAATCCACCTGGAGGGTGTACAGATCCAGTAGCATGATGTTTAATCCTGGGATATTAAATAAAATTAACTGACATTTGCTGCTTTAAGACCTCTGTGGTTATTTACGTTATCGACTAAGTTTACTCAATACATTGAAATTATTTGAATTTCCTGATCGAAACTATGCGTTGCATTCGGATTTAGGTTTGCTAAAATTATAAGTTTAGTGAACTAACCCCACAATCTATCATCTTAATATACCGGTACATGTTTTAAACTGGGACTGGATCTTTGCCTGATTTGTAATGTATTTACTTTTCACCTATTTTTAACTAATATGGATTTTGGAACTGTGCAAAATAAAATGTAGATATGTACAACTCTTTATTATTGTCAGCTCTGTCTTTTGCACTTTGAAGTCCGCATGGAGATAGCATAAAGAGAATAGGAGAACAAACAATCACATCACTATTTACTAAAGTGAGATTTGTCACTAAGGCAAAGTAAATTAAAAAAAATTAGGGACAGAAGTCCTAATATATAGACATATAATACCACACCGGGTGACCGGCCCAAAATGGCGCCCGCATTTCATGGCCCCCCGATGTCAATGCGGCGTCTAGGTATTATATGTCTATGGGGATATGCTGTACCTTCCTATCCCTGCCTCTCTCCACACACAGTGACCCCTACTGGCAGGTGCTGGTATTGCAGAGTAATCTCCACTTATTCTGAGAAAAATACCTGCATTTGTATTGCCAGTATTACTGCAATACCGGCACGGCCAGGCAGTCTCAAATACCGTCTGTGCCAGTAAAATACCAGTCAGGTGGCAAACCTAAGAGTAGTGTGTGTGTAAAAAAAAAAAAATTGAAAAAAAAAAATTTGAAAAAAAATTTTTTTTTTTTTTTTTTTTTCCAATGGGCCTATTCCATGGGCCTGGGCCTGGAGCTGCAGCTCCATCAGCCCCTATGTTAATCCGGCCCTGCTTGAATGGTCCAGAGGCATATACCACCGGAGTCATATGACGGTATGACTCCAGGCTTGTGAGTGACACCATTATATATTTTTAAACCAAAATTTTACATGTACTGTGTTACACTATTTTGCTGCACTGACTGCTATTAGCTTACAGTGAAAAACTTTTTTTCTTTTTAAAGGCACGCTATTGTGACACCAGATATGAGTGGCAAAGTACACTGGCAGAGGTTGGCAGAGTACACGCTGAAGACCTGACACCCAGACGCTTGCAGACAACTAACTGCTATTAGCTTACAGTGAAAAACTTTTTTTCTTTTTAAAGGCACGCTATTGTGACACCAGATATGAGTGGCAAAGTACACTGGCAGAGGTTGGCAGAGTACACCCAGACGCTTGCAGACAACTAACTGCTATTAGCTTACAGTGAAAAACTTTTTTTCTTTTTAAAGGCACGCTATAGAGACACCAGATATGAGTGGCAAAGTACACTGGCAGAGGTTGGCAGAGTACACGCTGAAGGCCTGACACCCAGACGCTTGCAGACAACTAACTGCTATTCAATCTATTACAGTGAAAAAAAATTGTTTGTTTTTAAATGCAAGCTTAAGCTATTGTGGCACCAGATATGAGTGGTGGCACTGGGCAAGTGGGCACAGTATCCACTGTGAGCCTGACACAGAAGCTGGCAGGCAGGCAACTGCAATTAGATTACAAAATAAAAGGGCTTTTTGGGGTGCTGTCCTTACAGCAGAGATCAGATGAGTCCTTCAGGACTGTAGTGGACACTGAATACCCTAGCCTAGCTATCAATTTCCCTATCCAATGAGCAGCAGCTACACTTTCCCCCCTCTATCTAAGAATGCAGCTTCAGAATGAATCTAAAATGGATGCTGTACAGGAGGTGGGAGGGTCTGGAAGGGAGGGTCTGCTTATAATTTGCTGGAATGTGTCTGCTGACCGTGAGGCACAGGGTCAAAGTTTACTCAATGATGACGAATAGGGGGCGGATCGAACCGCGCATGTGTTCGCCTGTCGTGGCGAACGCGAACACGTTATGTTCGCCAGGAACTATTCGCAGCGAACAGTTCGGTACATCACTAATTCACAGTTACAAATTCTTTCTTTTATATGAGTAGGCAAATGGAAACCTAGTGGGGAAACTCTCACATAGCAAAGCTTCCTTCTTCTACAAAATTCATCAACGTTCACCTTCTTCTGAGCAGAGGACAAGTAGAATCTCAACCAGGATTCCCTACCCCCAAATTTAGCACTATGGCCAGATGAGCCATGAGGTCTATTAATCAGATTTGTTGTTCAACCATATCCCATAGACGATCAATTAGATTGAGCGCTGTGGAATCTGGAGATCAAGGAAACACCTTAAACTCCTTGTAATTTTCCTAAAACGTTTCCTAAACAATTTTGCAGTGTGGCAGGGTACATTATTCTGCTAAAAGGGGGAACACCATTACTATGAAGGGGTGTACAAAGTCAGCAACAATCTCTAAGTAGGCAGTACATGTCAAAATAACATCCACATGAAGGCCAGGACAGATTTTATTTTCCTGGGATCCAAGATCTCTTTAGATGGTGACTGCAGTCATGAAATTAAAAGACGTTTGCTTCTGGGGAGGAAAGCTATGGCAAGCTTGGACAAACTGTTAAAAACTAAAGATATTACACTATCAACAAAGGTCTGCATAGTCAGAACTATGGTATTCCCAGCAGTAACATACTGATGTGTGAGCTGGACTATAAAGAAGGCTGAACATCGTAGAATTGATGCCTTTGAACTGTGGTGTGGGCGAAAACTGATTAGAATCCCTTGGTTTGCAAGACGATCCAATAAATCCGTACTACAGGAAATCAAGACAAACTGTTCACTGGAAGCTATGATCATGAGGCTGAAGCTCAAATATTTTGGCCATATAATGAAAAGGCGTGATTCTCTAGAGAAGACTCTGATGCTGGGAAAGATTGAAGGCACGCGAAGAAGGGGACGACAGAGACGGAGATGGATAGATGAGGTAATTGAAGCCACGAACATGAAGTTGTCAGAGCTCAGAGGGGCAGTGACTGACAGATGTACCTGGCGTTCTATGGTTCATATGGTCACAGAGAGTCGGACACGACTGAACTACTAAACACACAGGAAGAATATTCCTTCTTGACCCCAGAATGGCAGTCAGATTTATCCTTGGCTCAAGGAGCTATTACCCTACAATTAAAAATTTTTTATAATTGAATATTGTATTTTTGCAAATATGCATCTAGTTGCTGTTTAAACATCTGTACAGACTTTGATCAAACCACTTCTTCAGGCAGAAAATTGCACATCCTTATTGTTCTTAAAGTAAAAAAAACTTTCCTTCGCCTTAGATGAAATCTTCTTTCTTCCGGTCTAAATGCATGACCTTTTGTCCTATGTATAGTCCTGTTTGTGAATAGATTTCCACATAATGGTTTGTATTGGCCCCAAATATATTTGTATAATGTTATCATATCCCGTCTGAGGCGATGTTTTTCTAAACTAAAGAGGTTTAAATTTGTTAACCTTTCTTAATAGCTAAAATGTTCCATTCCTTTTATTAATTTTGCAGCCCGCCTCTGCACTCTTTACAGTGCCATAATATCCTTCTTTAGAATAGATGCCCAAAATTGCACAGCATATTCATTATTCAAGATGTGGTCTAACCAGTGATTTATAAAGAGGCAAAATGATATTCTCATGCCGAGAATTAATACCCTTTTTTTACGCTTAACAATACCTTACTGGCCTTAGCCACTGCTGATTGACATTGCACATTGTTGACTAGTTTGTTGTCTATAACAATTCCCAAATCCTTCTTGTATGTTGTTAGCCCTAATTCACTACCATTTAGGGTATAAATTGCTTGTACATTCTTTTCCCCCGAAGTGCATAACTTTGCATTTTTCTACGTTAAATTTCATCTGCCATTGGAGTGCCCAGTCCCCCAATTTATCCAAATCCCTCTGCAACAAAGCAATATCCTGTTCACATTGTATTACTTTACAGAGCAGACACTGAAACATGACTTTCAATGCTTTTTTAAAAATCATTTATAAACAGAAGTTAAATAGAATGGGTCCCAGAAAAGGACCCTGAGGGACACCACTTACCACCTTGTTCCGGCTGCCTTATCCTGGTCTTCATTAACTAATAGCCCCATCCAGGTTTTTTGTTTTTTTTAGAATTTATGTACATAAAAAATGCTTTCATTGGTTTTGCTCTTATTGGCTATCACTTTCTTATTTTGTAGTTTAGCGAATCTAATCGCCCTTTTGCACTCATTCTTATATCATTTACAGAATGCCTCTGAGTTGTCCGCCCTGACCAGTCTGCAGCTACAAAGCCCCATATGCAGCAAACTGTGATGCACTGTGTGTTCTGACACGTTTCTATCATGGCCGGCATTACGCTTTTCAGCAATGTGAGCTACATTAGCTCTTCTTTTTGGACAAGTCATATGGTCCCCATTTGCATCAATGACCCTTGGGTATCCATCACCCGGATGCCGGTTCACCAGTTGTCTCTCCTTGCACCATTTTCGATAAGTACTAACCACTTCATACTGGGAGCTCCCCACAAAACTTGCTGCTTTGAAGATGCTCTGACCCAGTCATCTAGCCATCAATATTTGGCCCTTGTCAAAGTCACTCAGATCTTTTGCCCATTTTTTCTTTTCCCAACTATGAAATTTAAGAACGGACTGTTCACTTGCTGCCTAATATACCCCACCCCTTCACCAGTGCCAAAGTAATTATATAATCAATGTTTTTCATTTAACCTGTCAGTGATTTTTTGTTGTTGTGTCTGATCAGTGTATTGATACTATTCCAATTCAATAACTACATTCACCACTGGGTGGCAGCACAAGCCGCATTACTTTGTGTCTTAGGCTACATTGGTAAAATCGATTCACAACCTAAAATATTGCTGTTTTGCAGGAACATCAGTGTTTACATTGTAGGGTTAACTTTCCTCTAGTGACATATGGACAGCCTGTAGAGGCGTTTCCGCCACAATATCCGAGTTAGACTCGGCTATTCAATGGTTAAAACCACTTGATTGGCGCAGTGCGGCATTAGACCTAGACCCCCCAATGCTTTCCTATAGATCAGACATGATGATGGAAGAGGATGAAGGAGGTTGGGCTGGCCAAAGAGAAAGCACAAGAGCGAGGGAGAAAAGGTAAGTTAACTACCTTTTTCCTTCACACAGGTGGGTACCGATACCTTGACCATTCAGCCGGTCACTATTGCGTTAGGAATACATGTTTGTGTGGAACACTATGGAGAGGCTAGAATAAACCCTAAATAGATTGTAGTTTTATTTAATATGACCATTCTAAATCTTTGGTCCAACAGATGCATAACTGTATACACCGGTCCATTCCTGTTGGTGCGTTAGTTCAATGAAATGACTCAATCTATTACTCCAGCTGATATGCATATGCTGCTATAGCCCCTTTGGCTCCAGAAGCCTCTTGTCAAGAGATCGAGCCTTGTTGAATTCAAGTGGACAGGATATATGATAGTCCTGAGCTATGTGGTGTTCCTTACTAGATAGCCTGACTTATTCAGAACTCTAACTCGCATTCGGTCTATACCTTGATGAGTAAAGAAGAACATAAATCACTCAGCTATAATGCCATCAGTTGTTCCTCCCAAAAGAACCATTTACTAATGAAATGGTAGAATCGCCCTAAATTTGTAACTGGATGAGTTAGGAATGGTAGCTCCCTCATCTACATACCATGAGGCGTACATGAGATAGCTTCCCCTCTCTCATATACATATTGTGGAGAAACTTTATTGAGAAAAAAATGTCCCAGTGCACCTTCCTTGGTGTACAAAAGGCATGGGCGTAGGAACCGGGGGGGATGAAGGTGTGACCCTGAAGAAGATGCCCTATGTGGCACTGCAAACATTCTATCAGCACACTAGCAGTAACTCGTATCAACATTTAGTTATATTATTTTAATATATTTGATCACAAGAACAAGCACATTGGAGCATTACTCCACATAGAATCCCACCCCCCTCAGATTGTTTTCTCTTAACACTATTTTCTTCACCCTTGTGGTTGCTTCTGTTCAGTATATTGTTGCAACATTTTAGAGTATTACCTCCTTAAACTGGTGAGCTCTCGGTTCCGCAACACTACTATTTGGATCCTGTTGGGTAATATTCCCCCTTTACTCTCATGAGTATTTTTAGATAAGCAAACAGTGTCTGTGTGTATGGGGCCATGTTTATATGTGTTTGTGCCTGTGTGTGTAGTGTCTGTTCAGTGTGAGTATGTACTTGTATTAAAGAGACACTGTAGGCAACCGGACCGCTTCATCTCATTGAAGTGGTATCAGTGCAGTGCCCCTGTCCCCTTAACCCTGCAATCTAAAACACTGCAGTTTTAGAGAACGTTTACATTGCAGGGTTACGACTGCCTCTAGTGGCTGCTCTAGAGGCGCTTCCTGTTTCACGGAGTATAACTTCCTCATTCAATGCCGCCCGTGCATTTTAGGAGACGTCAGAGATGAAGGAGCCAGTGCCATTTGTGTATAAAGGGTATTTGTAACCCATCAGCTGCCAGGGGCCATGAGGGAGGGGGGGGGGTGCAGAGGGACACTAACGTTAGGAATACAGTTTTGCATTTCTAACACTATAGTGTTGCTTTAATGTGTAACCCACAAGGTTCCTCAGAATAGTGAAGAAGCACAGGATCGTTCTGGGAGATATTTTAATCTCTTTATGGCCCATTGATTATATGGCAACCTGGAAAAGCCCATGTTCAAGACACATAACTAATTTGCCATAAATAGTAGCACTAGCCCTGGTTAAATCCTGAGGTATATTCATTAACATTCTTGGCACCATAACCACTATGATACTCTGTAGTGGTTATGATGCAAGGAGTGTTCCCTTAAGAACTTTAGAGAGAGAACAGATTCACATGGTTCATGTTTTATTCAGCATCGATGAATGTATCAAGAATTTTAAAATCTAAAATTCCCTATGGAGGAAATAAACATTTCAGCATTTATACATTATTTAGCTTTTTATGAAAAAGATATATCATAATATTGTTGTATTTTATTTTAGAATTATATTGTTGGTTAGGCACGTACCAATTAATTTCAAGATTTTGGAGTCAAGAATGAATTTGTGTCAAAATTGTAAACGGCTTCAAATTTTCTTTAGTTTTCTGTCTAATCAACAACAGCAGGCTGAAATTGATGGACTTTAATCTTTATTCAGCCTATTTTACTATGTAACTATGTTTTCATAGGTCCGTCAATGTTTGGTCAGCCCCCACCCCATTTAAGTTCCAGGCTTCGATTTCCCTGAGTACGTTATTTAGAAGTTGTCTCCCAGTGGTGACAATGTCCAGGGACCAGGAACTATTAGCTTCTCTTTCTATCCACCCTAAAAAATACCATTTACTTGGTCAAAGAGGGTCAATGACCAGATATCACCCAGCAAACATAAAATTGTCAAGTTATACTCTGCACTAAAAAAACATTTTCAAAGGCAATAATTATTTCAAGCTTATTTACTAAAGTGAGATTTCGAAAGGAATTTCAAATTTAAAGTGAACCTGTTAAGGAATAATCAACTTACCTTAAATCGCGTCCAAATACATTAAATACACAACAAAGGTACATATATATTGCATTTAAGATACATATAAATGTATTTATTGTAGAATATAGAGATTTACTCTACTCACCTCACCTCCGTTTCAGCGCCTCCATCTTCTGAGCTTCGTGGGTGTTACTTTTCATGTAGGTCCATCCTTGGACCCTCCTGCTGTCTTCTTTGATTTGCTCTACTTGGGGATGTTTCCCAAAGCAGGGCAAGCCTCCACAGTGACACCGACACACTAGCTTCTTTGCCAGCAGGTCGGCATTCCTATAGTCCCTAGCAAGCACTAGCAACGTCGGCTGGGGAGTTTCCATAGCAGCCGCAGTGCTGTGGTTGCTATAGAGAGCAGAAGGACCGCCTGTGGGTGGTCTTTTCTGCTCTCCCCCTGTCAGTCAAATCGTTTGCATAGAGTCTATGCCAAAGATTTGACCAAGAAGTGGGAGAAAGACCAGTTTTTAAATAGGGTATTCTCCAAACCTATAAATCTTCTAACTAAACTGCTAGTACAACACGGTACATAAATTATCATGCTCTTTAAAATGAGCGTGAGTGGTTGGGCGCAAGACAGATCAAAATAGCCAAAATGAAAAATGTGCGTTTGATTTTGCTACTCTGGCCTTAAATTATAAATTAATTTTAAATTCTCACTTTAGTAATAACCCTGACTGTCGCTGATATTAATAATGCCTCTAAGATCAGATGTATTTGTCTCGTCCTCTATATCATGCTGTTTAGCTGGAGGCTTTCTGATGCTTTCCATGTGACTCTCTTGTCCTTTCATACAAATTACACTGTATTAATTGTTTATTAACACCACCCATCAACACATCCTAAGACTCCCGTCCTAACCATCCCGCATCTCACAGTGTTGAGCCCCCACTATGGAGGTGAAGAGAACTTTTTATCGGTGGCTTTGCTGCTGCTGCTGCTATGAGGAAAAGCCAGAGAAAAGCCCTTTAATTAGGTAAGTCAAATCGAAAGCGTTATTTATTAACATTATCAGGACAGCAAAGTGAATTTTTCCATATATCATTTTTATTAGAGAATGTTATTAATGCATACAATATCAAAACTGTAACATTTTCATATAACAGAGTCAACAATTGCTATACGACAATTTACAACTATTTTTCCTAGATTGACATCAAAGCTTTGCTTAAACGTATTGTGCTGTTGTCCTCCGGTAATTGTAGCCTTATTAGCTTCATTAAAACATAAGAATAACATAGAAAGATAACATGGAAGGAGGGGAATACAGAAAGGAAAAAAGGGGGGGTTAGGTTCACATTGATATTGCTCATGCAACAATTCTTGTGACACATACCCTGGCCTTAGAACCCTAGAGCCTGGCTGGACATTCAAGTCACACAAAAGAGGTGCCCTATAAGCTATTTATTCCTATCTGTATCCTCATTGTTAGTGTTGGTGTCCTGTGCCTTTCCAATATTTTTGGTCCAGCATTCCCAATCTCTCACATACAGTGGCGTACTAAGGGGGGGGGGGGGGGGTGGGGGGGGCGGCCCGCCCCGGGTGCCACTGACGAGGGGGGTGCCATGACTTCCAGTGTCATGTGTCACCCCCCATCATTACGCTGCGCACAGCCGCAGCACCTTTGCGGCCCGGCGGGACTTCCTTCTTCTATGAGGAGGAGGGGGAGGAGCGTTGCGGGCCGTGCCGTCGCGCAACGTGATGACGTGCGCAGTGCTGTCAGTCCGCCTTCACGGATCTTCAGCGGAAGGATCCATTTCCGGGCGGTGAGGCACCCAGTGGTCGGACTCGGTGGGCAAGCAAGGCATCATCAAAATGTAAGTAGAAAGTGGTTATTTTATGTCTGGGGCTGAATTAATTAAAGGGGGGCGTGGATTAATTAAAGGGGGGTGGATTAATTAGAGGGAGGGTGGATTAATTAGAGGGGGTGGATTAATTAGAGGGGGGTGGATTAATTAGAGGGGGTGGATTAATTAGAGGGGGTGGATTAATTAAAGGGGGTGGATTAATTAGAGGGAGGGTGGATTAATTAGAGGGGTGGATTAATTAGAGTGGGTGGATTAATTAAAGAGGGGGTGGATTAATTAGAGGGGGTGGATTCATTAAAGGGGGTGGATTAATTAGAGGGGGTGGATTAATTAGAGGGGGTGGATTAATTAGAGGGGGGTGGATTAATTAGAGGGGGTGGATTAATAAGAGGGGGTGGATTAATTAGAGGGGGTGGATTAATTAGAGGGGGTGGATTAATAAGAGGGGGTGGATTAATTAGAGGGGGTGGATTAATTAGAGGGGGTGGATTAATTAGAGGGGGGTGGATTAATTAGAGGGGGTGGATTAATTAGAGGGGGTGGATTAGAGGGGGGTGGATTAATTAGAGGGGGTGGATTAATTAGAGGGGGTGGATTAATTAGAGCGGGTGGATTAATTAGAGGGGGTGGATTAATTAAAGAGGGGTTATGGATTAATTAAAGAGGGGTGTGGTGTAATTAAAGGGGGGTGTGGATTAATTAAAGGGGGTGCAGCACGGGGGAAGTTTATTTAGAGGGGTATGTTTAATTAAAGGGGGGTTGCAGTATTTTATTTATTAAGGGAGGATGTGCACTGCAGATTTTTGTTTTTTATTAAGGGGGTGTGCAGGGTTTTTATTAAGGGTTTGCAGGATTTTTTTTAATTAAGGGGGGTTGTGCAGGTTTTTGTTTTTTTAAGGGGGTGTGCAGCTTTTTTTTTTTATTAAGGGGGGTGTGCAGGGTGTTTATGTGTAGGGAGTGTATGAAATTTATGTGATCGGAATGCAGGGTTTTTATGTGTAGGGAGTGTATGAAATTTATGTGATCGGGGTGCAGGGTTTTTATATGAAGGGCGAAGGGCAGGGGTTTTCTAGAAGGGGCGAGATCAGGGGCTTTGTAGAAAGGGGCAGGGAAGGAGTTTTCTAGAAGTTTCTCACCAGCCCCTTTCTACAAAAGCACTGGTCTTCCCCCTTCTACAAAAATGGCGCATTTATACAAAACCCCTTCCCTGGCCCCCTTCTACAAAACCTCTGCCCTAGCCGCTACATCTTTTGAACCCAAATCCCTTTCCTATGCTATTTCTAAGGATCAGCTCAATAAAGTGGTATGGGTGCCAGGTCCCTCTAGTTTTAACCCTGCAGCTGAGGGTTCACTGAGGGTTAATCCAGCCTCTAGTGGCTGTCTCACTGACAGCCGCTAGAGGCGCTTCCGCAATTCTCACTGTAAAACTCACCGTGAGAAGACGCTGGACGTCCGTAGGAAAGCATTGAGTAATGCTTTCCTATGGGCAGTTTGAATGCACATGCGGCTCTTGCCGCGCATGCGCATTCAGATCTAACGTTGGCAGGGGGAGGAGAGGTCACCAGCGCCGAGGGAGCCCGACGCTGGAGAAAGGTAAGTGGCTGAATGGGTTTTAAAGGGTGACCTCTTCTCCCCCGCCGACGTCAGCTCCCGAGTGGAGCCGAATGCACATGCGCGGCAAGTGCTGCGCGCACATTCAAACAGTCCATAGGAAAGCAAAAAATTGTGGGTGTTTTCTTACATTTTTATTATGGGGGGGGGGGGGGGGTGCAACACTCAGGGTCCGCCCCGGGTGCCAAATGCTCTAGGTACGCCCCTGCTCACATACCTACTTACACAACTCTGTGTTTTGCTAACCATTCTCTCGTAAATACTTATCGTATTCAACCTCTGTATGAGAGTATCTAACGAGGGGATCGTCGTGCTCTTCCAGTGGAACGCCAAGTTTATCTTAGCTACCGTGAGAATGATGAGTAATACTTTGTGGTTGGGGTGGTGTATCAGCCCGGGGATGATATGCAGAAGGTAGCTGGTTGGCTTCTTTGGTATTCTATAGAGTGTGGTATCAGAGATAAATTTCCCCACCCGGTCCCAGGTACCAAAATGTGTGTAGCATAGTGCCTATCTGTGTTTTGCATCTCCAGCATAGTTCTGATGCCTCCTTATAGATTCGCGATAACTTATATGGCACCAGGTACCATCTCATCTTACAGAAGGCTTCCCAGAGGGATAAGCTTCTTGAGGCTCGTTTAGTAATGGACATAGCTTCGTGCCAATGTGCAGCAAAGTGAATTTAAAGCAAATTTCAAACGTAAGTCCAAATTAGTTGAACTGGAAGCCTAGTTGACTTAGAGAAGTTCTCCAGTTTGGCTAATTTGGCCTTAAATTTTAAATTCCCTTTCTTTGAGTTCCCAACAATCTCACATAGCTACCAGTTACTAAAGTGAGGATTCAAAGTGAATTTCAAATTTAAGGCTTGAGATCGAGAATTTGAACTGAAAGCTTAGCCTGTCTATTTCTATCAGCGTGATGATCTAGGATGTTACCGTAGCTACAAATCATGTAGGATTTTCTTCGAACAGGGGTACCCAAAAGGTTGAACTACAACTCCCATGATGCTTTGCATATCTTTGGAATGCCTTTATAATGGCAAAGCATCATGGAAGCCGTAGTTTTAAACCATCTCAGGAATCTACCTTTTGAGCACCCCTGCCTTAGAGTGTGCGCTCCTCTGGTTATGAATATTCTTGGCTGTATGTATTCCAGACTGGCTTTCTGGATGCGTGCTAAAACACACAAGCATTTCATTAGTTTTAAGAACATTTCTGAATTGTAGCAAATTCAAATATGAAAGGAAGAATTTGGCGTAAAATTGCCAGCTGTCCATATAGCCCTGTTTGAACATTAATTTCTCTAAATCAGCCATGTTTTTTACGAAATTTTGCCATTCAGATTTCAATTAGCTATTATTCAGAGTTTAGTGAACAAACCTGTATGTTCCAATCATGAACTGAATTTTATACGGAGGGGATTAAGTAACTGGTGAAATTTGTGGTATGAATATAAGTAATGTAAAAGCTAACATATTTCAGTTGTTAATTATGGAGACTAGGTTTATTTTAAGCTATTTTATTTTCATTTGTCTCTTTTATGCAGTTGTTACAAAGTAGCCACTGTAGGAAAAACTTTATTACGTGTCAGTCTAAGAAAAACATGTTAAAGCTGATCTGTCACTCTTTAAAAAAGAAATGTTTAAATAGGCATTTCCCAAATTTGGGAAGTTTCTCTGAAACCGCTATGTTTACAGCTGCAGGGTTAACCCTAGATGGACCTGGCAACCAAACCACTTCATTGAGCTGAAGAGGTGTGGGTGCCTATAGTGGTCCTTTAAGTAAAGCATAGCACGGACAGAAATCTAATACCAAAACAAATTCACATAAAGAGTTAAATGGTTACTTCAATACTTCTAACATTAAAAATAAATAAAAATGAATAATTCCAATGGAGAGGGAGATGTGGAGTAAGGGGGAGTGAATTTTTATTTTTTTTTTATGTAAGAGAGGGATAGGGAGGCAGGAGGGCTGTAATCAGTGAGTGAGGGGAGACACAGAAGTAGAGAACATCTGTCGCTAGTGTGCACTGACAACAGATATAAAATATACACATAATTGACATTAGACAGCCCAGAACAGAGTTCCTGGCTGCCAAAATTCACGTGTGCCGGGGGTGTAACTAGCCCCTGGCACAAAAGTGTAAATGGCTCTGGATGTGCAGTGTTTCCAACAGCAGTGTTGCACATCCAGATATTTAACTCCATGACCACTTCTAAAAGCGTCAGTGGTTATGGACATTGGGATAACCCTTTAATCTAGGAATTATAATAGCTTGACTCTTACCTTGGTCCTCAAATTTTTCATGTCCGGTACCCAAGCATTTTTCTTTCCCACTATAAGTAGGAATAGTAGGCTAGCCTTTGGGCAGTCTCCCCTTCTCCCTACCTGCTGACATGTGTCACACATCTGGCAGTGTCTAGTGTCCCCAATACCAAACGAAACCTTGGGTCAATCAATGCAGGGTTCGGTGGATCCCAAGATGACCTGCCAATGGAATATCTTGACTGACCCTCAATAACTCTTGAAGGTTTGAGTGGGAGGGTGAAGGGATATGAGTGGCACTACTCCCATTTAAACCATCCAGCCCCCCTGGTCAGTTTCCACCATGGACCGATATCTAACTAGAATCCGTTCCTCTTAAATCTCCCTTCCAAATTCTGATAGTGTATCCCAGGTCAGTGGGGCAGGGATCGTTGGGGGGTCAGGGTCACTGAGTCTCTGAAGTGTGGGGTTGTGGGAGAAGCTTGTGTTTGCAGTCTGGTTGTCACATATGCACTGTAGTAATATTTCTGCAGAGAGGTGCTGTATTACTCTCACTTCCAGGCTGCAGACACTGTGCCCCAATACATGTGCACTGATAGTTTAGTGGTTCCCGGACGGGGGGCAATTTCCCCCCAGGTTGCCCTAAATCCAGGGCCGCCCGCATCCAGCAAAAAAAGAAATCCAAATCCCCTGCCTCTGGCTCTGGCTCTGCCTCTGGCCCTGCCTCTGGCTGTGGCCCTGCCTCTGACTCTGGCCCTGACTCTTACTCTGGCCCTGACTCTTACTCTGGCCCTGACTCTGGCTGTGGCCCTGTCTCTGACTCTGGCTTTGGCTCTGAATCTTACTCTGGCCCTGACTCTGGCCTTGCCTCTGGCTCTGGCCCTGCCTCTGGCTGGGGACTCGGGTTTTTCAACTTACCTCTCTCCCTGCAGCCAGTGGAGTCGGCCGGCCTCTCTTGATGATGTCAGGGAGGGGGGCTTTAGTTTTAGGGTTTTTATCCCCTTCCTCAGCTCCTGTCCCCCCCTCTCAGCTCCTGCCCCCCTCTCAGCTCCTGCCCCCCTCTCAGCTCCTGTCTTCCTCTCTCAGCTCCTGCCCTCCCTCTCAGCTCCTGCCCCCCCCTCAGCTCCTGCCCCCTCTCTCAGCTCCTGCCCCTTCTCTCAGCCCCATGCCCCCCTTACCAGAGCCCCCATAACATCCCCAATTACAACCCATATCACACACACACACACACAAGGCCCTTTTCCCAAATTGTAGCCATCAACCTACTTCAGCCCCTATCCCCCCACTACATTTCCTAACCCTCCGATTACAGCTCATACCCCCCACTACAGCCCTGTCCCCTTACTCAGCCCCTGTCTACTGGCTTTAAAAGTGTAAAGTGCATGTGTGTGTCAGTATGTCTGTGTGTGTCAGTATGTCTGTGTGTGTGTGCCAGTTTGTCTGTGTGTATGTCTGTCTGTCTGTGTGAGTCAGTATGCCTGTAACCGTGTGTGTGTGTGTAAGTGTGTGTGCCTATCAGTGAGTGTGTGTTTGTTAGTGTGTGTCAAATCAGCGAGTGTGTCTGTTTAGGTGACTGCCCCCCCTTTCAATCACATGGGAAATGTGTTTTTACTCTCCTCTTGCAATGGACCACTTGACTCGATTTGCCCCCCAGGCCTAAGGCTGCCAGCCCTCCCCTGTTCCCAAACCAGTCTTCAAGGCTCCACTACCAGTCCAGGACTTGTGTATTAACCAGTTGTGTCTAAGGTGTTTTTGGTCTAGGTCTGGTCCTCCCATGTGGACAATTGCTGCAGACGTAACCTATTTAATTCCACCGACAGAGGCCCTACTTTTTAACCTGAGCAGCAGGTGTTGGAAGTACTGAAGGGCTGGTATGGGCACTCCCTGAAATGGGGGTGACATCTTTGGGTCCTTCTGGTATCCTGATGTGCATAAGCCCAAGATGGGGCTGCCTGTCTCTGACCCAGTCTCGCATTTTGGGTGTCACATAGTCATAAAACTGTTCTAGGAGGATGAGCTGTACCGCACCTGCCAGTGAGGTGGCTTTGCACCCTTGCATCCAATTGTCCAGTACAGCTCTATATGCTTCCTCTCAATTTTCTTGAAAGGATCAAGACTCAATTTGCTGGGTCTACCTCCTGTAGGGCCAACCCAGACCTGCAGATGAGGAATTGCTGGCCTGGTCACTGTTCATGAGTTAAGAGATCAAAGTGGCATTGAATTTGTGGCTGGTCACCTATAGTTGAGCTGGTAGGAGACCCTTCAAAATACTTCTCTTCAGCAGCTGATAGTGCTGCTCTATTGGCGATGCTCCGACTGCACTCTGTCAAGGAGGGAGTCGATCCCTTCCCTGCCACCAAATGTAACGGAATTCGGGTATTCAGTACAAGTACCTCTGCTAGGTTCCCTCCTTACAACAGCAGATTACAGTTCAGTGAATATAGCCACCTAAACACTTGAAAACAAGTATACTTTATTGAACAAAATCACATATATTTATACCAAACCAATGTATATTGAACCAACAGGGGGTGATTAGGTGAACAAAAGGTAATCCCTCCCACGTGCCGTCCAGTCTTGGGCCAAGGTGATCAGTTCCTGAGGTAATGAGATTTCACACCCAGCGAGATCTTGGATTCCTGTTGTCTGGATGTCTGGGGCTCCTGCTCCCCCTTAGTTCACCGTACAGCTCACCCTCCCAGCTACCCCCAGCCAAAATAGTGCCATGCTAGTCCACATGGTGTCTGATCGCCACCCAAATGAAGGTTTAGTCTGACATAGTGACGAAGTTCTGATCTGAAGAACAGTAACAGGCAGCCGACTTCAATTCAACGCTTTATTAGAGAAATTCTGCTACTGGGTGACTGGTAGTGTGGGCACTCTGCTTGGCCATGTCTGCTAGGGTCAGGGGGGGCACCATAAGTCTTTTACAGTCATATTTACAGTCATTTATAACAACATGAATTTTAAATACTTTAGGGCGGCAGCTAGCTATAGTTCATATCGCTTTAACCCATCTCTTCCCAGGCCTCAGCTGTTTTTCCTTCTCTTTCTTTTTTTCTTTCTATTTTTTCTATTCCCATCATTTATTGTGTGTGTGATAGGGGTAGGGAATTTGATGCTTACAGAAGGAAGAGACTGAAGGAGAGAGACAATGAATATGCTTCGCCCTTTGTTCTCCAGGCTCAATCACCCTCTGCAAAAGTGAATGTGTTTAATTAAATATCAGTTTTAGAAGCAAACTGAGCATGTGTTATGCTTATACTTTTTCTGGTCATATTTCACAAATGAGCCTGGACTTAAAAATGCCCAGTAGCACAAACAACACTGTGTCCTGGCTGCAGGATCCCAACAGTTCTGACTTTAGGATCCGGTCCTGCTGTCCCAATTTAGTTCCGTGGTGTCCCAATGCAGTTCTGTCCGGGGCAGCACAGCACAATTGCATCATTAGATGTGCTGTGAACGGGCACTAGCTCCCTGCAGATAGTGCTTTAGCAGTGCTCATTACAATGTCCTGTAGGTTAGGGTATGACTTTCGATAAGTATTCTGGGAAAATTTGTCTTGACAAAGGTGGGGGAGTTTGCCTTAAGCTCTGCCCTTTGTCAAGTTTTGTCAAGCAGAGGAAAATACATGAGGAATACATAAGGAAAGGTAGCCCCTAACCCCTCTCCCCCTTTCCCCTTACTATTTTAAGAAACATAAAAAATAACAGATTAAGAGATGGAGAAACAAGGAGAATTGATTGGATTGAGCAAAAGTAAGTGTGAGGCGAAAGAACCACTTTACGTTTCCTTGGATTGTAGACATCACTCTATGCATGCAGGAAGAGGTTGATCCTTCTGAGAAACACGTGGGACCAACTGTGTAGTGCCAGAAAGTAAAAGGAATAATCCTGTCTCTAGGGAAAGGATGACTTGTGTGCAGCAGACAGTGTAGACTGGTACTGTTCTTCCAAACCTAAAGACTTAGAGTAAAGTCAAGTTGCAGGAATGATCTCGAGAAATACTTTAAAATGTAGTGCTTAGTCTGTTTTATGAAAATCCAGCCT
Organism: Pelobates fuscus; assembly: GCF_036172605.1. Taxonomy (NCBI): domain Eukaryota; kingdom Metazoa; phylum Chordata; class Amphibia; order Anura; family Pelobatidae; genus Pelobates; species Pelobates fuscus. The sequence goes on along the minus strand of NC_086322.1, from coordinate 266,374,189 downwards.
TGACAACGGAACACAACCACATTTCGAAGTCTATCTCACTTCCCCTGCAAAATTGGATTGTATTTACCTTGCAAGACCAAACTAAGGCCTCAAATTAATTATTTTGCACAAGCTTTTAAAAAGACCACAATCTGTTAAAAAAAAAAAAAAATACACCTTTCAAATGATTCATCTCAAAAATCCACATAGGCTTTAAAGATGACGTCTGTATATAATTTATTTGAAAATAATTTTTCTTAACAGATTTTGATCATTTGAGACATTTATCCAAAATAATTAAATTGAGGCCAAGTGGGTTGAATGTGAGATTGAAGTTGACTTGTCATCCAGAAAACATATGGCTATCTTCAGCTAGTAATACATATAATTTAGATTGTTTCTGTCAATCCTTCCCAACACTTCCTAATACAGCTTGTGGTATCATCACTGGTCTGTATGCCTGGGTAGCAAATGAAAAACTATATATTGATACATTATCTCTCGATTTGCCTAACACAATATATATACAAAATGATGACACGATTAAAATACGATTTTAAAGTTGTTGTTACGTACATTATAGGCAAAACACAAAATACATTTTGAGAGTTCCCTGAGGGGCTCTGAGTCAAATAAATAACAATATTGGTTAAAAAACACTGTTTGTGTGTTTTGTAGATGACATTTATATATTTCCAGAATATGCTTTTTTTCAACTAACACTTAAAAATTCCCTTCTTGTAGTGATACCTTGCTCTACTTTGATCGAGAGGTGAAGAGGAGACGAGCAGAGGAGGCGAACCTATGGAATGAACCCCAGGATGTGTCTCACACTGAGCGTGACGATGACCGGGAATTATATAACCTTCTACAGAAGCGAGCGCGAACACGCCGAGGGTCAGAGGTCAGTCCGTGAGCAAATGTTAGCTCTCTACAACCAATCTATTCATGATGCTCAATTCCCTAGGATCCAATGCTGTTTAAATTGGCACAGCAGCAAAGTTATGCCAAAAATGCCATTTATTAAGTGACGTAACTTTGCCGCAATGCCAATATGTAAAGGATTTAGACCAGAGTGCAAGTGGGCCATAGGAAACCATAGAAACCACAATTTTATTTGCTAATCAAAAATGGCATTGCAATTTCATGTACTAAAAAAACTGCCATAAATTCTGCAACAATTTTTGTATAATTTTTTTTTTGTTTTGTTATAATTCACTTTCTTACACGAGTTATTTTCCAAGCGTCATGCAAAGCCTGCGCTTACGTTTGGAAAATAGATCTAATGGCTGAACTCAGGCTCAGAAGATCTTAAATATGACTTCCATCTTTAAACGGAATCTTCCATCTTCCAAGCGTAACTGATTTTAGCAGCACCATCCATTGCTTTTTTATGCCGCTTAGCGTATCATCATGACAGTGTTTTTTGCAGGTTAAGCTTGATTTACTACTTTTTATGCCCCATTTGCCACCTGTAGGCAGCCTCCAAATTGTTTAATTTAAAATTTTTGTTTTATGAAAGGGATATCGACGGCTGAGTTTTGATATCAGTGCTCACAGACAGGTTCGAAAAGATGTGAAGGACCGATGGCGGGTGCTGCTTGAAGATATGGGTGAGTAAAATGGTGCATTTGATTCTGCTCTCAATGTGACACTCTAAGACATGTGATTCTACTCTGGTTGTCAAGGTACGAGAAACATTCTCGCCCTGTTATCAAGCATTTTTCATAGACAATTCAATCTACACCCAGGGGTGTTTCTTTTACCAAGGCCAAATGAAGGGATGATTTCCCAAGAACAAAAACCTTTAATGTCAGTATATCAATACAGTATGTCATTTTGTGTGTATCTGTCTGTATATATGTCGGTGTTTATGCATTAATTGCACAACTGATTGTGATATTTATCAATGCTAAACTTACTGTGGTATTTTTTAATTGGCAACTGACTTGGCATATGTTTAATGGGCAAACTGTGGCATATTTTTAATTGGCAAACTGACTGTGGCGTGTTCTGTGGGGAAAAGTAACAGTGTTCTGTGTATGCACTTTATTACTCCTATTTTTTATATATATTTTTGCTTGTTGAAGGTTACGGAATTCTGGGAAGAGCTCTGGGTGAGAAAAGGTTGAGGAGCACAGGCATAATTTCTAAATTATCATTAGTAAGGAACCCAATATTTCTCAGAACAGCCGCTCCCCTAGCCACACCCCACTCACACATCTAAAATTAAAGTGTCCATCTTTGTCCATTTGAAATGTTGAGAGGTATGGCAGATTGCTTGCTAGTAAAGTCTTTTAGTTGGAATATCTTTTTAGACAAGATGCTGGTGACTTGTAATTGCCTCCCATTACCTGTCTCGTTAATTTTAATTATTGCTTCATTTCTATCTTTTGTTTCTGCCATATTCCCATCTGCCACTCACACTTCATATTTTCCACACTCACTCAATATTCTGTTTACTTGACATTCTCCTGTCTTCTCATCCTGGCCATTTGATAAGTTCTGTGTTTCTTAGTTCGTTTTTATCTTGCCCTATTTTGTTATTTTGCTAGCCTGTCACCTCTTTGTGTGTGCCCTTAATTTGCTTCTTACTTCCGCTCACCTTGTATTTGCTACCCCCTATTTGTTTCTCGCACGATTCTCTTTATCCTCATTTCTTCCATTTTAAACATCTCACTCTCCTACCTCAGGATTCCACAAGGAGGCAGACTCGCTCCTCACCGTCACCTCTAACACCTCTTATAAAAGTCTTCGAAACCCTACAGAAGCTCGACGTCTACTCACCATGCTGGCAGAAGAGAGCAGTATCTTCGAACATCAGCATATTCCAGCAGAAAGATACCTCTTTGTACTGGTAGGTCCCCCCATCTCATTCATCATATCAGATATGTGCATCAACATCTATGTAAAGAGTTACCTCGACCAACAACCATTTCAACCGCAAACAACTATTTATTGGCTCAATCAATAGCTAAATGTCCAACTGACCTATTATCATATACAGTATCGGAACATTCAGTGAATCTATTCAATAAAATGAGAATTATGGTGATGAAGAAAGAGTTTTCCAGCTTGGCTATTTTGTCCTTTGAGGACAACTGTCGCTTCAAAACAATTTTTAATATAATAATCCTTTCATCAAGTTTTGAAATGTTAAATGATGGTGCAATTTCCAGTTTATAAAAACAAACAAATAAAACGTGGCGCATTGTAGTTTGCCTCGCAGTGTGCGCGGGTGGCTGAGCGTTGTGCGTGTGTGGTGGACGATGACTGAGTATTGTGTGTGGAGTTGTTGGCTGAGTGCTGGTTGTTGGAGGAGGTTAAGTGTTGTGTGTGGGGAGGTTGGCTGGGTGTTGCATGTGAGGAAGCTCAGTGTTGTGTGGGGGTTTGGCTGTGTTTGGGGTGTGTTTGGGGTGGTCGTGCTGCCATTGGACACCTGTCTCCAGCATGCAGATGTCCTATATGCATAGAACTGAAATTAGCCCTGGGCTGGCTTATGATGCCCCAATGACTCTGCCAGGCGTGTCGTTACACCTCCAGCAGCTAACAGGTTAAATCTTTTACTGTATTTGCAGCGTTTCATACCAAAACACTGCACTTACAAACTTCAGGCACCATGACCACTTCAAATCACTAAGGTGGCCATGGTGCTTGGAATAAATCCTTAAGTGTTCTGTTGGGGATTAGCTGAGTGTTGGGTGTGGGCAATTTTAGTCAGATTTTAATCGAAAAACTACACTAAAACTAAAACAATTCAGATGACTAAAATACGACTAAAACTAAAATGGCTTTTTAGTCAAAAGACTATGACTAAAACGAAATTGAAATTTGCTGCCAAAATTAATACTGCTGCTACGATAAGGCTTTGTACAGAGATATGTCAACTCATGTTAAAAAAATAAAATAAAGTTAAGAAAGAAACAACGAAAAGTGGGAGGAAAAACAATGCCCCTAAGTAAAACCTATGAGGGTAAACATGGTATAATCAAAATCAAGGAATAGGCAGAAACCTGTAATGATGGAACAGGGTAATAGATATTGGGTAATTAAATAACATGAAAATCCTTGTGTTCGAATGTGAATGCAACATTAGTCTGGGATTGCACTAGGTACAGTGTTTAGACATTATGTATGTCTTGAGGCACAATTCACTTTGAGACTTAGAGTGCAGAGATACCACAACATAGTGGAACATGGTAGCGAAAAGTCACCAATTAGGGAAAGAGTCTTAATTAACCATGTAAAAGAAAGCAAAACTCTGCAAAGGGCTTTGCAAAGATTCAGCCGTATAGCCGATATCCGCAACAAAATGGCACGTCATAAACATATAGTCGACTTTTTCAGAATACACCCAGGCTAGGAAAACTTTCACAGTGAGGCAGTAGATATAGTGCGGCAAAGTGAGTCCAGTTGTGCCCCTCAAGACGGTGTCTCCAGCTCCAAGCCTTAGTGAGAACCATGGCACATTGTCCACTGACCCTTCCATTCCAGGGGCTTAGGTCGACATCCTGGGTCAGTTGTTGACATCGGAAACCCTCCCTAGTTTGTGGACAGTATCCAGGGTTAAGACCCTTCTGGGATCCCAGCCCAGATACTGAGGAATGGCCTGTGACATCACTAGGATCTGATTGTACATCAGGAGGGCTAGATTGTCACTAACGAGCATTAAGGCAAAACCAAAATTGTGTACAACTGTTATCAAATGTTGCAAAAAAGACATCTTCCCATCTCTGCAGTGATTTCCTTACCTGCTCTTGTGATTTTGAATGATCTGCCACCATCTTAGAGTGGGTGCTCTATCACACAGCTGCAAACTGAGGCGTATGTATATGCCCAGGAGTAAGGTAAATATGAAATATCGATACTGGTGGGGAACGGAATAACCCTGCCCAGTCGGTAGATTGCCCCCCCCCACCACCATCCATTTTTATGTTCCCCTGCCTTTCATGTCTCCCCCGCCCCACCCTTTTTCTATGTCATGGATGTATTTGTATGCAGTGTTTTGAATACATTGTGTGTGTGTGTGTGTGTGTGTGTGTGTTTGTAGTGGATGCAGTGTCTGTGTTTGTGTAGTGTAACTAGTGTCTGTGTAGTGGATGTAGTGGATGTGCATGTACTAGTGTCTGTGTAGTGCATGTAGTGTTGGATAAGTGCTGGGGGGGTGAGCCATTTAAATTAAATTGGGCTTAACCCCCTTCCTGCCTCTTACCTGGGCCTGGAAGTGGAGGGACAGTGTGTAGGAGGGTGACAGTAGAGGGGGGCAGTATGTAGGAAAGTGACAGTATGGGGTGCAGTGTGTAGGAAGGTGACAGTGTGGGGGGGCAGTGTGAAGGAAGGTGACAGTGTGGGGGGCAGCGTGTAGGAAGGTGACAGTGTGGGGGGCAGAGTGTGGGGATGACGGTGTGGATAGGCAGACTAACAGACAACATGCCCTCACTGATACACACTCACTGACAGTCATTGTCTCACTCACTGTTTAACTAACACACATGTTCACTGACATGAACACGCTCTCAGAGACACATGCACTCACTGGCATACACACACTGACTAAAAGACACACACACCTTTACTGACAGACACACACCTACTGGAAGATACACACTGACAGTCACACACACATTCAATGACAAACACACAGACGTCACTGACAGACACAGACTCTCACTGATCTGACAGACACAGATACACTCACTGACACACACTCACAGACAGACACACAAACACTCAATGACAAACACACACTCTCACTGATGTGACAGACACTCACAGGCAGACACATACAAATTCACTGACAGACACTCACACAGTCACTGGCAGACACACACACACATTCTCTCTCACACACTCACAAATTACTAATATTATTATTTTAATTTCTCCACCCAGCCTCTCTACCTTTGGGAGTGCTAGAGTGGATCTGTACCTGAGGTCCAGTGGGGCTGCTGTGAAGCGGGCGGCTGTGAGCCCATCAGAGGAGGCGAGGGAGCTGTAATCCTCCTGCTCTGCTCTCTCGCTGGATGTCTACCAATGCAGGGAGCCAGAATATGAAGTCATATTCCGGCTCACGGCATCAGTAGATGGCTCCCAAGGGAGCAGCGCAGGAGGATTACAGCTCCCTCGCTGCCTCTGATGTGCTGACAGCCGCCCGCCTTGGGGGTCCATAAAATGCTTCCTCCAAAACAGGAGGAAGCACTGGGGACGTCCATGCAGGCACTTTGGGATAGAGCCAGGGCCGGCCTTGGCCTTTAGGTGAAAAAACAGTAGTATACCAACTAGACTTAATTAATCAATCTGCTAAATTGAAGGGGTTCCAGGTGAACCTCACTAACACCCAAAGTGATAAACCAGAGAAAAAAAGTGGAAAACACCTTCAAAGGAGCATGTAATCAATACAACCTGGAGAATATATCCAGAATATGAATATTCAATATGGGAATATAGTACAATCTGAAATAATAAAAATATATATCATAGCGTAATATAGTTAAATAAAATAGTAGGAGTATAGAGCTAAATATTAAACTCACAAACGAAAATGCAAATCAGGCCTCTCACCCCCCTGGGGTATGTAAGTATATGTCTTGATAGTAGATCAATAACGAAGTATGTCTTAAAGAAATGGATAAAAAGAGCCATACATGGTGAAGTATGTATAAAATAGTACAAAAAATATTTATTGGGAGCACTTACAGACGTAAAATGGTAGTGGGCATATCTCCACTCTCAGTGGAACTGGATGGCAGTGTAGAAATAGGCAGCACAAATCCAATTCAAAGTGGTAGAGAGCAGGAACAATAAATCAGCATACACATAAAAAAAATAAAATATATATAAATAAAATAGCAAGCAGTAAAGTCCGATATCCAACGCGTTTCGTCCAGGTAAATAAAGGACTTCTTCAGGGATATGTAAAGCATCATCTGTGGAGGAGCTTCTTATACCCATCGCAATCTTCTTTCATGCCGTTCACCGGCAGCGTGCGTTCCAGGCTGGAACGCAAGAGAGAACTTCCTGTTTCGTCCGTCTTTCAGAATGCGCATGCGTGAAAGGACAAAGTTCTATGCACTCGAGAGTCGAGCGCGTTAGTGCGCATGCGTAAGGTCTGTATAAAGAAAAAGAGTGTACACAACGGGTGAACATGTCGCCATATGGATAAATACCAAGATTCACATATTATAAAAAAGACCTATTAGAGCAAAAGACAACTTTAATAAGAATAAAGAAGTATATATGAAGCCAATAGCAAACAAATATGGCTCTAAATCGTAACCAGAATAGATGAATACATATTTGAAGGCAAAGACATTATTTCAAAGCTGTATTGAAACTAGGGTATTATATAAAGCATACCTAGAGAGATGAAAAATAAAATATAGAAACAAAATATGGAAATAAAATACAACAAAAAATGTATAATAATACTATCAAAAATGATAGCAACAAAACCAAATATAAATATAGTGATATACTCAAATACATAGTATATATTGATGAGAGAAAAAAGAAAAATTACCATATCTAAAGAATAATGAAAAATTCTAATAAAATATTCTTATGGGATGTTAAATAAGGCCCTGCAGATCTATTTCGGCATTAAGACCACAATGTAATGTTCTTAAGGTGTATATCCAAAAAGCTTCTTGGCGAATTAGTTCTTGGAGTTTATCTCCTCCCCTACATCCTAGGGTGACATGTTCTATGCCAAAGGCTTGAAAACTTTCCCACCTAAAAAGTGGACACGTACTACAATGTTTCGGAACACTATGATCGAGTTTACCCTTTTTGATGTTATTAAAGTGTTCTAAAAGTCTGATGTGGAGTTTTCTGGTGGTGCGGCCCACATATTGTGCTCCGCACCCACATTGGAGTAAATAAATCACAAAGGTGGTTGAACATTGAATGTGTTTCTTAATAAGATATGTTTTAGTAGTTTGAGTACTTGTAAAATTAATAATTTTTCTCTTTTGGTATTTGCATGTGGAACAATGTCCACAGCTATAAAAGCCCTTCACAGGTTGCAAAAAAGAGCCAGCTGAGGATGCAGGATATGCGGGAAGGAGACTAGGGGCCAGCTTATTTTTCAGATTAGCTGCTCGTTTGTATATAATGGTAGGTCTCTTAGGAATAATATCTCTCAATATATTGTCCTTTTGTAAAATATACCAATATTTATTTAAGATTTTCTTAATATGTTTGGCTTGTGAGTTGTATTGAGTTATAAATGCAAACTGAAAGTTCTTCTTTTGAGTATCTAAATTCCTATTATTTTGTTTCTTGGATCGATGTTGTAAAAATTGTGATCTGTCAGTATCCAATATATTTTGTGTATCTAGGTCAATTTGATCCTGATTATAGCCCTTTTCTAAGTATCTCTTTTTAACTAACTGAGCTTGTTGTAAAAATATATTATCGTCTGAGCAGTTTCTCCTAAGGCGGATAAGCTGACTTCTAGGTACATTGGAAAGCCAAGGGGGATAATGAGCACTAGATAAATCTATGGCGGTGTTACAATCAGTGGGTTTGAAAAAATGTCTTAGTCTTCAATTGATTATGTTCTATGTAAATAGTGAGATCCAAAAAGTCCAAAGAAGTTGGACTCATACTATATGTAAATTTGAGGTTATAATCATTAGAGTTAATGTATTCAAAAAAGAGTTTTAAACTGTCGGCAGAGCCCTCCCATACAAGTAGGACGTCATCTATGTAGCGTCGCCATAGGACCAAACTGCCCCCTGAATGTGCTCCCAGTGAAACATGGTTTTGTTCCCAATGGGCAACATACATGTTAGCAAAACTGGGGGCAAATTTGGTACCCATGGCGACGCCACATTTCTGAAGAAAGTATTGACCGCTAAACCAGAAAAAATTCTTAGTCAATACAAATGAAATACATTGGATCAAAAATTCTATTTTTACCAAGGAGAGAGACTTATATTGTATCAATAGGTCTTATAGGACCTATTGATACAATATAAGTCTCTCTCCTTGGTACAAATAGAATTTTTTCTATGTAGCGTCGCCATAGGACCAAACTGCCCCCTGAATGTGCTCCCAGTGAAACATGGTTTTGTTCCCAATGGGCAACATACATGTTAGCAAAACTGGGGGCAAATTTGGTACCCATGGCGACGCCACATTTCTGAAGAAAGTATTGACCGCTAAACCAGAAAAAATTCTTAGTCAATACAAATGAAATACATTGGATCAAAAATTCTATTTGTACCAAGGAGAGAGACTTATATTGTATCAATAGGTCTTATAGGAGCTATTGATACAATATAAGTATCTCTCCTTGGTACAAATAGAATTTTTGATCCAATGTATTTCATTTGTATTGACTAAGAATTTTTTCTGGTTTAGCGGTCAATACTTTCTTCAGAAATGTGGCGTCGCCATGGGTACCAAATTTGCCCCCAGTTTTGCTAACATGTATGTTGCCCATTGGGAACAAAACCATGTTTCACTGGGAGCACATTCAGGGGGCAGTTTGGTCCTATGGCGACGCTACATAGATGACGTCCTACTTGTATGGGAGGGCTCTGCCGACAGTTTAAAACTCTTTTTTGAATACATTAACTCTAATGATTATAACCTCAAATTTACATATAGTATGAGTCCAACTTCTTTGGACTTTTTGGATCTCACTATTTACATAGAACATAATCAATTGAAGACTAAGACATTTTTCAAACCCACTGATTGTAACACCGCCATAGATTTATCTAGTGCTCATTATCCCCCTTGGCTTTCCAATGTACCTAGAAGTCAGCTTATCCGCCTTAGGAGAAACTGCTCAGACGATAATATATTTTTACAACAAGCTCAGTTAGTTAAAAAGAGATACTTAGAAAAGGGCTATAATCAGGATCAAATTGACCTAGATACACAAAATATATTGGATACTGACAGATCACAATTTTTACAACATCGATCCAAGAAACAAAATAATAGGAATTTAGATACTCAAAAGAAGAACTTTCAGTTTGCATTTATAACTCAATACAACTCACAAGCCAAACATATTAAGAAAATCTTAAATAAATATTGGTATATTTTACAAAAGGACAATATATTGAGAGATATTATTCCTAAGAGACGTACCATTATATACAAACGAGCAGCTAATCTGATAAATAAGCTGGCCCCTAGTCTCCTTCCCGCATATCCTGCATCCTCAGCTGGCTCTTTTTTGCAACCTGTGAAGGGCTTTTATAGCTGTGGACATTGTTCCACATGCAAATACCAAAAGAGAAAAATTATTAATTTTACAAGTACTCAAACTACTAAAACATATCTTATTAAGAAACACATTCAATGTTCAACCACCTTTGTGATTTATTTACTCCAATGTGGGTGCGGAGCACAATATGTGGGCCGCACCACCAGAAAACTCCACATCAGACTTTTAGAACACTTTAATAACATCAAAAAGGGTAAACTCGATCATAGTGTTCCGAAACATTGTAGTACGTGTCCACTTTTTAGGTGGGAAAGTTTTCAAGCCTTTGGCATAGAACATGTCACCCTAGGATGTAGGGGAGGAGATAAACTCCAAGAACTAATTCGCCAAGAAGCTTTTTGGATATACACCTTAAGAACATTACATTGTGGTCTTAATGCCGAAATAGATCTGCAGGGCCTTATTTAACATCCCATAAGAATATTTTATTAGAATTTTTCATTATTCTTTAGATATGGTAATTTTTCTTTTTTCTCTCATCAATATATACTATGTATTTGAGTATATCACTATATTTATATTTGGTTTTGTTGCTATCATTTTTGATAGTATTATTATACATTTTTTGTTGTATTTTATTTCCATATTTTGTTTCTATATTTTATTTTTCATCTCTCTAGGTATGCTTTATATAATACCCTAGTTTCAATACAGCTTTGAAATAATGTCTTTGCCTTTAAATATGTATTCATCTATTCTGGTTACGATTTAGAGCCATATTTGTTTGCTATTGGCTTCATATATACTTCTTTATTCTTATTAAAGTTGTCTTTTGCTCTAATAGGTCTTTTTTATAATATGTGAATCTTGGTATTTATCCATATGGCGACATGTTCGCCCGTTGTGTACACTCTTTTTCTTTATACAGACCTTACGCATGCGCACTAATGCGCTCGACTCTCGAGTGCATAGAACTTTGTCCTTTCACGCATGCGCATTCTGAAAGACGGACGAAACAGGAAGTTCTCTCTTGCGTTCCAGCCTGGAACGCACGCTGCCGGTGAACGGCATGAAAGAAGATTGCGATGGGTATAAGAAGCTCCTCCACAGATGATGCTTTACATATCCCTGAAGAAGTCCTTTATTTACCTGGACGAAACGCGTTGGATATCGGACTTTACTGCTTGCTATTTTATTTATATTTTATTTATTTTTTTTATGTGTATGCTGATTTATTGTTCCTGCTCTCTACCACTTTGAATTGGATTTGTGCTGCCTATTTCTACACTGCCATCCAGTTCCACTGAGAGTGGAGATATGCCCACTACCATTTTACGTCTGTAAGTGCTCCCAATAAATATTTTTTGTACTATTTTATACATACTTCACCATGTATGGCTCTTTTTATCCATTTCTTTAAGACATACTTCGTTATTGATCTACTATCAAGACATATACTTACATACCCCAGGGGGGTGAGAGGCCTGATTTGCATTTTCGTTTGTGAGTTTAATATTTAGCTCTATACTCCTACTATTTTATTTAACTATATTACGCTATGATATATATTTTTATTATTTCAGATTGTACTATATTCCCATATTGAATATTCATATTCTGGATATATTCTCCAGGTTGTATTGATTACATGCTCCTTTGAAGGTGTTTTCCACTTTTTTTCTTTGGCCTTTAGGTGCCCTGTGTGAAAAATCAGGCAGAGTGTGATGCACACACAGTTATAGTGACACAGAGGCACACAGTCACACACACAGAGGCACACAGTCTCACACACACACACACACACACACACAGTTACAGTCACACAGAGGCACACAGCTACACACACAAAGGCAGACAGTCCCACACAATTACAGTCACACATTATTATTATTATTTTATTATTCATATAGAGCCAGCGAATTCCATAGAGCTGTACAATGGTACAGCTGTACACAACCACACAGACAGAGGCAGACAGTCACACATTCACAGTTAGTCACTGTGGCGGAACCAACCTCGCCACTGTGCACTGGAGAAGCCTGGTTGCTCGCCTGCTCCCTTTAGACTATGGCCCCTGTTCTTTTTCCCTGCAGAAAGGCTGGTTTGTGCCTTTCTGCGGACTGTTAAAGCCACGCTACCCCAGATAGCTATGCCATGGAGCCCAGCCGTATACTGAAAGACTCTATGAAAGACTTTGGCTCCATGGCGATTGAACTGTATGTATGTGATCTGAGCGCCATCCCGTAATAACGTGCACTCAGATCTAAGCTATCTGGGGATAGGTAGAATGCCTGTATTTTATGTATAAATGTAACCTTGTGTATTTTATTGTATTTTACTGTCTTTTTACTGCCATGTGCTTAATGGAGTTTTGCCTCTGTCCTTGGAGATAATTGGATTACTTCTCAATTATCTCCAGGATAGAAGACTCTGTGGAACTGGTTTTGGGCAGAAAAGCCATGCTTCATTTGGTCACAAAGGACTTCGATCTATCTTTTGAACCAATGGACCAATTTGGATGATTTTGACATATGTTTGTATTGGGAGTATGCTGATTCGGAAAATGTAATTTATGTGAATGTAATGCATACTTTCAAAGTTATGAATATTGTGTAAAAACTGTATTCCTCTGCCTGTGATAATGAGATTACCCATTGTGTTCAGTAATCATATCACAGGGGAGGATTTTGTTTGGGAGTTTCTGTGTGTATTGTACGGATTGATTGGTTGTTCTGTAAAACCATGTGGGCTGTACTATGTTTGTGGATTGGGAATAAAAGAGACTGTATGTGCCAGTACAGTCAGATTCTGCTTAACCCTCAAAACGAAGTGTCGTCTCGTTATTGGGGGAATTGGATTGTATGCTGACTGCCAGGAGTGTAAACCTTTCGTATGGTTTTTCCTGTTCAGCTGTTTCCAGGATTCGTGTAGTTTGCAGTTCGGGAGATTGGTGCTTACAGTAGCTGCTTGTCTATCTGGAAGGGGATTATCGCCTAAACGTTTTTTAACCTCTGGTGAGCAAAACGGTCCGTTACAGTCACACACGCACACACACACACACACACACACAAACACATTTACAGTCACAGATAGGCACACAGCCACACACACAGAGGCAGATAGTAACACACACAGTTACAGTTAAAGATAGGCACACAAACACACACACACACACACACAGAGGCAGATAGTCACACACAGGCACACAGCCACACACATACAGTTACAGTCACATAGCCACACACACACATAGACAGAAAGTCACACACACAGGTACAGTCACGCACAGGCAGACAGTCAAGCACAGAGGTTAGACAGTCACACACAGAGGCAGACACAGTCTCTCACACACACACTCAGCTCCAGGAGTCTGGATGTTGGGGAAGCAGGGACTCCTTCCTACTTCCCCCTTCCTGTGCAGCAGTTACCCCGAACGATGTCTTCTGGGCACCTTTAGTCCCGCCCATGCCATCATTTTGCCACACCCCACCACATGGTAAGCCACGCCCCCACCACTGTGTTTTTTTTGTTGTTTTTTTTAAAATAATCCCGGGGGGAGGATTCATTATTCTCCACCAGGGATTATTAAAAAAAAACCAAAAAAAACACATTGCCCTTGATACAGTGCCTGCATTTGGAGGGGAACAAGGGGGGGCACGGCCTGATGTAATGGGGGCCGTCCCCCCCCCCCCTCCTGGCGACACCACTGCAGAGGTGCTCTGTGTCAAGATGGACATCGCTGAATTCAACGTAGTACAAGAACAGATGCACACAGGCAACACTCCAGGATCAAGATGGTGAGTTTATTTAGGAGTGAACCACCCCATAAGGAGTGCAAAGTGCTACGTTTTCGGCTCGGAAGATCATGATTAAGGTTCTTCTGAGCCGAAACGTTGCACTTTGCACGTTTCATGGGGTGGTTCACTCCTAAATCACTTTGCAAACAGTGATTTTATAAATGGAACCGTGAAGTAAAACATCATGTTATTTTAGATTGTTCTTTTTATTCGATATTTCTGCAAGCCTTAAAACTGCACACTAAACCGGACGACTAAACACCAAATAAATCATCCGAGTAAATGGCAGACTGCAGAGGCATTAAAGTGGCTATGAGAGGGCTTATTGTAGATATACCCCTTCCCCCTGTTGCTTCAGGCTGGTCACACAGTGTTCTGGCTTCTGTGTACTGCTAGAGGTGTTGACAGAACAGATACTAATTTCTGGTGTTAAATGTCATCCCTTAAGTGTTTCCTTTCACAGGAAAATGCCCATAACCACAGATATATTGTATGTGTGACAATGACAGATGGCCCCTGCCTGTTCATGTGACAATTAGATTTGCCAGATCCAAGAATGCTGGACAGTAGCAACAAATTGCTTGTTAGAAAACAAAACAGATATATCAAAGCAGGACGCGCCCCAAAACTGAAGGTTATTGGAAATACAAGGAGGACAGTGTATTGAGAGAGGATTTAATGATAATAAAGTATGGAATCTACTGCATGCAAAGACCTTAAAGGGGGATATAAATACACTGTGTATTAGATTTGAGTATTTGTTTTCAGGCTGAGTTGCAATTTGTCCAAATTTAGGCTGATCGTGGGTTGTGAAAATTCTGTAACTTCAAAGCGCCATATAGACGGATAACTGAACATACAGCTTTCGCAAAGGACGTGCATGTTCGTTTGATTCGTCATTCGGACTTCTGTCTGTGGCGCAAGAAAAAAAGAAAAAAGAAAGGTCACTGATGGTTATGGGACGACCCAAAAAATTTGATTTTATTCATGGATCAGGTGACCGCTAAAGGGGGAAAAAAAATCTATATTTATATATTATATATTTAATAAATATATAATTATAGATTTTTACTGTTTATCTATTTTTTGTTTCCTTTATTAGCTAATGTTTCTCACTTTATCTGTGAACCATGTGGCAGAAAAATGTGCCTATCAATGTACTGAGAAACATAAACATAATATTTATATATTTTGCAGTTAGTCCCAGATTTACATAGCAGGTTCCTGTAGGCACAGAATTCAAAGTGGGCTAACCCCCCCACCCCCCCTTCCCAAAATTAAAAGGCGTATAACATGGGGGCGGAGCCTGACCGCCAAGCTGAGCAGACATGTTTGGAACGAGCTCCTGTCTGACCAGCAAAACCCGGGACAAAAGCGGGGGCTACATGGCCCAAAAACCCTTGAGGGTGCACCACCCACGTCGGGGGTGCCCCCCTGAACCAATCGATGCCACTCCGGGTCCTGTCAGAGCCAGGAGAGCGGAAAACAAAATGCGGCCTACTGGGGAGAAAGCCGGGGAGAGGCGACCGCTGCCCTCGGCACAGAGCCCCGTAAGCAACTGCACCACGGCATACCCCCCCCCCCCTCTGGACCGGCGGGGGTCATCCCGGTCCCCACTGGACACATCGACCGCAACGGAAAGCAGACATGCCGACTACACGGCAAACGAGGGCAACAGGCCACAAAGACACACCCAAAATGGCTACCACACGGAGGGCTAAGGAGCGAAACACACTCCACCAACCACCCATGACAAACCTGGGGCTCCTTGATCGGCTCTGCGCGATCTTCCAAGAAGTGCTGCTTAGCCGCGGAGTAACCTACCGCCGGGCAGAACTAACGGTAGCCTCCTGGATCCGACCAACGACGCGCCGCCGCTACTACAGGCGAGTGCCCCTGACATCCAGAGAGGCCGTCCGACGGAGCAGGTACCTGAGATCTCCAAGGCGGGAAAAGGCGCCATGTTCCTCCAGCGCACGCTCCCACTCACTGACCGACTACATGGGAAATGCAAACCGAGCGACACATATGAGCACTTCACCCGGCCAAAACCACGGCTTCCAGTACCACAAGATTGATCGCCCTTCAGACAAAGCTACAAAACCTGGGGCTGTGCGTCAGAAAACCACACAGAGCTCTACCGGAGCTGCCGCCCGACACAGAGACACCATGCCCAGGGGCAACATAGGAGGGAAACCCAATGACAGCAACCGGGACTTACCGAGCGTGGGCATCGGCTGAAGTATCCATCATACTGCCGTATAGGGGTATACTTAGCCTGGAAAGTTACCAACCTCCATTACGGTTAAATACCCAGACTCTGCTAATGATCACTTGTCGCATGATTATACTGCTCCCATCACACTGAGAAGGACACACTCCACGGGACTCTCATATTAAGTATTGCTCAAATGTTTTGCTTGACGCAACTATCCTTAATTCCTGCTTGATTTCAATTTGCCATCTCATACTGAAGCAATTATTTCTAATCTTTACATAATATCATTATGTCTCCTCACACTCACTGGTTGTGTCCCTAGACAGCCGGCTACTGGCCATCCCCATGTTAATTAGCCTGCATGTCTGGCAACCTATTATTAATATGTGTTCCTCTATGAATATAACGTGCAACAATTTTATAATGTGTTTGATTAATCTGGCATGTTCACTATTAAGCATAAGCATCTCAATGCCAGGCTTAATTACCTACTAAAATCTACTGTAACTGTGATGGCAAAACTGTCTTAAACATATTTGCTGATTTATACCCAGCAGCGGAAAGTTAGACTACTATATATAATTCTACCTGCAACAACAACCCTAGACGACCATAACATGTAAATTTCAGATATGCCTAACCTCATACTTTTGAAGCGTTACACTCTCCTAGTCCTCGCTATGGTTATTCCTATGCCAATAGTTAAATCGGAAATATATAACCAGAATCGAGGTCTGCATGTTGAACTAAGATACTAGTGTTGCCAGGTGATTTTATTTACACTTTTAAAACCAGTTATTTTACTTTTAGGTTCACACAGTTACTAGCCAGAACTATATTTACTTAGCGTGCACACCTATCTTACAAAGCGCAGATTACGCTTTTGAATCTTACCGTAACATTTGCCAAGCGCAGCCGAGCCAGGAAAATACCGCACATTGATACCAAACGTATGGGTTTCGCTTTTAAAGCTATAGCATGTTGTTATAACCACTGATGCGTAGGAGTTAAGCGCAATATTAGCCTAGCATTTTATACACTAATGCAACACTTGTCAGCTTGTTATCTATGTAACATCTATGTCATATCAAAAAAAAAAAAAAAAGGTGCATTATATGTTTTCACTTAGTCCTTGCCTACTCAAAACGCAGTTACCATGGGATGGCCTGCTGAACAGTTACAACTGTTAGCCACTCGACTGTTTTATTTAGCATGTTTATGGTCACCAGGTAACGTCATACTTACTGCTTTAGATCAGCATGTAATAATTATCATGAAAGCCAGGTTTCAGCAGTTTAGGTTCTCATTGTAGAGACCTACCACACACGGCTAGCTGGTGTTTCTTGATTGTTATTTTATCATTCAAAGTCTTAACTAGACATTCAGAGATCTAACCAATGTTTTGTAATAGCTTATTTTGTTTCACACCAAATGTCACTGTCTAAAAGCTAACGCCTCTCGCTTAGCAAACATTAGTTATATGACTTACGCTGGTTTAACTTTAGATCAAAACCGTTGATTTTTATTTGCTTATTTTTATTATTTTGTTTTTCATGCGCTACGAAGCCATACATTTAAACGACCTGCCTGCTCCATATCCTAAGCGCAATCAGCATTGTTCCATGCATGTCTAGCTTAGCCTGTTAAAACATGAAAGCGATGTTAAATAGTTTGATTCTCTCATTTATTATAAAAAATGTGCTGTCTAAACTGTCACGACGTGAAATGTTAAGGAAACGCGTGTGGATGCTGTCGTGGCGCTACACGTATATTGTCAATCTATGCACAAAACAAAATAAAGAATTAAAAAAAAAAAAAAAAAAGGCGTATAACATGAGTTTAAGATGTGGTATAATGGTGATTTTTGAATTTAGGATTAGAATGGAGTTAAAATTAGTATTTAGGTACAGGGGGTGTTTACGATTATTGAGTTTAAGGTTAGAAGTGGGTTGAAAAACTTGACAAAGATAGTTCTGCCTTTTGTCAAGTTTATGCCAAGCGGATAAAAAAAAAATACGCAAAGTAATCTCTTTACTAGAAAAAGATCGAAACAGAAGAAAATAAGACCAGATTAGGAGGAACAGATTGAAGCAAGATAAAATAGAGTGACTTAAAGAGTCGATTTAATGATTGTGTTTTAACCAACATTTTAAATTTATGCCCATCAGCACCGGTTTGGTATAATTTTTTAATAATGCACCTGACTATATAACTACAAAATCAGTGACTATGTGCAGGTGATGAAACGTCACCAGGGGTGGGGGGTCTACCAGTGAAGACCATTACTGAGACTGGGGGTCAAGCCAACAGTCACAGAGACCCCAGCTTGGCTGGCCTTCGGAGGGGTATGTCTTTCCAGGAAGGTATTGATCCCGTTGCCCGCACCTCTGTCTCTCGGGCAGGTATCGATTCCTCTGCCTACACCTCTGTCTCCCAGGCAGGTATGGACCCTTCTGCCTGTACCTCCGTCTCCCAGGCCTGTATCGACCCCCTCTGTCTGCCCTGCTTACAACTACTAACTTTACAAAGGCATTTGGGGATCTCAGGCCTAGCTCTTTCTTGATACGTCCCTGGGACCAGAGTATACAAATATACAGAATCATTGGAGAACAAGCGATTTTAAATTATACATGAATGAATTGTAATTCATAATTCATGCAAGTAACTTTTTCAAACACAATAAAAAGCAATAATATATTCAACTACTTATTTGGTTGCACACATTTGCATACCAGCATTATATTAATGTAAACCTTTTTTTATTCAGTCAGTAGAGGGCGCTGCAGAGTTATCACAATACCAATGCATTGGTACATTGACTGCTACTGTCACAACACCCTGCACCTTTAATGGGCTCTAGGTGACTTAAACATAAGAGTCATTGGGGGACCTACATAAAGAGTACGTCTTATGCTTCCTATGATGGTGACTATCGTCACAGTGCAAATGTTCCCAGAAATTATGCTGTTATGAATGCAATGGGTGGTCACACCAAATATTGATTTGATTTAGATGTTTCTTCTGATCACTCACTTTGCATTTTGTTTAGGGGACACTATAGTCACCAAAGCAACTTTAGCTTAATGAAGCAGTTTTGGTGTAAATATCATACCCCTGCAGTCTCATTGCTCAATTCTCTGCCATTTAGGAGTTAAATCACTTGTTAATGCAGACCTAGTCACACCTCCCTGCACAGTGTTTCTAAACACTTCCTGTTAAGAGAGATCTAATGTCTGAACTTCCTTTATTGTACATTCTGTTTAATTTAGATTTTTTTTTTTTATCTCCTGCTCTGTTAATAGCCTTCTTGGCCCTGAAGGAGCCTCCTGTGTGTGATTAATGTTCAATTTACAGAGCAGGACATAAAAACGTTTAAAGCAAGTTAACATCTGATAGAAATAAAACCATTTTTTCTTCCCTGCATTTTGGATGAATCACAGCCAGGGGAGGTGTGGCTAGGGCTGCATAAAAGTGATATAACTATTAAATGGGAGATAATTGAGCAGTTAGACTGCATAGGGCATAATCTAGTATCCCTTTGATTGAATGAAATAAAATAAAATAAATTATTAACATTTCTATTTATGAAAGCATTTTTGCTGTACAGCATTATTTTTGCACCTCTAAAACAGAAAATGTGAGAACGGGCAAAAACTTAGAGAAACCTTAGCAGCTTGCCCAAGAGATACAGCAATCGTTCCAGCCTTCCTTGGACCTCGTCAGGCAGGTGTTACTGATACACCTCTGGGCACAGTGAGCACGGGGTCCACATTGCCCTTTAACTTAGAGGGAGAACGTAGTGACTGCATTGCAGCAAAAACAGTTCTTGGAATGTCACTGTACCTGTGAATGCTATGGTAGTTATGGTTCTTGGAATGTCACTGTACCTGTGAATGCTATGGTAGTTATGGTTCTTGGAATGTCACTGTGCCTGTGATTGCTATAGTAGTTATGGTTCTTGGAATGTCACTGTACCTGTGAATGCTATGGTAGTTATGGTTCTTGGAATGTCACTGTACCTGTGCATGCTATGGTAGTTATGGTTCTTGGAATGTCACTGTGCCTGTGAATGCTATGGCAGTTATGGTTCTTGGAATGTCACTGTACCTGTGAATGCTATGGTAGTTATGGTTCTTGGAATGTCACTGTGCCTGTGCATGCTATGGTAGTTATGGTTCTTGTAATGTCACTGTACCTGTGAATGCTATGGTAGTTATGGTTCTTGGAATGTCACTGTACCTGTGAATGCTATGGCAGTTATGGTTCTTGGAATGTCACTGTACCTGTGAATGCTATGGTAGTTATGGTTCTTGGAATGTTGATACCGGAGAAACTGACGGAAGCCAAGCACAGAGAGATGGACACAGGTTTCTTCAGGAAGGAAGAGATTCTTTATTGGATCACCGATCGGGACTCAGAGGGACTAGCGTCACCAAAATACAGCAAATTCTGAGCCCCGGACAATAGTGCAGGCTCCTTATATAGGCACATAACTCCTCCCATATTAAGCTCCACCCGCACATTCTCTTAACCAATCAACACAAATAAGAATTAACTTCCTGTTTGACCGCATGGCTTGTCCAGCACAATGGAGGAGGGGGAATACTATATCCTGTATTCTTGCACATGCTCCGTACACTACTGATCGTATCTTGCCTCGTGCAACCAACTGATCGATACGTCAGCATATGCACGTACACATGCCACGTGGTAATCTCGGCCTACTAAATTTATTTTTACCGAGATTCCACCACATTCCCCCCTTTGATGCCTCTTGATATTTTACAATTACTTGAGGCATCACTTAACCTTGGTTTGCTTACACCGCAAGTTACCTTGAACCAGACCAGACTTATCTTATGATGTGAATCTTCAACATTCATCTTCTTGCATTGGTTCTCCCTGATCTAGAGCCTTATATTTATATATCGCCATTATCTGTGCAGCAGCCTTCCTCTCTGCTATACTTCCTATCAGGCTTTGCACAGACCTAACTACTAAGGGTATAAGACACGGCAGGAGTAGACACAACAATAAAATCAGTAGGACTCCACCTACCACTGCCTTAAGCCCTCCGAACCATTCATACCAGCTACCAAACCAACTACTTGGATTATACCCTTTCCATACCTGAGTAGGCACATGCGCTAGTTTAACCATATGGCTAGTAAGCTCAGCTATTGCTTGCCCTTCGTCGTCTATTTGAAGACAGCAATTGCTTAGGTTAAACTTCCCACATACACCTCCCTCTACTGCCAAAAGGTAATCCAAGGCTAATCTATTTTGGTAGACTGCTGTCCTCATCCTGGTGTTATGCTTCGCTAGAAGATTGAGCGCTTGTGATGTCTCATTTGTGATAATCTCAACCACCGCCTGTAATCTTATAATACGGTTGAGCATATAAATAGGGGTTCTATAACCAAAGGTACCATCCTCAGCCCACGTGGCTGGCCCATAATAATCTATAATACGCTGGGGAGGCCATTCATTATCTTCCCAGGTGCCTATCTCTATGGGTCCCCTTTTCTTCCTATGATTCACATCATACACTTTAACACCTAAAGTCTCACCTGTTTCAATTGGTAACAAGAAGAAGAATGGTTTGAGCATACCCAACACACATGCCCCTTCCCAGTCCTGTGGCAGCTCCGAATAGGCTTTCTTACCACAGATCCAGTACAAATTTGCTGGGGCTCTCCAGGTTGATGTGATGGATAGATCAAACCACACGTCCTTTAAATTGGCGTATCTAGCAAACGGGTTAGATGGTTCTGAGACATTTGAAGCCGACCACCAAGTTGTATTCTTTGTATCATCATCATAAGCTTTTTGCCCTAGACAAGTTAATTCTCCTACAGAAGTATTATACATTATTCCTTTCCTTGCTATGCAAACATAACCTATGATGGAGGTCTTTAATCTCCACTCAGATTTACCTCTAACACTCATATGATAATCGGCTTGTGTAGATATTAATTGGTCAACTGCCTCAGAACCGGACATTACCTCCTTTGCTTCCCAAGGCCATTGGTCTCCCATGTTAGTACCTCCACACACATAGCAGTTGGTAACATTAAGACTACCGGCAATACTTTCAGCTAGATCGATGAACAGGTTTTTAGCATTATGGGGGATCTTATTATCTATACTCATCTCTTCGTAAAAGGAATGGTATACTTGATGAGTCTGGGAGGATACCGTATCAGTCTCTATCCCTATAAACAATAATGTCCCAGGATCTAAACCCGTCCCGTATATTTGAAACCCAAATAAATTTCCATACTTATCTAAGAACTTGTCGGGGTTATTAATAAGTATATGGACTGGGTTGCATTCCATAGACTTACAATATGGGCTAGTCGGCAACTTAGTTACTATCATGTCTTTATCTACTGTCTGTCCCCAAGTCGCCCACCCCACACAAGACCAATATGGACAAAAGTTATAGTCTTTATTTGGGCATCTAGGACTTACATATTTATTTTTACTACTGGGACAAATGTATTTATCGTTAGACCCATACGTCCTCTCCCATCTAAGATCCCCACATACATTCCACGGCTTTCTACCACTCGATATCGCTTTACACGCATCAAACAGCAGAACACCCGAAGAATGTACGGATTCTAACACCGTCTTATTAATTAGGGTCCCCTGAGGATCTCCATTCCTGAGAGTCAACCAAATTGTACGAGGTTGATACTCTGGACTGAAGCACTTAGGTTCTCCTACTCCTAAATGGCACACACTATAATCTATATTTAAGTATCTACATCTCGATACATCTCCTTTACACTCGTATTGTGAATGCCAAATTAGGGTTTGGGAAATATGGTTACCTGTTCTCGTAGTCTTAATGCATACCTCACAGCTAGGAGTGTCGGTACCTCTACCTTCCTGAATATAAAAACACATATAAATAAACACAATCAAAAGCACATCTTTCGCCGTCATCCTCAGTCTTCGTCCGTGCGATGGAACCTCAGCTTCCAGGATGTGAGGGCTGCAGGGAATGGAGTTCTGCTCGTCTTCACAGGTGTCCCTTCGAGACTTTCCTGGCTTATACACTATGTGATGGTAAGCGGACAGGCTTTATTATGGCCTTCTCACTCACACCTGTAACAATAAAATTTGTAATCCACAATAATTCCTCGTTACTCCGACTGAGTAGTGCGTTTCAACCGGATCTTGCAGGGATTCTCTGGATCTGCTGTAACTTGCCAAGAATCGACTGCTGCTGGTTTAACCCTGGAGTGATGTATCCACGGAGTCACTTCTGCTACTTTTATCGCTGTAGGGGTAGACAAAAGAACAACATAAGGACCTCTCCACTTGGGCCCTAACGGTACATTATTCCACTCTTTAATCCACACTTGGTCTCCTGGATGATAACTATGAACAGGGGGATATATATTCACAGGTAATCTATCTTGTACCCATTTCTGTACCTCCTCCATAGTCTTACCCAACTCTACAACCTGCTGCCGGGTAATTCCTTCTCCCAACTGACTCAAATCCCCCCTTAAGTTACCAAGTACGGGAGGTGGTCGCCCATACATAATTTCAAAAGGAGAGAGGCCCATCCTTCTGGTAGGGGTACTGCGGATTCGCAATAGAGCTATAGGTAAGAGAACGTTCCACTTAAGTTGGGTTTCCTGACACATTTTAGCCAACTGGTTCTTTATAGTTCTATTCATTCTCTCTACCTTACCAGAACTCTGGGGTCTATATGCAGTATGAAGCCTCCACTTTATACCAAGCATATGAGTCAGTTGTTGTAGGCACTGATGAACAAAAGCTGGACCATTGTCCGATCCTATAGAACAGGGTAGTCCATATCGGGGTATTATTTCTCGTAGCAGGAATCTCACAACTTCTCCTGCTTTCTCTGTACGAGTAGGACATGCTTCTACCCAGCCTGAATAGGTGCACACAATTACCAGCAGGTAACGATGTCCACCCGATTTAGGCATCACTGTAAAGTCTATTTGTAGATCGGACATGGGGAGTCCCCCCATAAACTGGACTCCTGGTGGCTTTACTGGTCCTTGTCTTGCATTATTCTTAGCACACGTTACACATCTGCGTACAATGGCCTGAGTCAAGTTGGACAATCTTGGTATGTAGAAATGTTTTCTAAGAGATTCTTCAGTACTGTCTCTCCCAGAATGTGTCCCGTTGTGATAATTTTGGACAATTTCTACCGCTAGCGATGCTGGTATAACTATTCTTCCATCTTCTAGCTGATACCATTTGTTCTCCAGATACTTTCCCGGTTCAGTCTTTAACCACTCCTCTTCTTGAGCTGTATAAACTGGAGTCCATTGGGACAGTGGAGTTGGTATAAGAGCAGCTATATGCCCCACATACTCCTGTCTTCCTGATTCAGCAGCACGCTTAGCTGCACTATCTGCCATCCGATTTCCCTTGGTTACATCACCATCTCCTCTCAGATGCGCTCGACAATGTATGATACCGACTTCTTTCGGCTCCCACACTGCTTCCAATAGTTGTAGGATTTCAGCTGCGTACTTGATTTCTTTGCCTTCTGAATTCAGTAGTCCTCTTTCTTTATACAAAGCTCCGTGGGCATGAGTGGTTAAAAACGCATACTTAGAGTCCGTATAGATATTCACTCTTAAACCTTCAGCCAATTGTAACGCTCGTGTTAGTGCTATTAATTCTGCCTTTTGTGCTGATGTTCCTTTTGCCAGTGGCCGAGCTTCTATCACCTTGTCTATTGTTGTCACTGCATATCCTGCATAGCGGATCCCTTCTTTCACATAACTACTGCCGTCGGTATAATATTGAACATCGGGGTTCTGGATGGGAAAATCACGAAGATCTGGTCTACTTGAAAATACTTCATCCATTACTTCCAAACAATCATGTTGACTTTCAGTAGGTTGTGGCAAAAGGGTAGCTGGATTTAAGGTGTTTACAGTCTCTAAATGCACTCTTGGGTTTTCACACAACATTGCTTGATACTTGGTCATACGGCTATTACTAAACCAATGATTTCCTTTGTAATCCAACAACGTCTGTACTGCATGTGGGACTCGTACATAAAGTTCTTGACCCAGAGTGAGTTTATCGGCTTCAGCTACTAGCAGGGCGGCTGCAGCTACGGCTCTTAGACAAGGTGGAAGTCCGCTGGCCACTGCATCCAGTTGCTTAGACATGTAGGCAACAGGTCTTTGCCATGATCCCAAGTACTGTGTCAATACTCCCACAGCCATTCTTCTTTGCTCGTGTACATATAAGTAGAATGGTCGTGTGTGATCAGGTAGACCTAATGCTGGGGCACTCATCAAAGCCTTCTTTACATCTTCAAATGCCGTTTGCTGTTCTTGGGTCCATAAGAAGGGGTCGTGCTCTGTACCTTTGATGGCTGCGTACAGAGGTTTTGCTAGTATCGCATAGCTGGGAATCCATATCCTACAGAAGCCTGCTGCCCCCAAGAATTCTCGCACTTGTCTTCTATTCTTGGGTATTGGTATTTGGCAGACAGCTTCTTTTCTCTCTGGCCCCATAATCCTTTGACCTTCAGAGATATGGAATCCCAGATACTTGACAGTTGGCAAACACAACTGAGCCTTCTTTCTAGACACCTTGTATCCTGCCTTCCAGAGAATGTGTAGTAGATCGTGCGTTGCTTGCTGACAGATTTCTTTTGTAACTGCTGCTATCAACAAGTCATCTACATACTGTAACAATACACACTCTCCTGGGATGGACTCGAAATCCAGTAGATCTTGACTTAGGGCTGAACCAAATAGGGTAGGTGAATTTTTAAACCCTTGGGGCAGTCTTGTCCAAGTCATTTGGCGTTTTGAGCCCGTTACAGCGTTCTCCCATTGGAAAGCGAAAATACATTGACTTTCTGCGGCAATTCAGAGGCAAAAGAAGGCATCTTTGAGATCTAAGACTGTGAAGTAAGTAGCCCCGCCCGGAATTAAAGCAAGCAGGTTATATGGATTGGGTACAACTGGATGTATGCTAACAACCGCATCATTGACTGCTCTTAAGTCCTGCACAGGTCGATACTCATCTGTACCGGGCTTTTGAACAGGCAGCAATGGGGTGTTCCAGGGGGAAGTACAGAATTTTAGGATACCATACCGTATGAACTTATCCAGATAGGATTGGATGTTCTTCTTAGCCTTCTGTGGGATGTGGTATTGTCTTAGGCTCACTGGATAAACCCCAAGTTTCAGTTCAATTTTTATAGGTGGAATATTGCGGGCCAGTCCTGGTGGGTTGTTCTCTGCCCAAACTCCTGGTATGTTAAACAATGTCTCATCACTCCTAGGGTTTTGGCTAGTCAACACTGTATAAAGTCGCCACTCTTCTTCCTTTGGTACGGATAAAGTCATAATACCTGAAGGTCCATTAAACTTTAAAGATGTTGTTCCATTTGGTAGGAACGTAATCTGCGCTTGTAATTTTGACAGCATATCACGTCCCAGCAATTGGACTGGACATTCAGGCATATAAAGGAATTGGTGTTTTACTACGTGGCCTCCCAATGTACAGAGTCGACTTTTAAGAACCGGTCTTTCAGCACTTCTTCCAGTTGCTCCTATCACAGTAATAGTCCTTCCAGATGGAGGAGCAACTAGATTAGTCACCACTGAATGTTCAGCACCAGTGTCGATCATGAACGCACTCCTTTTCCCCCCTATTGATACATCGACCATAGGCTCCGCTCGACCAAGGGGGATGGAGCCCGGTCAGTATCAATAGTCCTCCATGACCGTGTCAGCCAATCCTACGAAGTCCCTACCTTCTCTATCGCGGGACCTTTGCGCTGCTGGAATATACCTGTCTTCCCTAACACTTCCTCTGTTCCCATTACTCCCTCTATAACCATTACTCCCTCCGGGGCCTCCTCTACCTCTCGCTCTGCCTCTAAAGTTTCCGTAGCCTGCCCTGGGTTGGTCTCTCTCGTACTGCTCTCTTTGCGGACATTCGTTCCTCCAATGCCCTTCTTCCTTGCAATACGCGCACTGATCCCTACTCAAAGGCTCCCTACTCCATCTATTATTGCCTCTATCTGGGCCCCGTTTATCTACGCCTGCGATCGCTACCGCTAGCATATCAGCCTTTTTACGCATCTTGCGCTCTTCCTCTTTCTTACTTTCTGTATCCCTGTTCATATAGACCTTATTTGCTACCTCCATTAGTTGGGTGATGGACATACCTGCAAACCCTTCTAACTTTTGTAGCTTGCGCTTAATATCTCCGTATGCTTGGCTGACAAAGGCGGAGTTAACCATTCGGGAATTGTCTGCGTCTTCCGGATTAAAGGGGGTGTACAAGCGGTACGCCTCCAATAATCGGTCATAAAAGACACTGGGCGCTTCATCGCTTTTCTGAATCACCTCAACTGTCTTCGACATATTAATAGCCTTCTTTCCTCCAGCTTTCATGCCAGCAATTATAGCGTCTCTATAGGCTCTGAGTTGAACCATATCAGCACCATTTACGTTCCAATCGGGATCAGTGTTGGGATAATGTGTTGCGGCCCATGCTGCTGGATTAGCTTGGTTCAAAGCACGGGCTCTATCCTCTAATGCTTTAATGGCTGCTTGATTTATTCTTGTCCTTTCCTCATTGTTAAATAAAGTCATTAGTAACTGCTGGCAATCAGCCCATGTCGGATTATGCGTCTGTACTATTGAGGTGAACAGATCAGTCATGGCTTGTGGTTTCTCAGTATACGAGGAATTATGGGTCTTCCAGTTTAAAAGGTCGGTAGTGGTAAATGGGACATATACGAAGACTGGGTCAGCGTGTGCCATTTGACCTGCGGCATCGATATAAGCTGACCCGGGATTTAGGCGAAGAGGCATCTGATAGTGCTTTAATTGTTGGGCACCAGTCAACTGTCGGGTTTGGATAGGGCTACGTAGAGAGGCGTCAGTCATGGGTTCCGGTCGGGGAGAGATAGGGTATGGGGATGTGGGAGGTTGGTTTTGGGAAAAGGTGGTAAATAGAACACTTCGAGCCGAGCTAGATGAAGCTTGACCGGAAGTCTGAAGTGGCGCCAAATCAGGATATTCGTTTTTAATGGGGGTGGGTTCTGGTTCCGGAAGGGGAGATTTAGTACGAGGGGGGGTGGATCCTGTACTGGAGGAGGAAGCGGAAGTGGATGAGGGTAATGAGGGGAGGGGTGCAGGACTTCCTGCGTTTGCGTCACTTCTTCTTAACGGAAAGTAAGGGGGCGGCAAAGGGATCTCGGACTCAGGGGGCGTGTCCAAAATGGGCCTAACACCAGTCCTAGTGGACGAACAAGTCCTAGCTACCATGAGGCGACACTGCTCCTCGTGGCATGTCTGGAGCCATTTTGGCGAGTCATTTACGGCCTGTCTCCAACAGTCAATATAAGGAAACTGGCCGTAAAGTTCAGGCCTACCTGATACAGCCACGTGTAAGCGCTGTACCAGAGTTGGATCCAAACTGCCACGTGGCGGCCATGCCGCAACCAAAGTAGGCCACTCCCTAGTACACAAAGTGACCAAACGTACAGGAGACATCTTAACCCCAAAATCACAAACCTTGAATCCCTTTTTAAAATTCTTAACCATACATCCTAAGGGATCCGGAATCGTTGACTGCGACGCACCCATATTTAACAATGGAACGTCGTCGACAACGAATACTATACACGCGTACTATTCAACAGTCACACCCGTTTCCTCTGGCAACAGCACCACGTGGTACGGTTACCAAGTGAAACGTACACAATAACAATAAACACTCAGGGAATTCCCGTACACACACAGCTGTTACACCAGTCACTATATAATCAATATTATGCCCTTTGGCGTAACTGTACAGTCACCCACGCTATAATTCTCTATATACGAATTACCCGTCTATAACACACCCCAGTAACATCGTCTTTTACAAATAGCGGTTACAGTACGGTTAGCATAGGTCAAAGCACAAGTTAAGGTCACAATACAATTATTAGTGGTTATGGTGTTAAAACATGCAATTGACGACAATGATTAGTACTTATATACAGTGTCAGTAAATATACAGGGTTATGGTACCGTGCACTATAATACAGCAACACACTATTAACACTCTCGCTAGACGGCTGAGCTCGCGCTATCTAACAAGATATACACTTTACTAAAACAATCGTTAACACATTTACAATTCCCAACTAAACTATTGGCCAGTACCTTGAATGGACTACCTAAAACTATATACACCCGTTTTGGTTAGCCACACTGCCCAATCACCACATATATAGCGAGCTAGAGAACCGAATTTACACAGGCGCCTCTTAGTCGTACTATCAAAAGTCTAGTGGGTTCCAAATTTACACGCCTTCCCACTTAGCCCAGATAGGATGAGAACTAGCGAACCGAATTTACACAGGCGCCGCTTAGTCTCCCGGTCCCTCCGACCTAGCGAACAAAATATACACCCTAGAACGCTAGTCTAGACAAGACACCGGTGTCCGGCTAGGGCTTATTTTACACCAGAGCGCCCTGCCTGACTAACCAAATCAAACGGTCTGACTAAAGAGCGTTCGATCGAGCGGTGCGCCTTCGCTCCTTCCCTCCGACAGAGGGGGCAGATACAGATTCAAAAACCCCTTTGGGCCTACCGCACAATCGGTATACCCCTAGCGGGTCCTGCCGTCTAAAACAGCAGTTGTCTTACCTCCTCGTTCCTGAACCTGAGTTCACACTCATCGACGGGGACACCCCAGCACTTCTCACGTAGAGGCCGATGATCTCCTGGACAACAGACCAGTGGCGCCGAGACGAAGGGAGGTCCACGCAGAAGTTCAGGGGTGCAGCCGTAGAGAACGTGGGCAAAGATAGACCGTCTCACGCCTCTGCCTCTCAGCTACCGTTGAACGATGAGCTTCCCGGCCAATGCACCAAATGATACCGGAGAAACTGACGGAAGCCAAGCACAGAGAGATGGACACAGGTTTCTTCAGGAAGGAAGAGATTCTTTATTGGATCACCGATCGGGACTCAGAGGGACTAGCGTCACCAAAATACAGCAAATTCTGAGCCCCGGACAATAGTGCAGGCTCCTTATATAGGCACATAATTCCTCCCATATTAAGCTCCACCCGCACATTCTCTTAACCAATCAACACAAATAAGAATTAACTTCCTGTTTGACCGCATGGCTTGTCCAGCACAATGGAGGAGGGGGAATACTATATCCTGTATTCTTGCACATGCTCCGTACACTACTGATCGTATCTTGCCTCGTGCAACCAACTGATCGATACGTCAGCATATGCACGTACACATGCCACGTGGTAATCTCGGCCTACTAAATTTATTTTTACCGAGATTCCACCACAATGTCACTGTGCCTGTGAATGCTATGGTAGTTATGGTTCTTGTAATGTCACTGTACCTGTGCATGCTATGGCAGTTATGGTTCTTGGAATGTCACTGTACCTGTGAATGCTATGGTAGTTATGGTTCTTGGAATGTCACTGTGCCTGTGAATGCTATGGTAGTTATGGTTCTTGGAATGCCACTGTACCTGTGAATGCTATGGCAGTTAGGGATAATAGACTCCAAATACGGTGCATTAAAGTTTTATTGCGCCCACTCGGAGCTCCAGCCCGGGTCAAACCACCATAAAATGCAGCTGTTTAACCCCTTAAGGTCCAAACTTCTGTAATAAAAGGGAATCATGACATGTCACACATGTCATATGTCCTTAAGGGGTTAAGAGCTATGGGCTATTATGTGAAAGTGTGCATGATTCTAACAAACAGAGACAGCTGTAGTGTGCGTGAATGTAATGTCCTATTAACAGAATGTGATGAGTATTGTGTATGAGTGAATGCGTGATCCTCATAAAGTGAGAGCCGGTACATTTACAGCTCTGTGATTCTCATAAACTGAGTGCTGATATATTTACAGCTGTGTGATTCCCATAAACTGAGAGTGCTGATATATTTACAGCTGTGTGATTGCCATAAAGTGAGAGAGCTGATATGTTTACAGCTCTGTGATTACCATAAAGTGAGAGAGCTATGTTTACAGCTCTGTGATTGCCATAAAGTGAGAGAGCTGATATGTTTACAGCTGTGTGATTGCCATAAAGTGAGAGAGCTGATATGTTTACAGCTGTGTGATTGCCATAAAGTGAGAGAGCTGATATGTTTACAGCTCTGTGATTGCCATAAAGTGAGAGAGCTGATATGTTTACAGCTCTGTGATTGCCATAAAGTGAGAGAGCTGATATGTTTACAGCTCTGTGATTGCCATAAAGTGAGAGAGCTGATATGTTTACAGCTCTGTGATTACCATAAAGTGAGATTGCTGATATGTTTACAGCTGTGTGATTGCCATAAAGTGAGAGAGCTGATATGTTTACAGCTGTGTGATTCCCATAAAGTGAGAGAGCTGATGTTTACAGCTCTGTGATTACCATAAAGTGAGAGAGCTGATATATTTGTGCCTGTATGATTCTTATAAAGCAGTGCTTCTCAGAGATGTACCTAGGTTACTTGGCACTTATGGGAGAAATTTATGTTGGCCCTCCCCCTGTTGTTAAGGAGATTGCACAGATATACTCACATTCATATGCAAACGCACATATTTAACAGACACTCCTGCTCCATAACAACGTTATCTTAATTAGGTTGTTATGGTACTAGGACGTCACAGGTGCTGTCTTTCCTTGAAGGGATTAACACTTTAGTCACTTACCCAATTCCAGCACCATGTCTCTTGGCGCTGGGTCGGCACTCTGCCTCCTCTGATGAGTGTGAGGAGGGGATTTCACTGATGCTGGATGTCCTCATGCAGAGCTTGAGGACATCCACTGTGATTTAGGGGTCCTAGAGTCTTCTGGCATCCAGGAAGTAGAGGATGTCTGATTGGATCTACCTTTAGACATCACCTTGCCTTACCTACTACAACCAGCATAATTCAAGTTTTGCTAAATATATTGTAATGTTATATTATACTTAAAGAATGGGACTCTGAGTTAATTAGTCATCTGGATGTATATAATCTGGGTATCTGACAAAAAAAGGCAAGAACCACTGTCTTCAAATGAGAGTGCAACTATCTTTTACGCCGATGAGGCTCTCATAAAGCAAGGGAACTGTCGTGAGAATGTCAGTGTTTTTTTTAATATGTGAGAACCGGAACACTAAGTGTGTGAATGTATGTGATATACTTGCACACGCTTCGGCAACCAGAGTGTCTGTGTTTTGTGTGAGTGCCTGAGTGTTTCTAGAAAGAGATGGACTTCTTGTGCGTATTAGTGCCTGTGTGGTGCTAGGACCTGTTGTATGTAATTGTTTGATTCTGACAGCAGAGGGAGCCGTAGATTCCAAATATCCAATGACAAAATTGCAAAATGTACGGTAAAATAACCAAGCTGTGACTATAGCTGAGTTACAGATTTTTTATTTTTATCCAAATTAGCACTGTTGCTGAATTTGGCATTTTTTTTTATAATGAAATGTACTACATTTCATTGTGAAGCGAATACAACACTCCCAGACTTCAAGTGCAACCTATAAAGTGTTTAGGTCTGACACATTTGTTGTGGATCAGCAGACAGCACCCATAATGTCACAAAAATACGCCAGGTCCATCTTAAATTTGGGGTTCTGTCCTGCCATTCGAGTTTGTTTCCTGACTGTCCACCCAATTCCTGCCCCTTGTTGGCCCACCAACCCCTCTGTTCCAGTTCTATACATGACATGTTAGGAGGAATGCAGAGCTCATATAAAATGATCTACAAATAGAGTTAAATCGAATGTGTATTGTAATAATATCATCGCATGGGACAACCTATTCATATTCTATACAGATGAATTTAAGCATGACAACCTTCAAATTGTCTTAAATTCTACCTGATCAGAACGAGTCCAGAAATTATATACATTGGCCCATTATGTCATGGAACAATGGAAGTGGTCACAGATAGCTCTGGAATTGCTCAGAGATTAGATTTTGTCCAGAGAATGCTACCCTCACATTTACATGGTGTAAGGCTATAACCCTGCCTGTATCTATAGGGGTATGGTGAATTGATATTTTAATAATAAATTGTTTTCTTTTGTAACACCTTTTTCTTGATCATCGTACCTGCAAATATCTGAATATGTCTAAAAAATTTCCAATTAACTGATTGCTAAACATCCGAAACCTGTGCTTTGCATGGAATGTAGGCCGTTTGGGGCATATTTTTAGTAGAGAAATGAATTGTTCCAAATTGTGTTTGCACCTTTGTGTTTAGAATTTGACCCCAAATCCATGTCCACGTGCATACACACTACATTGTTTCTACCATAGAGTCCAAAATGTCTCAATCATAAATTACACTTTAAAAATAGCAATGGCAGGCAGAGGGAAAACCTGCTCTTGTGTATAGAAAAAAATGAATTTTACATTTTTATTTTTCCAGGACCGTCTCATTGTCCTTGACATAGGATCGGAGTTTGTGTCTATTGCCAGACGATTTTATCCAGCAGAGACCATGGAGAGCAGTGAAAAGGATATTGAGGTTCCAGCTACTGCTGTCCTGGTGAGTCCAGGTTACGAGGCGTTGGAAGATGGAGTAGAGAAAGATGAAGAAGAAGGTGTCTTGGATGAAGACAACTTCCTGGTGAACTTACTTGAATAGATACATTCGAACCACAAAAAAAATAAAAAAAATAAAATAAAAAAAGACTGAAATCCATCAATTCAACACTATTAAACTCATGCACCAATATTTTTCTCTACTAAAAATAGTAGATTAGTAGTTACTTTGGGTGGAATATTAAGTGTCATTTGCTTGTTATATTTGGGTCTTGGGAGATTTGGTAGATGTCACAAACAGTAAATTGTGATTGATTGGATGTGGGGGTGAAAACAGCAGGGGAAGAGTTATCTGAAGAGTTATATTTAGACTTAAAGAGAGAGATTTCAGTCTTTCAGTGGCTCAAATGGATAACCAAGAAAGACTCAACGCACAGTTTTGATTTTATGGGAATAATTTTCTGAAAGATTACTTGCCACTTTACTCAGTCATCATTCAAGTACAACTACTGGAATTGGCACTTAAAAAAAAACTCTATTGATGCAAAGTTTTTAGATATATCTTCTTCCTTTTAGTTCCCACTATAGTGCTTTAATTAGAAAACGTACGGGGGTGATCTTCCATGCAAGGGCAGAGCTTGTGTGCCGGGGAAGCTGCTGAACTAACGTAGAGTGAGCCCTGGTACACAAACTGTTTTGGGTCCCTGAAAACACATGCCCATCGGGTGGCCCTAATTGCACACCCACTCGATGGGCCCCGGTGTAACCGCAGCACCAGCACTCCCTGTAGTTCCACCGCTGCGCCTTTCTTATAACAGGCAAGACACCTTTTCACGTAAACTGGAAAACCTTTTCAAGAGATGTAATATCATTTTTCATGGTGTTTAGAAGGGGTTGTGGTGAAGTGTGTGTATAGAGGAGTCTGTTTATGGTGTACTATGTGTAACTAGGGGCTTACTGTGAGCACGTGCTCATGTATAGGAGCTTTTGAGATTGTGTGTGTGCTGAGAGAGCCTGTAAAGTGTGTGCATGTGCATCTATGGACTGTAGTGTGAGCGTATGTGTATTGGCAGGGCTGGTGCAAGGATTTTTGCAGCCCTAGGCAACATTTTTTTTGCTGCCCACCATGTGACATCACAATGCCCAGCCCATATGCTCTGCCATATGGGCCAACGCCAATCTTCACAAAAAGGCTATAGGCACAGGCTATAGACACCAGAATCACTACATGCTGTAGTGCTTCTGGTGACTATAGTATCCATTTAATGTGAGGTAAATTAGAGATTAGTGCCACTAATAATATATTGGATTGCCTACTTACCACCAGATGAGGACAAGAGGCTGATGACAGTCTGGCTCCACAGGTCTGGTGTAGAAGAGGCTCTCTGGAGACTGTTTTTAACAGTGCTCACAACAATTAACAAACAGGAAGCAGCTCCATTTTTAGGGCCCCTTACACAGCTCAAGGTCTGGGCCCCCAGGGCTTGACCGTGAGTATGCCTACAATGCCCACCCATAAATCCACCTACATGGCCCACCCATGAGTTCTCTCACAGGAAGTGGA
Organism: Pelobates fuscus; assembly: GCF_036172605.1. NCBI lineage: Eukaryota > Metazoa > Chordata > Amphibia > Anura > Pelobatidae > Pelobates > Pelobates fuscus. The sequence continues at coordinate 266,338,902 of NC_086322.1, read as the reverse complement.
GTGTATGTGTGTAGGGGATGTTTTATGTGTTATTGTAGAGGATGCAATGTGTGGGTGTTCTTATAGAATGTAGTGTATAGGGATATCAATTTGTGTAAGGGATGTAGTGTGTTTATAGGGGATGCAGTGTGTGTTTGCGTGTAAGGAATGCATTGTATGTTTCTGTGTGTGTGTGTGTGTGTGTGTAAGGGGTGCAAGGTGTGTTTCTGTGTATGTAATTGAATGCAGTGTGTGTCTGTAAGGGGTGCATTGATTGTGTAAGAGATGCATTTTGTTTCTGTGTGTAAGAGAATGAGTGTTTGTGTGAACGTAAGGGATGCATGTGTGTTTCGGGTGTGTCTGTGTGTGAGTAGGAATGCATTGTATGTTTCTCTGTGTGTGTGTGTGGGGGGGATGCATTGTGTATGTGTGTAGTGTAAAAGAGAGGGTTTGTGGGGTAGGATAGGGACTGAGAGGGGAGCAGCTCTTTATTTTTTTTTAATTTTCATAGTGCTCTCCCCTCCTGTCAATTATTGATTTCCCCTTCCCTCCTGTCCCTCCGTGTTCTCCCCATCTGTCCCTTAGTGCTCTCCCTTGGCCCCCTGTCCCTCTGCAGTCCCCCCTTGGTGGTCTTCTCACTCCCCCCCCTCTCCCCCTTAGTGGTCCTCCATCCCTCCCCTTAGTGGTCCTCTCTCTCCCAAACCCCTTAGTAGACATTCCCCTCCTCCCCCCACCCCCTTAGTGGTAATCTCCCCCCTCTCAGTGGTCATTATCCTCTCCCCCCCCCTTAGTGGTCCTTACCCTCCTCCCCTCTCCTTAGTGGTCCTCCCTCCTTACCCCCCTTTGGTGGTCCTGCCCCCCCTTAGTGGTCCTCCCTCTCCCAAACCTCCTCCCTCAGTGGTCCTTACTCCCCAATCCCCCTGTGTTCCTTCACCCCCTTCCCCAGTGGTCCTTACTTCCCACCCACCCTCCCCCCAGTGGTCCTTACTCCCCCCCCTCCTCCCCCAGTGGTTCTTACTCCCCCTCCCTCTCCTGCCCCAGTGGTCCTTACTCCCCCTCCCCCCCAGTGGTCCTTACTACCCCCTCCTCCCCCAGTGGTCCTTACTCTCCCACTCCTCCCCCAGTGGTCCTTACTCTCCCACTCCTCCCCCAGTGGTCCTTACTCCCACTCCTCCCCCAGTGGTCCTTACTCCCCCCGTCCTCCCCCAGTGGTCCTTACTTCCCACCCACCCTCCCCCAGTGGTCCTTACTCCCCCTCCCCCTGAGGTCCTTACTCCCCCTGCCCAGTGGTCCTTACTCACCCCTCCTCCCCCAGTGGTCCTTACTTCCCACCCACCCTCCCCCAGTGGTCCTTACTTCCCCAGTGGTCCTTACCCCCCCCAGTGGTCCTTACCCCCCCTCCCCTCCCCTCCCCTAGTGGTCCTTACCCCCCCTCCCCTCCCCTCACCTAGTGGTCCTTACCCTCCTCCTCCCCTTCCCTCCCCCAGTGGTCCTTACCCTCCTCTTCCTTCCTGCCTATGTAGCGTGGCCGGGCGGCGCGGAACAGGAACTTTTGTTTCCTGTACCCGGCCGCTGGTGGACTGACAGGAAGTGCTCACTCAGTGAGCCACGCTACATTGAGAGACCGGCAGGAGGGAGCGCTCTGTGCTTCCCTCCTGCCGGTCACTCAAATCCGCCCGCCCTCCATAAAGCAGTGCTGCGCCGCCTGGGGCTTGTAAAAGCGCTCAGGTGGCGCAGCATGAGGAGCTGCACCGGTGACTCCAGGCACAGGGATCCGGCGCCCCCTGCTAAGTTGCGCCCTAGGCGGCGGCCTAGGTCGCCTTACAGGTAGCGCCGGCCCTGTGTATTGGGTTGCATTGTGTTCTTATCAAGGAGCTGTAGTTGTAGAACTGTAGTTATTTATATATATATATATATATATATATATATATAAGATTCATGGTGTAATGGGGTGACACATGTATGTATGTATGTATGTGTGTGTGGGGGTGAAGGTACAGGTGATACTCGAAAAATTAGAATATCGTGCAAAAGTTCATTGGGGTTTTCATAAGCTGTAAGCCATAATCATTGCACTTATGACAAATCATGGCTTGAACTATCTTGCTTTGCATGTAATGCGTCTATCTCATATATTAGTTTCACCTTTTACGTTGCATTACTGAAATAAATGAACTTTTGCACGATATGCTAATTTTTCGAGTATCACCTGTATGTGGGGAAGAAGTGTGTATGTGGGTGAAGATATGATGTGCGTGTGGGGTGCACTGTGTGTGTATGCAAAGGTGCACTCTGTGTTGGTGGGAGTGTACTGTATGTGAGGGGTTCAATGTATGTGAGGGGGTACTGTGTTCAAGGGGGTGTAGAGAGTGGGATAGGGAAGAGCTTTACAATATTTACTTTAATAATTGTTTAAAAAAAAAAAAAAAAAAGGAATATTCCCCTTTCCCTGATCTTACCTTGCAGGGAGGGGGTGGCGCAATCAGATGCGTGATGGTTGAAAGCTGCCTATCCATCGGGTACAGGGAGGTCATGAGATGAGAGACATCTCTCTTGGAGCTCAAGTACTTACACAGACTGACCCATACACACACACACACACACAAAGACTGACCCATACACACATAGACTGAAGCCCGCACCCCCAGACTGATCCCCACACACACAGACTGAACCTCCCCCCCACACACACACCCATACACACACAGACTGACCCCCCACACATACCCCCCACACATAGACTGAACACCCCCCCACAACCCCCCAGACTGACAACCACACACAGACTGAGCTCCACACACACACAAACTGACCCCCCACACACACACATACTGAGCCACACACACACACATAGACTCACCCACACCACACATACAGACTGAGGCCCACACACATACTAACTCACCCCAAACACAGACTGACCCATGCACACACAAACTGACCCCCCACACGCAGACTGACACATACACAGCCACCCACACACACACACACACACACACTGAACCCCCACCCCACACACAGACTGACCCATACAGACACACCCCCCCCACACACAGAGACTGACCAATGCACACTGACAATCACACACACACACACACACACAGACTAAATCACACACATTGACTCCCACTTACCAGCATCTGCCTGGATGCCTCTGTGCAGAGCTGAGCTTCCTCTCTCTGTCTCTCCCCTGCGCTGCTCTCTATGACCCAGGAGGAAGTCCTCCCAACACAGTGCCCCCTCATGTGGTAAAAGGGTGGCATAGTACCACAGTGACAGCACTGCTGCAGCTTGTGAAGGGAAATGCAGTGCTCCTGACTTCAAAGGGGAGGCACTGCATGATGTAGGGGGGCCATGGCTCCCTCTGCCCCCCCTCCCAGTGACTATCACTATCCATCGTATCTGCGGAAGGGTGGGATTCTGAATGGGGAAGAGATGTTGGATGTTGAGATTACACTTCATAAGAACATTCAGAGGACTGATATCCCTTGTCCTTCAACAACTAAACAGGGTAAGAAAATTGGAAACTGCTCAGAGGCAAGTCTGTCTTCCATATGGTCACAAACAGGTCTCTGTACCCAGTATAAGGGCAATTTCTCCACATTTTACTATTCTCCTCTATGGATAGCTGATGCAGCATTTGGTATGAATGGCCTCTTACTGTAAGTTGCATTATCCTGTATGTCATGCCTAGTTAAACAGTAGTTTTGTTGTGTTACTGAGGGAGCTCTTAAAGCGGTGTTCATAAATCTACTAGCAGTGACAGAGATTGGGATAAAAGTGCCTTATGAGGGGAGGAAGGGAGAACTAGAATGTTTGGTGGCTGACTGTGTCGAACAGCCTTCCAGTACTGTCAGCCGCCTCTCTTAGTAGTGACATACAGCTTTGGTCAAGTTACGGTATTCCATAAAAATCAAGACACCCTGAGGATTAAGTCAATTAATCAAGATTGGAAGATGAAAGTGCAAACTGAGGCTCGTCGAAGCCGACTGGTGGGGTGGATTGACTATGATAAATTGTACTTGCCTACCAGAGATCACCATTGATGGTCATTTGGGTCATCTTTGTGGAGAACCTTAAACATGACAAGCGGAATTGTATTCTGAATATTAAATAATATAGGATCTCCTCAATCCAGTGAATATTTATTTACAGGAGAGCAATCATTCTTCCTATGGTCAATACCACATCATTACCTATTCAGTCTTTTGCGCTTGAGGCTCTGTCTATTTGGACTGAAAATCGTTTGTAACTGCTGGGCTCCTCTATCTTTAGTCGGATGACCAACGTCATCAAACCTCTCAGTCTAAGACTTGTACTGTCTGCACATACAAAGGGAGATCTAGAGACCACTTCGTATTATCTGTCTGCACCATCTCCCTTTTTGTCACAGCAGCATTGCAATCACTCGCGGTCTGCCACTTGACCGTGGCATGGTTATCTTGTGGGCTGGAATCTCAATGTGCTTCCATCACTCTGAAAAACTTTGGAAGGCCTACCGTAGTGCTAGCGTGCTTACAGGGACAGCATTGTCACAGTCTGCAATCTTTCCTACCTTAAAGTCTTTTTCCCTAAAGTGAGTCAACATTGCAAAGGCAATTAAAAGGCGCAATGTCTGGTCTTCTTCACTCACACCTGTATTGGACATGCTTAGCACAGTGAAGACATTGGCTTCTTCTGCAGAAGAATACCTGATAAGGTGTGTGCCAATGTAAGATATTTTATTACCTTGTATGACGCAATCTTGGCTAGAATGCAAGTGTTAAATACACGCGGATGTATCTAACCACCAGTATCTGTTGTCCATTTCCTAGGTAACCGGCATGTCACTATGCAGACACATCAACAGCCTTGTGTAAACACTGGTAATAACAGCCGCAGATGGCAGACATATCACATAGACATCGGTTTCAGCGCAAATGTAAAAAGCAGAGCCTTCTGATATGGGAGACTGGCATTGATAACAGAGAGGGAGGGGTGTGCATTCCAAACATTGTAAACATTCTATTTAATGCCCTTTAAGAATTCTCCACATTCTATGTATTATATCCAATACATTCAAACATCCAGAACATGCATCGCAAACATGGCAAAACTTGCACTCAAACCGATAAACACGATGCATGCAATGTGCTATGTAACTCTCCCGTAAAACATATTCTATGTTTGCTGAATGTGGGTTTTATTCGTTAAAGTATAATAATTCATTTGTATCTGGGGCTTTTGGTGTACTAGTAGGATTTGATAACATGTACCTCCGAGATCTGTCTCAGTTTAACCCCAGCAGTTGTTACACCCTCTCAGTTGGTGCCTGCCAGCTGTAACAGGTGTTCCTTGCTCTTGTTTTCCTGTCTCAACTGCCTCACTTGCTTTATACTGGGATTTTAACCCCTTATTACCCAGGCATGGTTTAGGGTATATTTGCTCATATTGTAAAATTTAGGAAAAATAACTGAACTGGATAAATATCTTAAAGGAACACTGTAGTCACCAAAACAACTTTAGCTTAATTAAGCAGTTTTGGTGTATAGATCATGTCCCTGCAGTCTCACTGCTCAATTCTCTGCCATTTAGGAGTTAAATCACTTTGTTTATGAACCCTAGTCACACCTCACTGCATGTGACTTGCACAGCCTTCCTAAACACTTCCTGTAAAGAGTCATCTAAAGTTTATCCTTCCTTTATTGCAAGTTCTGTTTAATTTAGATTTCCTTATCCCCTACTATGTTATTAGCTTTCTAGACCCCGTAAGAGCCTCTTGTATGTGATTAAAGTTAAATTTACAGAGAAAGAGATACAATTGTTTAAAGGGACACTATAGTCACCTGAACAACTACAGCTTAATGTAGTTGTTCAGGTATTATCTATAGCTCCCTGCAGGCAATCTAATGTAAACACTGTATTTTCAGAGAAAATACAGTGTTTACATTGATTGATAGGAATACCTCCAGTGGCCGTCACTCAGACGGCCACTAGAGGGACTTCCTATCACGCAGAGCCCTAAAAAGGCGTGTTCAGGAGAGAGAAGGCACTGTGTGCGCGCCTTCTCTCTCCAGCCTGTCAGCAGAGGAGGGGGGCGGGCAAAGACCGCGAGCTGAGCTGTCACTCAGCTCGCGGCCGCACACACCGCGTGCATGCGCGGTAGTGCGCTCAGGACTTCAGAGGGCGGCATGAATGCCACCCTCTGAAGTATGTGCGCATGTGCGGCGAAGCCGCGCATGCGCACAAGGGAGCAATGATGCTTCCAAATGGAAGCGTCTGATTGCTCCCTGCTCGCACCCGCCTATTTCGTCATTTTGACGAAATAGGGGGCGCGGCTTCACAAGGCTCCCGGCGCTGGAACCAGGTAAGTAAAATCTCCTCCCTGGAGAGTCCCTTTAAGGTAAATTACATAAATTACATCTGATTGAATGTGCAACCAGTGTTTTTTTTTCATACAGGCTGTGTCAATCAGAGTCTGGGGAGGTGTGACAAGGGCTGCATAAACCGAAACAAAGTATTTTAACTCCTAAATGGCAGTGAATTGAGCAGTGAAACCTGAGAAGTATGATCTATACACTAAAACTGCTTCATTAAGCTAAGGTTGTTCAGCTGACTATAGTGTCCCTTTAATTAGAGAATTGTTTTGGACATTTTTGCCTCAAATGCTCAATTCCCATGTCAATGCTCCATAGTTTCTGTCCATCTGTCAGCCCTAGTCAAGCTGTTTTTGTCAAATCTGGAATATAAGGATTGCAAATCTGGGTTTAAAGTAAATTATTATAACCGAAAGAGCACATCTTATTTGGTGCAAACGAGCAGTGGAGGGACTACCGAGGTTGCAGCGGTTGTTATGGCGACTTGGCCTGGAGTTCCGTCTGTCAAGGGTGGGATTAGGCTGGTAAGGCTCTCTCTTGCAAAATCGTTATTTAAATGTTCCCGTTTTGGCAATATATTTTAAATCATTTTTAAAGTTTGCAATGGAGCACTTAATAAGCACAACCTCGTGGTCCTGGTCCTGGCCATGGCAACGCTCTGACTCATTGATTGTGCGCCAACTGGTAAGAATATGTACTGTGGTCTGCATTCACCGAAGTGCAGACCACATGCTCTCCCACTGTACAACCAGGGATTCTGCCAGTGCCCACTTGACTACCAAGGATTCTGACAGCAGCCATTGAATCACCAAGGATTAGACTTCTCTACCTGCATAAAGGTAAGCAGGAGGGGGATTTAACTGACAGACGTACAATACACACACTGACAGACATACAGATACACACACTGACAGACATACAAATACACACACTGACAGACATACAGATGCACACAGTGACAGACATTCAAATACACACACTGACAGACATACAGATACACACAGTGACAGACATTCAAATACACACACTGACAGACATACAGATACACACACTGACAGACATACAGATACACACAGTGACAGACATTCAAATACACACACTGACAGACATACAGATACATACACTGACAGACATACATATACACACAGTGACAGACATGCAAATACACACACTGACAGACATACAGATACACACAGTGACAGACATTCAAATACACACACTGACAGACATACAGATACACACAGTGACAGACATACAAATACACACACTGACAGACATACAGATGCACATACAGAAACACATAAAGACAGACATGCAGACACACACACTGACAGGATACACACTGAGAGACATACAGACACGCATGCAGGTCACAATATACACTGTTATAGCCACCCTCTAGTTTCCTATGTTTTGGGTGCAGGCGTGTGGCTTTCTTGGTGCCCAGTGTGCTGACTGAGGCTGTTGGGTGTTAGGGGCTGCCTACTCCTCTCCAACCTTGTCCTCTGTCCTAATGGCACTGCTGGCCTCAACCCCCTCCATACTACCTCCCTCCTCCTGAGAGGTTCCACATCTCTATGTGAGGAAGTAACAGCCTGTCACTTCCTCCCAGGCTGCCAATAAGGGCATGGACTCGATGTTAAAGGGCCTCAGTGCCCAACTGGGACCCTGCTGACAAAGGCCCACCATATGGCCCTTAGTGCAGGGGCCACCTGATGGGCCCTCTTATTGAGCGGGCCACGCAAAATCCTTTTCACTTGCGGCTGTGGGCCGTATCTTTTGCAGGTCTGTTCTACACACATAACACACTTCAGAAAGTGTCCCTTTAAATATTTACACAATGGCAGCATAAGCAGTAAAAAAGCAAATAGTTTAAAAATGATCTGTATCAGCCTCAATATTTACTGGGTGGCTTTGTTTTTGGGGTAGCCTGATTTACCCAGCACATGCGAAATTTGCACGAAAGGCTGGGAAAGCATGATACCGTGGAACATCATGACTGTTGACAAGTACTCCATACCCCCTCGCCCAATAAAATATTATTTTGAGTAAGGGCAACGGCCACAGCTTTATTGATAACTTTAATTGCCAGCATCTTAATTCTGTCAGCTGTTGAGATGTTTCACCAACAGACAGCTCTATCCAGCATAAACCAAAAGTCCAGAGCAGCCTGCCCCCTCCATCAGCTCTCAACAGGCTGCCACTCCCCGAGACGACTCTGCACCTTCTTCCACTTCTAACTGCGCTGGCCAGAAATACCTGTGACAAAACAAAAGAACCAACAACACCACCCACAACCTCCAAAACATACAGACACACTTGCAGCTCTTGGGCGGGCTGGAAAAGTTAGGCTTACTCCTCTTCAGCCAGGAGACTGGTGAGTTCCCTCCCTCTTCACCCCTTTTTATCATGTCCCTTGGTTGCAACAATGTATACCTTCAAATCCATCCCCTTGTCCCTGTCAGCAGTCATGTCCTCTCTTCCTTATCATTCCAGGGAGGTTCTTGAGGAGTTAAAACACTAAACTATTGTGCTTCGTTTGTTCTTGCACAATATTGTGGTGGAATCTCGGTAAAAATAAATTTAGTAGGCCGAGATTACCACGTGGCATGTGTACGTGCATATGCTGACGTATCGATCAGTTGGTTGCACGAGGCAAGATACGATCAGTAGTGTACGGAGCATGTGCAAGAATACAGGATATAGTATTCCCCCTCCTCCATTGTGCTGGACAAGCCATGCGGTCAAACAGGAAGTTAATTCTTATTTGTGTTGATTGGTTAAGAGAATGTGCGGGTGGAGCTTAATATGGGAGGAGTTATATGCCTATATAAGGAGCCTGCACTATTGTCCGGGGCTCAGAACTTGCTGTATTTTGGTGACATTAGTCCCTCTGAGTCCCGATCGGTGATCCAATAAAGAATCTCTTCCTTCCTGAAGAAACCTGTGTCCATCTCTCTGTGCTTGGCTTCCGTCAGTTTCTCCGGTATCATTTGGTGCATTGGCCGGGAAGCTCATCGTTCAACGGTAGCTGAGAGGCAGAGGCGTGAGACGGTCTATCTTTGCCCACGTTCTCTACGGCTGCACCCCTGAACTTCTGCGTGGACCTCCCTTCGTCTCTGCGCCACTGGGCCGTTGTCCAGGAGATCATCGGCCTCTACGTGAGAAGTGCTGGGGTGTCCCCGTCGATGAGTGTGAACTCAGGTTCAGGAACGAGGAGGTAAGATAACTGCTGTTTTAGACGGCAGGACCCACTAGGGGTATACCGATTGTGCGGTAGGCCCAAAGGGGTTTTGAATCTGTGTATCTGCCCCCTCTGTCGGAGGGAAGGAGCGAAGGCGCACCGCTCGATCGAACGCTCTTTAGTCAGACCGTTTGATTTGGTTAGTCAGGCGGGGTTCTGGTGTAAATAGCCCTAGCCGGACACCGGTGTCTTGTCTAGACTAGCGTTCTAGGGTGTATATTACGTTCGCTAGGTCGGAGGGACCGGGAGACTAAGCGGCGCCTGTGTAAATTCGGTTCGCTAGTTCTCATCCTATCTGGGCTAAGTGGGAAGGCGTGTAAATTTGGAACCCACTAGACTTTTGATAGTGCGACTAAGAGGCGCCTGTGTAAATTCGGTTCTCTAGCTCGCTATATATGTGGTGATTGGGCAGTGTGGCTAACCAAAACGGGTGTATATAGTTTTAGGTAGTCCATTCAAGGTACTGGCCAATAGTTTAGTTGGGAATTGTAAATGTGTTAACGATTGTTTTAGTAAAGTGTATATCTTGTTAGATAGCGCGAGCTCAGCCGTCTAGCGAGAGTGTTAATAGTGTGTTGCTGTATTATAGTGCACGGTACCATAACCCTGTATATTTACTGACACTGTATATAAGTACTAATCATTGTCGTCCATTGCATGTTTAACACCATAACCACTAATAATTGTATTGTGACCTTAACTTGTGCTTTGACCTATGCTAACCGTACTGTAACCGCTATTTGTAAAAGACGATGTTACTGGGGTGTGTTATAGACGGGTAATTCGTATATAGAGAATTATAGCGTGGGTGACTGTATAGTTACGCCAAAGGGCATAATATTGATTATATAGTGACTGGTGTAACAGCTGTGTGTGTACGGGAATTCCCTGAGTGTTTATTGTTATTGTGTACGTTTCACTTGGTAACCGTACCACGTGGTGCTGTTGCCAGAGGAAACGGGTGTGACTGTTGAATAGTACGCGTGTATAGTATTCGTTGTCGACGACGTTCCATTGTTAAGTATGGGTGCGTCGCAGTCAACGATTCCGGATCCCTTAGGTTGTATGGTGAAGAATTTTAAAAAGGGATTCAAAACTTGTGATTTTGGGGTTAAGATGTCTCCTGTACGTTTAGTTACTTTGTGCACTAGGGAGTGGCCTACTTTGGTTGCTGCATGGCCGCCACGTGGCAGTTTGGATCTAACTCTGGTACAGCGCTTACACGTGGCTGTATCAGGTAGGCCTGAACTTTACGGCCAGTTTCCTTATATTGACTGTTGGAGACAGGCCGTAAATGACTCGCCAAAATGGCTCCAGACATGCCACGAGGAGCAGTGTCGCCTCATGGTAGCTAGGACTTGTTCGTCCACTAGGACTGGTGTTAGGCCCATTTTGGACACGCCCCCTGAGTCCGAGATCCCTTTGCCGCCCCCTTACTTTCCGTTAAGAAGAAGTGACGCAAACGCAGGAAGCCCTGCACCCCTCCCCTCATTACCCTCATCCACTTCCGCTTCCTCCTCCAGTACAGGATCCACCCCCCCTCGTACTAAATCTCCCCTTCCGGAACCAGAACCCACCCCCATTAAAAACGAATATCCTGATTTGGCGCCACTTCAGACTTCCGGTCAAGCTTCATCTAGCTCGGCTCGAAGTGTTTTATTTACGACCTTTTCCCAAAACCAACCTCCCACATCCCCATACCCTACCTCTCCCCGACCGGAACCCATGACTGACGCCTCTCTACGTAGCCCCATCCAAACCCGACAGTTGACTGGTGCCCAACAATTAAAGCACTATCAGATGCCTCTTCGCCTAAATCCCGGGTCAGCTTATATCGATGCCGCAGGTCAAATGGCACACGCTGACCCAGTCTTCGTATATGTCCCATTTACCACTACCGACCTTTTAAACTGGAAGACCCATAATTCCTCGTATACTGAGAAACCACAAGCCATGACTGATCTGTTCACCTCAATAGTACAGACGCATAATCCGACATGGGCTGATTGCCAGCAGTTATTAATGACTTTATTTAACAATGAGGAAAGGACAAGAATAAATCAAGCAGCCATTAAAGCATTAGAAGATAGAGCCCGTGCTTTGAACCAAGCTAATCCAGCAGCATGGGCCGCAACACATTATCCCAACACTGATCCCGATTGGAACGTAAATGGTGCTGATATGGTTCAACTCAGAGCCTATAGAGACGCTATAATTGCTGGCATGAAAGCAGGAGGAAAGAAAGCCATTAACATGTCGAAGACAGTTGAGGTGATCCAGAAAAGCGATGAAGCGCCCAGTGTCTTTTATGACCGATTATTGGAGGCATACCGCTTGTATACCCCCTTTAATCCGGAAGACGCAGACAATTCCCGAATGGTTAACTCCGCCTTTGTCAGCCAAGCATACGGAGATATTAAGCGCAAGCTACAAAAGTTAGAAGGGTTTGCAGGTATGTCCATCACCCAACTAATGGAGGTAGCTAATAAGGTTTATATGAACAGGGATACAGAAAGTAAGAAAGAGGAAGAGCGCAAGATGCGTAAAAAGGCTGATATGCTAGCGGTAGCGATCGCAGGCGTAGATAAACGGGGCCCAGATAGAGGCAATAATAGATGGAGTAGGGAGCCTTTGAGTAGGGATCAGTGCGCGTATTGCAGGGAAGAAGGGCATTGGAGGAACGAATGTCCGCAAAGAGAGCAGTACGAGAGAGACCAACCCAGGGCAGGCTACGGAAACTTTAGAGGCAGAGCGAGAGGTAGAGGAGGCCCCGGAGGGAGTAATGGTTATAGAGGGAGTAATGGGAACAGAGGAAGTGTTAGGGAAGACAGGTATATTCCAGCAGCGCAAAGGTCCCGCGATAGAGAAGGTAGGGACTTCGTAGGATTGGCTGACACGGTCATGGAGGACTATTGATACCGACCGGGCTCCATCCCCCTTGGTCGAGCGGAGCCTATGGTCGATGTATCAATAGGGGGAAAAAGGAGTGCGTTCATGATCGACACTGGTGCTGAACATTCAGTGGTGACTAATCTAGTTGCTCCTCCATCTGGAAGGACTATTACTGTGATAGGAGCAACTGGAAGAAGTGCTGAAAGACCGGTTCTTAAAAGTCGACTCTGTACATTGGGAGGCCACGTAGTAAAACACCAATTCCTTTATATGCCTGAATGTCCAGTCCAATTGCTGGGACGTGATATGCTATCAAAATTACAAGCGCAGATTACGTTACTACCAAATGGAACAACATCCTTAAAGTTTAATGGACCTTCAGGTATTATGACTTTATCCGTACCAAAGGAAGAAGAGTGGCGACTTTATACAGTGTTGACTAGCCAAAACCCTAGGAGTGATGAGACATTATTTAACATACCAGGAGTTTGGGCAGAGAACAACCCACCAGGACTGGCCCGCAATATTCCACCTATAAAAATTGAACTAAAACTTGGGGTTTATCCAGTGAGCCTAAGACAATACCACATCCCACAGAAGGCTAAGAAGAACATCCAATCCTATCTGGATAAGTTCATACGGTATGGTATCCTAAAATTCTGTACTTCCCCCTGGAACACCCCATTGCTGCCTGTTCAAAAGCCCGGTACAGATGAGTATCGACCTGTGCAGGACTTGAGAGCAGTCAATGATGCGGTTGTTAGTATACATCCAGTTGTACCCAATCCATATAACCTGCTTGCTTTAATTCCGGGCGGGGCTACTTACTTCACAGTCTTAGATCTCAAAGATGCCTTCTTTTGCCTCCGAATTGCCGCAGAAAGTCAATGTATTTTCGCTTTCCAATGGGAGAACGCTGTAACGGGCTCAAAACGCCAAATGACTTGGACAAGACTGCCCCAAGGGTTTAAAAATTCACCTACCCTATTTGGTTCAGCCCTAAGTCAAGATCTACTGGATTTCGAGTCTATCCCAGGAGAATGTGTATTGTTACAATATGTAGATGACTTGTTGATAGCAGCAGTTACAAAAGAAATCTGTCAGCAAGCAACGCACGATCTACTGCACATTCTCTGGAAGGCAGGATACAAGGTGTCCAGGAAGAAGGCTCAGTTGTGTTTGCCAACTGTCAAGTATCTGGGATTCCATATCTCTGAAGGTCAAAGGATTATGGGGCCAGAGAGAAAAGAAGCTGTCTGCCAAATACCAATACCCAAGAATAGAAGACAAGTGCGAGAATTCTTGGGGGCAGCAGGCTTCTGTAGGATATGGATTCCCAGCTATGCGATACTAGCAAAACCTCTGTACGCAGCTATCAAAGGTACAGAGCACGACCCCTTCTTATGGACCCAAGAACAGCAAACGGCATTTGAAGATGTGAAGAAGGCTTTGATGAGTGCCCCAGCATTAGGTCTACCTGATCACACACGACCATTCTACTTATATGTACACGAGCAAAGAAGAATGGCTGTGGGAGTATTGACACAGTACTTGGGATCATGGCAAAGACCTGTTGCCTACATGTCTAAGCAACTGGATGCAGTGGCCAGCGGACTTCCACCTTGTCTAAGAGCCGTAGCTGCAGCCGCCCTGCTAGTAGCTGAAGCCGATAAACTCACTCTGGGTCAAGAACTTTATGTACGAGTCCCACATGCAGTACAGACGTTGTTGGATTACAAAGGAAATCATTGGTTTAGTAACAGCCGTATGACCAAGTATCAAGCAATGTTGTGTGAAAACCCAAGAGTGCATTTAGAGACTGTAAACACCTTAAATCCAGCTACCCTTTTGCCACAACCTACTGAAAGTCAACATGATTGTTTGGAAGTAATGGATGAAGTATTCTCAAGTAGACCAGATCTTCGTGATTTTCCCATCCAGAACCCCGATGTTCAATATTATACCGACGGCAGTAGTTATGTGAAAGAAGGGATCCGCTATGCAGGATATGCAGTAACAACAATAGACAAGGTGATAGAAGCTCGGCCACTGGCGAAAGGAACATCAGCACAAAAGGCAGAATTAATAGCACTAACACGAGCGTTACAATTGGCTGAAGGTTTAAGAGTGAATATCTATACGGACTCTAAGTATGCGTTTTTAACCACTCATGCCCACGGAGCTTTGTATAAAGAAAGAGGACTACTGAATTCAGAAGGCAAAGAAATCAAGTACGCAGCTGAAATCCTACAACTATTGGAAGCAGTGTGGGAGCCGAAAGAAGTCGGTATCATACATTGTCGAGCGCATCTGAGAGGAGATGGTGATGTAACCAAAGGAAATCGGATGGCAGATAGTGCAGCTAAGCGTGCTGCTGAATCAGGAAGACAGGAGTATGTGGGGCATATAGCTGCTCTAATACCAACCCCACTGTCTCAATGGACTCCAGTTTATACAACTCAAGAAGAGGAGTGGTTAAAGACTGAACCGGGAAAGTATTTGGAGAACAAGTGGTATCAGCTAGAAGATGGAAGAATAGTCATACCAGCATCACTAGCGGTAGAAATTGTCCAAAATTATCACAACGGGACACATTCTGGGAGAGACAGTACTGAAGAATCTCTCAGGAAACATTTCTACATACCAAGATTGTCCAACTTGACTCAGGCCATTGTACGCAGATGTGTAACGTGTGCTAAGAATAATGCAAGACAAGGACCAGTAAAGCCACCAGGAGTCCAGTTTATGGGGGGACTCCCCATGTCCGATCTACAAATAGACTTTACAGTGATGCCTAAATCGGGTGGACATCGTTACCTGCTGGTAATTGTGTGCACCTATTCAGGCTGGGTAGAAGCATGTCCTACTCGTACAGAGAAAGCAGGAGAAGTTGTGAGATTCCTGCTACGAGAAATAATACCCCGATATGGACTACCCTGTTCTATAGGATCGGACAATGGTCCAGCTTTTGTTCACCAGTGCCTACAACAACTGACTCATATGCTTGGTATAAAGTGGAGGCTTCATACTGCATATAGACCCCAGAGTTCTGGTAAGGTAGAGAGAATGAATAGAACTATTAAGAACCAGTTGGCTAAAATGTGTCAGGAAACCCAACTTAAGTGGAACGTTCTCTTACCTATAGCTCTATTGCGAATCCGCAGTACCCCTACCAGAAGGATGGGCCTCTCTCCTTTTGAAATTATGTATGGACGACCACCTCCCGTACTTGGTAACTTAAGGGGGGATTTGAGTCAGTTGGGAGAAGGAATTACTCGGCAGCAGGTTGTAGAGTTGGGTAAGACTATGGAGGAGGTACAGAAATGGGTACAAGATAGATTACCTGTGAATATTTATCCCCCTGTTCATAGTTATCATCCAGGAGACCAAGTGTGGATTAAAGAGTGGAATAATGTACCGTTAGGACCCAAGTGGAGAGGTCCTTATGTTGTTCTTTTGTCTACCCCTACAGCGATAAAAGTAGCAGAAGTGACTCCGTGGATACATCACTCCAGGGTTAAACCAGCAGCAGTCGATTCTTGGCAAGTTACAGCAGATCCAGAGAATCCCTGCAAGATCCGGTTGAAACGCACTACTCAGTCGGAGTAACGAGGAGTTATTGTGGATTACAAATTTTATTGTTACAGGTGTGAGTGAGAAGGCCATAATAAAGCCTGTCCGCTTACCAACACATAGTGTATAAGCCAGGAAAGTCTCGAAGGGACACCTGTGAAGACGAGCAGAACTCCATTCCCTGCAGCCCTCACATCCTGGAAGCTGAGGTTCCATCGCACGGACGAAGACTGAGGATGACGGCGAAAGATGTGCTTTTGATTGTGTTTATTTATATGTGTTTTTATATTCAGGAAGGTAGAGGTACCGACACTCCTAGCTGTGAGGTATGCATTAAGACTACGAGAACAGGTAACCATATTTCCCAAACCCTAATTTGGCATTCACAATACGAGTGTAAAGGAGATGTATCGAGATGTAGATACTTAAATATAGACTATAGTGTGTGCCATTTAGGAGTAGGAGAACCTAAGTGCTTCAGTCCGGAGTATCAACCTCGTACAATTTGGTTGACTCTCAGGAATGGAGATCCTCAGGGGACCCTAATTAATAAGACGGTGTTAGAATCCGTACATTCTTCGGGTGTTCTGCTATTTGATGCGTGTAAAGCGATATCGAGTGGTAGAAAGCCGTGGAATGTATGTGGGGATCTTAGATGGGAGAGGACGTATGGGTCTAATGATAAATATATTTGTCCCAGTAGTAAAAATAAATATGTAAGTCCTAGATGCCCAAATAAAGACTATAACTTTTGCCCATATTGGTCTTGTGTGGGGTGGGCGACTTGGGGACAGACAGTAGATAAAGACATGATAGTGACTAAGTTGCCGACTAGCCCTTATTGTAAGTCTATGGAATGCAACCCAGTCCATATACTTATTAATAACCCCGACAAGTTCCTAGATAAGTATGGCAATTTATTTGGGTTTCAGATATACGGGACGGGTTTAGATCCTGGGACATTATTGTTTATAGGAATAGAGACTGATACGGTATCCTCCCAGACTCATCAAGTATACCATTCCTTTTATGAAGAGATGAGTATAGATAATAAGATCCCCCATAACGCTAAAAACCTGTTCATTGACCTAGCTGAAAGTATTGCCGGTAGTCTTAATGTTACCAACTGCTATGTGTGTGGAGGTACTAACATGGGAGACCAATGGCCTTGGGAAGCAAAGGAGGTAATGTCCGGTTCTGAGGCAGTTGACCAACTAATATCTACACAAGCCGATTATCATTTGAGTGTTAGAGGTAAATCTGAGTGGAGATTAAAGACCTCCATCATAGGTTATGTTTGCATAGCAAGGAAAGGAATAATGTATAATACTTCTGTAGGAGAATTAACTTGTCTAGGGCAAAAAGCTTATGATGATGATACAAAGAATACAACTTGGTGGTCGGCTTCAAATGTCTCAGAACCATCTAACCCGTTTGCTAGATACGCCAATTTAAAGGATGTGTGGTTTGATCTATCCATCACATCTACCTGGAGAGCCCCAGCAAATTTGTACTGGATCTGTGGTAAGAAAGCCTATTCGGAGCTGCCACAGGACTGGGAAGGGGCATGTGTGTTGGGTATGCTCAAACCATCCTTCTTCTTGTTACCGATTGAAACAGGTGAGACTTTAGGTGTTAAAGTGTATGATGTGAATCATAGGAAGAAAAGGGGACCCATAGAGATAGGCACCTGGGAAGATAATGAATGGCCTCCCCAGCGTATCATAGATTATTATGGGCCAGCCACGTGGGCTGAGGATGGTACCTTTGGTTATAGAACCCCTATTTATATGCTCAACCGCATTATAAGATTACAGGCGGTGGTTGAGATTATCACTAACGAAACATCACAAGCGCTCAATCTTCTAGCGAAGCATAACACCAGGATGAGGACAGCAGTCTACCAAAATAGATTAGCCTTGGATTACCTTTTGGCAGTAGAGGGAGGTGTATGTGGGAAGTTTAACCTAAGCAATTGCTGTCTTCAAATAGACGACGAAGGGCAAGCAATAGCTGAGCTTACTAGCCATATGGTTAAACTAGCGCATGTGCCTACTCAGGTATGGAAAGGGTACAATCCAAGTAGTTGGTTTGGTAGCTGGTATGAGTGGTTTGGAGGGCTTAAGGCAGTGGTAGGTGGAGTCCTACTGATTTTACTGTTGTGTCTACTCCTACCGTGTCTTATACCCTTAGTAGTTAGGTCTGTGCAAAGCCTGATAGGAAGTATAGCAGAGAGGAAGGCTGCTGCACAGATAATGGCGATATATAAGTATAAGGCTCTAGATCAAGGAGAACCAATGCAGGAAGATGAGTGTTAAAAGATTCACATCATAAGATAAGTCTGGTCTGGTTCAAGGTAACTTGCGGTGTAAGCAAAACTAAGGTTATGTGATGCCTCAAGTAATTGTAAAATATCAAGAGGCATCAAAGGGGGGAATGTGGTGGAATCTCGGTAAAAATAAATTTAGTAGGCCGAGATTACCACGTGGCATGTGTACGTGCATATGCTGACGTATCGATCAGTTGGTTGCACGAGGCAAGATACGATCAGTAGTGTACGGAGCATGTGCAAGAATACAGGATATAGTATTCCCCCTCCTCCATTGTGCTGGACAAGCCATGCGGTCAAACAGGAAGTTAATTCTTATTTGTGTTGATTGGTTAAGAGAATGTGCGGGTGGAGCTTAATATGGGAGGAGTTATATGCCTATATAAGGAGCCTGCACTATTGTCCGGGGCTCAGAACTTGCTGTATTTTGGTGACATTAGTCCCTCTGAGTCCCGATCGGTGATCCAATAAAGAATCTCTTCCTTCCTGAAGAAACCTGTGTCCATCTCTCTGTGCTTGGCTTCCGTCAGTTTCTCCGGTATCAATATACCGTATATACTCGAGTATAAGCCGAGTTTTTCAGCCCATTTTTTGGGCTGAAAAACCCCAACTCGGCTTATACTCGAGTCAAGGTCTGTATTATGGCAATTTGCATTGCCATAATACAGACCGGGGGAGAGGGGGGCTGGCAGAGCTGTACTTACCTGTTCTGCAGCTCCTGTCAGCTCTCTCCTCCTCCGCGCCGTCCGTTCAGCACCTCGGTCAGCTCCCAGTGTAAGTCTCGCGAGAGCCGCGGCTCTCGCGAGACTTACAGTGTGAGCTGATAGAAGGAGCTGCACGGACGGCGCAGAGGAGGAGAGAGCTGACAGGAGCTGCAGAACAGGTAAGTACAGCTCTGCCAGCCCCCCTCTCCCCCCCCCCCACTGAACTGCCACTGGACCACCAGGGAAGGAGAGCCCCCCTCCCTGCCATGTATCAAGCAGGGAGGGGGGACGAAAAAAAAATAAAATAAGAAATAATAATAAAAAAATATATAATAATAATAAAAAAAATAATAATAAAAAAAAGGGGGTATAAGGACCACTGTGGGAGGGGGGGGGTATAAGGACCACTATGGGAGGGAGGGGGTGGGATAAGGACCACTATGGGAGGGAGGGGGGGTATAAGGACCGCTATGGGAGGGAGGGGGGGGATAAGGACCACTATTGGAGGGAGGGGGTGGGATAAGGACCACTATGGGAGGGAGGGGGGTATAAGGACCGCTATGGGAGGGAGGGGGGGATAAGGACCACTATGGGAGGGAGGGGGGGGGGTATAAGGACCACTATGGGAGGGAGGGGGGGATAAGGACCACTATGGGAGGGAGGGGGGGGATAAGGACCACTATACCACTATGGAAGGGAGGGGGGGATAAGGACCACTATCGGAGGCAGGGGGGTGGGATAAGGACCACTATGGGAGGGAGGGGGGGAGAAAAGGAACACTATGGGAGGGAGGGGGGGATAAGGACCACTATGGGAGGAAGGGAGGGGGGGATAAGGACCACTATGGGAGGGAGGGGGATAAGGACCACTATGGGAGGGAGGGGGGGGATAAGGACCACTAGGGGAGGGAGGGGGGGATAAGGACCACTAGGGGAGGGAGGGGGGGATAAGGACCACTAGGGGAGGGGAGGGGGAAGTAAGGACCACTAGGGGAGGGGAGGGGGAAGTAAGGACCACTAGGGGAGGGGTGAGTTAGGACCACTGGGGGAGGGGGGTGAAGGAACATGGGGGTGGGGAGGTAAGGACCACTGAGGGAGGAGGAGGGGAGGTCAGGACATATGGGGGGGGCAAATATCCTTGCACCGGCCCTGCACACACTGCATTCATACACTGCATTCATACACACACTGCATTCATACACACACTGCACTCATACACACACACTGCACTCACACACACTGCATTCATACACACACACACTGCATTCATACACACACACACTGCATTCATACACACACACGCTGCACTCATACACACACACGCTGCACTCATACACACACACGCTGCACTCATACAGACACTGCACTCATACACACACACGCTGCACTCATACGCACACACTGCATTCATTATACACACACTGTAAATAAATATTCAATTAATATATTTTTTTTAGGATCTAATTTTATTTAGAAATTTACCAGTAGCTGCTGCATTTCCCACCCTAGTCTTATACTCGAGTCAATAAGTTTTCCCAGTTTTTTGGGGAAAAATTAGGGGCCTCGGCTTATATTCGGGTCGGCTTATACTCGAGTATATACGGTAAGTGATACTATTGGCACCAAAACAACTTTAGTTTAATCAAGCTATTTTAGTGCGTGAATCATGCCCCTGCAGTCTCATTGCTCAATTCTCTAACAATTACAAGCATCCCTGCCTTTGCCACACCTCCAGAAGGGGCCCAACTGTGGGATGCCTGGGACAGTTATTTAGTTTTTAACTGCTCTAAAATGGTTTATCACGGAATAAAGGGACAGTGCCAGGGAACTCCAAGCACTATAATCAATTCAAAGAGATGAAATTGTTATAGTGACTACAGTGTCCCTTTGATGAATAGGTGGCCTGTGGGTTCCTTATTCTAAAATGCATAACTTTGCATTTATCCATATTGAATTTCATGTGACACTTGCCTGCCCAGGCCCCCAATTCACCCAAACTCTGTTCAGACTATATTATGTTACCTAGTTTTATGTAATCAGCAAACACGGACACATAACTTTCAATGCCCACTTCAAGATAATTTATAAACAGATTAAAGATAAGTGGACCCAGGACAGGACCCAGAGGCACTCCACTTACCACTTTTGTCCTATTTGAAAATTTTCCCATTACAACTACTCTCTGCATTTTATTTTTAGGCCAGGGTTCTATCCGTAAACAAGATTTGTCATCTAAACCAAGTGCCTTTTGGCTTCTTTAATAGTTAACATTTTATGTGGTACTGCACCAAATGCATCTCAGATCATCAACACATTTTTTTTTTTTTAAGACAAATGGGATAAGAAACACTTGGTAATGCCTTCATTTAAATACTTGCAACTATTGAACACATTCCCTAACATGGAGGCAAGATGTGTTATGCAATATTGTTTAATGCTAATGCATAGAACCTCTGGACTGCTGTAAAAAAGGATTTATGTGCGTATAATTAACTCAAGTAGCGTGCAGCAGAGTTCAAGGCGTGAGAGAGACGAGGGAAGTGTGCCAGAGGGTATTGGCATACTCTGCAACATGGAATCAGCTGGCATGGAATCAGTCAAGGAGATTAATGGCTCAAAAGTTGTTTATTTAACTTGTGGTGGGTTGGGTGGGGGGTGTCAAGGTCATAACGACCTCTCTGCTGATCAGTGACAGTTTTGAAAAGAATCAGACATCGGTGAAAAAACCACAAGGTTAATGAAACAAGTAACTTTAATCTTCATTACATAAAACTTAGTGACAGATTATGAAGAGTTGTCCTGTCAATTGCCAGTTCATGCCATGTTACAATATAGGACATTGTATATTTCATAAAAATCTAGTACTCTAATCAATGAATACATACATCGTTCAGCCACAGCATTAAAACCAGGAATTAAAAGCAGCCCTGGAAAAAAAAATATTTACTAGCCCCATAATGCGTCGCGCCAGCATAGTGTGCAGATACAGAGTTAGAAAAGATAACTTAAAATTACAAATTACTACTCCAACATAAAAAAAGCACTCACAGGCTTCAAAATAAACAAAAGTGCAGATTTATTTTAAGCAGACGTGCCTTTGCATGTAATCAATCTCTCAGTCCAACTACCCTGATATATTAAGGAAAGCTTGGTAATGGGACTGAAATGGTGAATGTATGTAGGGCACAACTGTAAAAAAATTTAAATTATCTTGTTTATTTTGAAGTCCTGTGGGTGCGCTCTTCACTTTAAATATGTTATTGTGCTGGAGTATGCACCTAGCAACAAGACTGGGCCAATATCTGCTCATTACATATGGTACATATTAATGACATTTCTCTGTGTATTATGCATATATACAGAGGCGGCTCTCTAATTAGGCGGTTTAGGCGGCCGCCTAAGGCCTCGCGCTGGCTGGGGCCTCGCGGCCGCCTAAATTGCCTGTGGGCAGAGTGTGTCAGGTCCTCGGTCAGTGACCGAGGACCTGACACCAGGAGGGGGCCCGGCGGCTTGCCCAGTATGCCGCCGGGTGCGAGGCCCCTCCTGGCTGCCCGGCCACCATCACAGACACTGGTCTGCAGCTCCGCAGTGTGCAGAGCTGCAGACCATGTGACTCGCGAGAATTGGCCAATCAGAGCGTTGCCGCGGGTTACCACCCTCAGCATCACCCCCCTCACTACCCTTCAGCCTCACCTCCCCCACCACCCTCACCATCACCCCCCACCACCCTCAGCCTCACCACCCCCCAACACCCTCACCATCACCCCCACCACCCTCAGCCTCACCCCCACCAGCCTCAGCATCACCCCCCATCACCTTCAGCATCACCACCGTCAGCATCACCACCCACCACTCTCAGCATCACCCCCCGACCACCCTCAGCATCACCCCCCTCACCACCCTCAGCCTCACCTCCCCCCACCACCCTCAGCCTCACCACCCCCACCACCCTCAGCATCACCCCCACCACCCTCAGCATCACCCACCCACCACCCTCATCATCACCCCCCAACGCCCTCAGCATAACCCTCCCACCACCCTCAGCATAACCCTCTGTCACCACCCTCAGCCTCACCCCCCTCTTACTCTCACATTACCCCCCCTCACTCTCACATTACCCCCCTCACTCTTACATTACCATTACCCCCTCGCTCCCTCTCACCATCAACCCCCCGCTCCCTCTCACCATCAACCCCCCCGCTCCCTCTCATCAACCCCCCGCTTCCTCTCACCATCAACCCCCTGCTTCCTCTCACCATCACCCCCCCCTCTCCCTCTCACCATCACCCCCCCCCCATACAGCTACCCCATACACATAGGGTCTCAGACAAAAACGCAAACATAATCAGAGACATACATTCACACACACAAGGATACTCTCTGTCAGACACACTCTCAGGCACATACACAGGTAGACAGTGCATCAATGTGGATATGTGACACTTTTTTGTTAGTGGGGCCTCATGTTTACGTTTCGCCTAAGGCCTCATAAAGTCTAGAGCCGACTCTGCATATATATAGTATATACTCAAGTATAAGTCGACCCGAATATAAACCGAGGCCCCTAATTTTACCCCCAAAAACTTGGGCAAACTTATTGACTCGAATATAAGCCTATGGTGGGAAATGCAGCAGCTACTGGTAAATTTCTAAATAAAATTAGATCCCAATACAATTACATTAATTGAATATTTATTTACAGTGTGTGTATATAATGAATGCAGAGTGTGTGTGTGTAGTGTGTGTATATAATGAATGCAGTGTGTGTGTGTGTGTGTGTGTGTGTGTATATAATGAATGCAGTGTGTGTATATAATGAATGCAGTGTGTGTATATAATGAATGCAGTGTGTGTGTATATAATGCAGAGTGTGTATATAATGAAGTGTGTGTGTATATGATGCAGAGTGTGTGTGTCTGTGCAGTGTGTGTAAACTGGGTGGGAGGAGGGCATTTTTATTTTAATATTGTTAATATTTTTTTTATTATTATTTTTATTATTTTTATATATATATATATATGTTATTTTTTGTCCCCCCTACCTGCTTGATACCTGGCCACGGAGGGTGGCTATATTATTCCCTGGTGGTCCAGTGGCATGGGCTGTGCAGAAGGGGGGCTGGGAGCAAGCTGTTCCTTACATGTGCAGCCACTCCGTTCAGCTCCCTTCTCCTCCGTTCCGGTTGGCTCACTGTGTAAATCTCGCGGTCTGCGTGCCGCACGGAGCATTGCCACGGTAAGCCGTGGCAACGTTCTGACGGCCGCGGGTCTCGCGAGATTTACACAGTGAGCTGACCGGAACGGAGGAGAAGGGAGCTGAACGGAGCGGCTGCACATGTAAGTAACAGCTTGCTCCGGCCCCCAACAGGACTTGTAATAAGCCCGGCGGTCCTGGTCAGTGGGGGTCCGGAAGCAAGCTGTCACATACCTTTGCAGCAGCTCCGTTCAGCTTCCCCAGTGTAAATCTTGCGGTCTGCGTGCCGCACGGAGCGTTGCCACAGTAACCCGTGGCAACGCTCTGACGGCCGCGGGTCTCGCGAGATTTAGACTGGGGAAGCTGAACGGAGCTGCTGCAAAGGTATGTAACAGCTTGCTCCCTGTCCCCAACAGGACCGCCGGACTTGTAATGAGCCCGGCAGTCCTGGTCTGTATTATGGCAATGTAAGTTGCCATAATACAGACAGTGACTCGAGTATAAGCCAAGGGGAACTTTTTCAGCACAAAAAATGTGCTGAAGGGGGGCGGGGCCTGACTCTCAAGCAGGTCAGACGTGTTTGCCTGGAGCTCCTGCAAAAATAAGCATTAAACCTGCTATATCAACGATCACTAAGCCGCAAAAAGCTCTAAACCAAGCACAGAACGCATCTCTCACGGAGGAAACATTAAGAATGCAGAAATTACCGCTTGCACAAGCATAATCAGCAGTCTGGCCTTGTGACTCACCAAGATAGCAGGCCTCCAGCCTGGGAGAGGCGGCCGATCTCCCACCTGGGACCGAGCATCCTGAAACGACCTCCTTGGTGCCCTGTCACCCCCCCTCTGAACCGGTGGGGGATATCCCGGTGCCCACTGGGATCACTACCGAAGCACCAGTGGCCACTTGACTATGCCGCTCATGAAGCTGCATGGTGACTCAAAGATGGCCGACAGGCCGCCATTTCTGCTCAGTGAGGCAACAGGAGTTTCTGTTTCCTGTACCCGGCCGGACTGACAGGAAGGTGCACACTGAGTGTGCACCTTCCTATCACTCCGGCCGGGCACCGCGGACCGCATAGTAGCTCGGCCACGCTACGGGGAGGGGAGGTGAGAAGCTGCAGCCACCTGAGGCTCTTAAGAGAGCGCTCAGGCGGCTGCAGCATTTAACCCCTTAAGGACCAAACTTCTGGAATAAAAGGGAATCATGACATGTCACACATGTCATGTGTCCTTAAGGGGTTAAAAGGGCGGCCGGGCCCCCTGATGGCGGGCCCCCCTCCCGGCCGGGCCCTCGGACCATGTCCGAAGTGCCCGACCGGTCAGTCCGCCCCTGGATGGTACACTGACTTCGGCACCTGTGGCATGTTATAGCACTGTGTTTTAACTTGGGTTAATACTCTTATTTAAGTGGATAACACGACAGGCTAATTAAGTGCTCACACCAACCCCCTAAAGAATATTTCAAGTCTGCTGTGACCTATCACTAATGATGTCTTCCAGTGTGCCATGCTTCTCATGCCTAGATTAATACTAAAAGAGTAGACATTTTGGTTTTACTCGCTATATAACAGAGGGTGCAGCTAGTCAGAATAATCTGAATACTATGTCACTGAATCTATCGAACAAGTTTAGCTATGCATATGTTTTGATTTTATCTTGCCTCTTACGGTTATACCTGGAGTTCAGCCTGTTTCTTATACTTTAAAAAGTGCAACACTCTTTCATGACACTGTACTTAAACAAATGTTCAAAATATGCTTGTTAATGCTGTTGTGGCATCATAAACTTGTCTGTCACTTCTTGCACTAAAAAAAATAAAGAATTAAAAAAAAAAAACTCGGCTTATACTCGAGTATATACGGTAAATGTACATTAATATATGTGTAAATATAAAAGGCATAATTATATATATATATATATATATATATATATATAATACACAAATTAATATAAATGTCATATACCAGTGGTGGATCCAGAGCCTGATCCCGGGAGGGGAACTTGTGGATTATTTAAAGAAATATTCCATGCACAATAACCACTACTCCTCTGTGTAGTGGTTATGGTGCCAGGAGTGCCGGGATCCCCTTCCAGAGTAAGTAGTCAAACCGTTTGACAACTTACCTGGGGTCTGCTGGGATATGGGGCTGTAGTAGAGTATAGGAGCAGTGGTGCAATGTGTGAGGTGTGCAGTGTGTGTGTGAAAGGTTCAGTGTGTGTGTGTGGGGGGGTGTAGTGTGTGAATGTGTAGGGTGTGTGGGGTAATGTGTGTATGGGGGGCAGTGTGTGAATGTGTATGGTGTGTGTGGGGGCAGTGTGTAAATGTGTATGGTGTGTGTTTGTGGGGGCAGTGTGTGTATGGGGCTAGAGTTCACTCTCACTACTGCGACCACCAGGAATCCATGGTGGTCGCAGTGGTGAGAGTGAACTCTAGCCCGTTGTACCAGGACTAGAGATCACCCTTGTGAGAGCCGGAGCATTGTCGTGGTAACCGCGGCAACGCTCTGTGCTCGCACGAGAAGGACCCAGAGGAGCTGCAGGCTGAGCTCCCGGGTCCTCTCTTCCTCCCTCCCCTGCTGGTTTCCCGCACAGTGCCTGTGGACCGGGGAATTGTGGGAACCGCGAGGAAGCATGGTAGAGAGAAATGCTCCTCCTCCTTCAGCCCTCAGCATCAGTGACAGGAGTGCCAGCATGGAACGCGGCCGGCCCCCTCTGAGTGTGCCACCGGACCATTCCCGGTATCCCGGTGGGCCAGTCCGGCCCTGATTAAAACCACCTGTGTAATATCATGTGGATCCTCCTCGTGCTGCCAAAACAGCTCTTATGTGTCGAGGCATAGACTCCACAAAACATTTGAACGTGTCCTGTGGTATCTGCAACCAAGATATTAGCAGCAGATCCTTTAAGTCCTGCAAGATTTGTTGTACCAGCACATCCCACAGATGCTTAATTGGATTGAGATCTGGGTGATTTGGAGGCAAAGGAAACATCTTAATATCTTTGTCATGTTCCCAAAATCATTCCTGAACAATTTTTGCAGTGTGGCAGGGGGGCATTTTGCTGTTGAAAGAGACTATTGCCATGAAAGGGTGTACATGGTCTGCAACAATCTAGGTAAGTTGTACATGTCAAAGTAACATCCACATGAAGGTTTTCCAGCAGAACATTACCCAGAGCATAATACTGCCTCTGTCATCCTGCCTTATTCCCATAGTGCATCTTGCTGCCATCTCTTCCCTAGGTAAACAACGCACATGCACCAGGCCATACACCTGATCTAAAAGAAAATGTGATTTAACAGACCAGGCAACCTGCTTTCATTACTGCATGGTCCAGATCAAACGCTCATGTCCCCATTGAAGGCACTTTCGGTGGTGGGAAGGGGTCATCATGGGCACTGTGACCAGTCTGTGGCTATGCCCCATATGCTGCAAACTGCAATTCATGTTTTTGTCACACTTTTATCATCCCCAGAATTGGAGATGCTCTGACCCATTCATCTAGCCATCACTATTTGGCCCTTGTCAAAGTCACTCAGATCTTTATGCCATTTTTGTGCTACCAAGACATGAAATTCAGGAACTGACTGTCCACTTGCTGTGGGATATATCCCTTCCCTTGACAGATACCATTGTAACTATATTAATGTTATTTACTTTAACTGTCAGCAGTAGCATACTAAGCACGGGGGTGGTCCGTCCCAGATGCCATTATTAGGGGTTACCTGGGGTGCAATCTCCCACTTACTGGCAAGAGGGGAGAGCAGGGGGGCTGGGGGCACAAAGAGACACACAGAAGAACTGGGGGCTTAAAGACACACAGAGGGGCTGGGGGGGCACAAAGAGACACATAGAAGGCTGGGGGGACAAAGAAGCACCTGGAAGCACTGGGGGGACAAAGAGACACACATAGGGCTTGGGGGAGAAACAGACACACAAAGGGGATGGAGGGGCAAAGAGGCACACAGAAGGGTTGGGTAGACAAGTAAACACAAAGAAGGGCTGTGGGAAGAGACACACAGATGGGAAGGGGAAAAAGAAACAAACCAAGGGGTTGGGGGAGAAACAGACGCCTGCTTGGGGAAGGAGGCTTGCCAGCTAGCCAACCAACCAGGCACAGCAGTCTGCCAGCATAATTAATCGAGGTGAGGAGAGCTGTTGTATTACTATATTGTGAACGGGGGCCAGAGTGTTAGAGAGACCCCCACTTCAGGGCCCATTAGACTCCATTGTAGTCTCTAATTGATTCTTGAGGGGACTTTTTCTAACATACAGTATACTAACTTGTGCAAGGAATATCCATAAAATCAGTAAATAAGATTGTGGGTGTTTTTTACATGTTAAAGTTGGGGGGGGGGGGGGGGGAGTTTGTCATATACAGGATCCATCCCGGGTGCCAAATGCTCTAGGCACGCCCCTGACTGTCAGTGGCTTTATAGCGGCACTGTCAGCCCCTGGAAAATGAGTATTCGTAAACTCATAATAACCATGTTGGATTTTCCCTTAAATTCCAAACCAGTCAAAAGATATACTGAGACAAAGTAGGGACTGGGCAGAGCTACCACCATAAAAAAGAGAGAGCCGTCACCAGTGAGCCGTCACCATTGCCGGTTGCAGGAAATTGGCTTTATCTATAAAGGATACCACAGTCTCTCAGGATGCTCTATAGACCTCAATGCTGTACTCTCGCTCTTTTGCACGAGAACCAGCAGGAAGACAACGGCGGTGCCAGCGAGAGACAATTTCATGTAAGTAACTTACCCTTGCATGTTCCCCAACTACCAGTGTCAATGTCTCCTTCGGAGATCTTTGCAAATTATGCAAGGTCCCCAGATGGGGACAGTTCCACTTTAAGGTTGTGGTTGATCAGTGTATGTCAGTTTCAAACTATCATATTTTTTGCCATACAGTCAGCGCTGTATTTAGCGTGAGGCTGACAAGGCATTTACCTTGGCGAAACTTTCAGGGGGATGGCAAAAAACGCTGGCTAACTTGGGGCTCCCTGAGGCTGGCATTTTCTGATGTTGGAGGCGAGTGGCGAGGGAGCACTCTTCCTGTAAGTTCTTCCTGCTTACCCCGCAGTGATGCTGGAGCCGGGATATTACGTCACTCTGGTTAAATTGTGAGTGTGTTAGTGTGTGTGTGTCTGTTAGTGGGAGTGTGTGTGTCTGTTAGTGAGTGTGTCTGTCAGTGTGTGTGTATCTGTCAGTGTGTGTATGTGTGTTTCAATATGTGTGTGTCAGTGTGTGTATGTGTGTCAGTCACTGAGAGTGTGTGTCTGTCAGTGAATGTGTATGTCTATTAGTGAATGTGTATGTCTATCAGTGGGTGTCTGTCAGGGAATGTGTGTGTCTGACACTGATTGGCTGTGTGTCGGACACTGAGTGGGTTTGTGTCGAACACTGAGTGGGTGTGTGTTTGACACTGAGTGTATATATATCTGTCAGTGAGTGTGTTTTTGTGTTTGTCAGTGTGTATCTGTCCGTTAGTATGTGTGTGTCTGACACTGAGTGAGTGTACGTCTGTCAGTGAGTGTGTATCCATTTCTGACAGTGTGTGTGTGTCTGTCAGTGAGTGTGCACGTGTGTCTTGACAGTGAGTGTGTATGCAGTCGGTGTGTATGTGTGTCTGTCGGTGAATGTTTGTGTAACTGTGAGTGAGTGTGTATGTCTGTGAATGTGTATGTTTCAGTGAAAATGTGTGTTGGTTAAACAGTGTGTTTGACAATGACTGTGTATCTGTCAGTGAGTGTATGTCAGTGCATGCATCAGTGAGAGCGTGTGTCTGTCAGGAATAGAAATTTGAAGGTTGGTGGGGGGGTCTGAGTTTTGTCATGCCTAGGGTAGCACAAAACCAGAATACACGACTGCATACAGTCCCACGTTTTTTACTCCAATAAATAGTGTTGATAGCACTGTCTGAGCCTGTCCTGCTAATCTGCAGTCAGTATGATACACTATATTTAATGTAAACCCAGCACTGTCTGACCCTGTCCTAATAATCTATATACTACTTTAAATATAAGCTGACTCAACCTGTCCTAATACACACACACTCTCACATCCAACCACCTACCTAGTCACATTCACCATCAACAATAATAACTAGTATTTATAAAGCACCTTTCCGCGCACACTCTAGGAATTAAACAAATCGGCAGCTGAAAAGTTGACCCTGCCAGGATTTGAACCTTGCATTATGAACAGGCTTTGTAGTCAGGGAAGTTACCAACTGAGCTACCTCAACAGCTTTTTCACATCAAGTTAGTTGTACAAATCTAACTTAGTATTCCAAACATATTTTATATATATCTATATTGGGGGGGAGTGGGGGGGGAGGGTAAAGCCTTTATTTAGGGTAAATCCGACCCTAGTCAGGAGATAAACTTATATGAATGTATTACCGTAAATGCTGTGTATATACAGCATGCTGGTAAATGTGTAACTCTAGTCTATGAGATAAACCAAAGGCATCCCCTGATTTTTGCTGCAGTGAGCATGTTCCTGTGAGAGAAAGGACATAGCTCCATTTGTGTCCACTGCGTCAGACAGTTGTCACTGAGGGGTGTCAGGGGGAGGGGAGTGAATCAGAATGACACTGTGTTCAGATATAGATTATTACAAAGCAGAATTAAAATAGATACATACCGAGAGTATATAAACATTCAGAATAGCCCCGCATGGTAGAACACGACACAGGAATAGAACCTTTGAACGAGAGGCAAGACACTCGCACAGCAAGATGAAGGTACTGAGGAAGCCAGAGAAACTTTGTGTGGGAGTCGACCCTGTAGCTGAGCTGAACTGTTTTGTGAAGGAGGACAACACAGCTTGCAGAGAACACTTCTCCGCAGAATGGGTGGACACATCCTTGTTTAGCAGACCTGAAGAAAGGTGAGGACGTGGGCAATATGTGATGGAATTACTGGAGAAAAGTTGGTGCCTCTGGAAATAGGCTGGTGGTGGTGTAAGGGTGGATAAGGTTGATGGAACGGTTTGTGAGAAGATGTATGTGTAGAGAATTTTTAGGAAAAGGGGTAGAGTCATGTGGGTAGACAAGGGTAGTAGGAAAAAAGTCTGAGACTGGTGGCGTAGAGCCAGGACCAGTGAAAGAGCTGGAGACTATTAGAACTAGCATATAGTGTTGTATAATGTTGTGAGATTATTATTTGGTTCCAGACTGGTCTCTAAGAATATTTAATAGTCCAGGTATTTGCGGAAAAAACCTAGGTGTTTGCGAAATAGATTTCCCATGTTGCTTAGCCATCACTGATCTAGGAATTACCCAGTATTCATCTAGGGAGCATATTAATAAAAAATTGGAAGTGTGAGTTCCTTGATGACCTGGTTGGAACAGCTAAGAAGGACCATTAGTGACTGTTAGAGGATGGGAGATCTTACAGCAACTACCAAATGTATTATATTATTCAATAAAGCATATTAGCACTTTATTTTTATAATTTTGTATTTTTGGTATGCAGGTACATTCACAGTTATTAGTAGTTAGGATAAGAGCGATAACTGCACATTTTAAGTCTACATGACTTAAGATTCACAGTTGTATGCCATCATTTCAATGCATGGCAAATCAAATGTCGTATATCACACAGATAGTAAATCTTAGATGTATACACTATAGCCTAAGGAACATTGAGAGCAATCAAAATGCAATAACCAATTAAAGGGACCACATGATAAAGCAGTATGTATAATAATGTAAGTAGATAGAATGGAAAAGCGGTAAGGCTGATGTAGAAGAGCAAAGTCGGAATCTGGGTTTTAGGTCCGGAATCTTGGCTAAATACAGAGCTAACTTTTGCAACATTTAAAGTTATGGTGAGAACTTAAGTCAAGGCTAAAGTACCACGTTAAATGCCATCTGGATAAAATTAGCTCTTTTTACCTTAATGAAAGAACATACTAGAACAAAAGGGCACAAATTTAAGCTGCTGTTTATAAGACAAGGCTTACATAAAAAGCCCATTTTTTTTATAGAAAATCCTAGAGACTTCTGGATTCTGGAATAGTCTAGCAGCAGAATCTGGAAGTATTTGATACGCATAAGGTTATACTATAACTTTAAGAAGTTGATGGAGTAGAATGACTGTGGAGGTCTATTGTTCT
The DNA here is from genome assembly GCF_036172605.1 of Pelobates fuscus. NCBI lineage: Eukaryota > Metazoa > Chordata > Amphibia > Anura > Pelobatidae > Pelobates > Pelobates fuscus. The sequence goes on along the minus strand of NC_086322.1, from coordinate 266,306,509 downwards.
TCTGTCAATATGTTTAATTTCTAAGAATTCTCCATCGCCGTTACTAATGTCTTGCTGGTTTTCTTTTTGCAGCTGTAGTGCCCGTGATGCTGATATTTGGCGAAGGGAGAGTTTTCGCCGACAAGGTCAGACTTGTTTCCTGGTCCAGTGCTCTCCAGCACAGATAATGAACATGGGCCCTCTGGGCCACAGCTTAAAACAGTACAAGCTGCCCTACCAACGCTCATTGCCCATACCTATCTTCAAACCTGCAGACCTCATCACCAAATTGGAACGCATTGATACACCACCCCAGCTACGCAGCATGATCAACTTTGAAAGGGCTCTCAGTCATAGCGGTAGTGATGGAGTGTGCCAAGACAAGACCCCTGTATCTAAAATTACAATGGAGCTACCACCAGTCATGCAGCCAGCAAGGGTGGATTTGGATAAACCTGGCCTGGCACGTTCTTTCTCCAGGTCCATTTCTCAAGAGGTCCAAAGGGGCTAAAAGAGAGAGTGGTATATCAGCCAAACCTCTTTGTATACTAATCTTAGGATTGACGGTTAGAATGCAGTGTGTATCTGCATTTTGTTTGCACTAGAATGTTTGCTACTGTTTATACATGTTTTATAATGGCATGATTATTTCATGCCCAGTGGCAATTTATTTATTAGCAAGTCATTTTAAAACTTTATTGAATGTTCGAGAAACATTTATAAAAAAATATGTATGACTCTCGTTGTAAGTCAGATTCCAGGAATCATTATGTAGAATACGCTGTTAAGCTTTAAAACATACAGAAGGAGACCACGATTTTTTAACCTTCTTCTGTAAAATAGCCCTAAGCATAATGTGTGTATTTTGGGGTAGTCCATTCACTGGTCGGGTCCCATCGACAGGTGTAGCTTGACAAGCAGTGAATAAATGGACTATTTATACAGCAAACTCATTCTCGTTGGTGGAGGATGAGTAATTTAAAGAGAGATAGCAGGATGTGCTTTCTGATTTGACACACAAATATATTTGAGATTGTAGACATGTAGGCATCGGAAAAGAAATGTATGTTGTGGCTGAAAATGGAATTTGTTGTTTAAATGACAAATACAAAAAGATTGCAGGGATTAGATCACAGTTTTGATATCTGGAAAGGGGGAATACCTCCACGTCAAAGATATTAACATGGGGCGCACAATCTTTTTTAGTGAAGACTTATTAGACCTTCCTATTACCCATCAGATTAAGGAGCTGAATGGACTGTAGAACAAGTTGAGAAGTTGGGATTGTATCTGGGCAAGGGCATCAAGATTTTATAGGAGAAAGAGTGTTAAATTAAGCTATGTTTATAGTAGAACCCGAGGTGTCCAATTGGGGAGATTAAGCTATTGTTACTTAGTATAAACATCTTTAGGGGCCGTTTGGGGGTTCTGCTTTGTTACAAAAAAACAATACATTTTTGTAGTTGGTTTACAAAGCTATTACTTTGTCATTTTTATGTAGACTGTTTGATATTTATATTTGTATATGTTTATATCTATGTTATGATAATTGTCACTTTCTAAATTTAATAAAAATAATTCATATGAGCTTTTGTTGGTGTGTTTGTCTTACATTTTGAGATGGGCAGTGAGATTAGAGGGATATTAGGAGACAGGAGGCAACGATGAGTCGAGAAGGCTGCAGTTAAAACGTATCACGAACACAGGGGAATGGGATATGGGGCGAAGATGTTGGATGAAGGGTGTCTCTCCGTTAATAGAAACATTTCCAGGCTCTCATAATTGAAGATGAGACGTGAGTGACTATCTAGTAATCCAGACATTACCCAAGATAGAACATACACACAAAGGGTTATTCACCAAAGTGAGAATTCAAAGTGAATTTAAAATTTAAGTCCAGAGCAGTCGAACAGAAAGCATAGCTGACTTAGAGAATTTTTCCAGTCTGGCTATTTTAACCTTACATTTTAAATGTATTTTGAATTCTCACTTTGGCAAATAACATAACATATAATATGAGCTAGGCACAGCCCAAGACAGGGAAGGTACATGAAATAGTGAATTAATAAATACAGGTTGTGGGACTGAAAGAAAGACTGGAATAGACAAGAGAATGCTTGAGAAAGAGAGAGAATGAATGAAGAGCTTCCTGAGATAGGGAGAGAGCCAGTCTGAAATGTATAATTATATTAAAAGAGTTGTGTACATATGGAGAGTAAAGGGAAGGTGAGAAGTTGGAGGGCCCGAGTTATAAAGAGGGAAAGTGAAAGGATCTTAAAAAGAGAAATACCCATCAAATTGTAGTCCCATTACATAAAGCAAACAGCCGTTTATAGTGGTGTCACCTTTAAATGATCCTACTTTATTTTTATAAAAGGTAAATAGCTATTCAGAATTTAGTCAAGATGGATATTTAGTTTTCAAATATAATGTTTTTCCAAAAAATTCACAAACAAAATATTAACTTAAAATATGAGACTGATAACCTGGTGCGTACACAGGCAGTACGTTTTCATGATTTTTTTCAGATAATGAGGTAACCTACACTGATACAAAAATGCACTAGGAATCTAAACGGGTGTGGAGGAGAGGTGGGGGGGATTTGCCTGGCAGAGAATAATGGGAGGTACAGTTTACAGCACCTTAGTTGTCCACAAGGTTTAGGGCATATGCCGCTGTACCTGAACCTCTGCAGATGAAGGATTACATCAGAGGATACATTGTTATATCCCGAGCATTAAACAGGAAGAGAGTAAGTCTAACACATATACAGTGAGATGGGTGTAATGATCTAGAGCAGGCTTTCCCAAACTCCGGCCCACCAGATGTTGCTGAACTCTCTAACTCCCATGACTCTCAGCCTATCTATTTCATTCATAGAATCATGGGAGTTGTAGTTCAGCAACATCTGGAGGACCGGAGTTTGGGGAAGCCTGATCTAGAGTCTAGATCAGGGGTTCTCAACCCAGTCATCAAGTATCCCCTACCAGTCCAGGATTTAGGGATTACCATGTTGTGTCTAAAGTGTTGTTTTTTTCTTCTAAAAACACGTTAGACACAGCTGGGTAATCCCTAAATCCTGGACTGGTAGGAGGTACTTGAAAACTGAGTTGGGAAGCCCTGATCTAGACAGAATGTGAGAAAAGTAAGTCTCAGAAAGAGTGGGGGTAACTAAATCAGGGATTGTGGAGAATTGACACGGGATTTCGGAATTACAGAATATTAGTCAACTGAATTGGAAACATCCAAATGGTTTTTTTTATTTTTCTCTAAATTGGCTGTTATGGACAGAAATGGTCACATTTTCTTGTCAATTCCCTTCATTTCCAGTTTAGTTAAACTCCAAGGTTTATAGGGGTTTATTTACTAACCGCGGACATGTAATTACATACAAAAAAAGTAGATTTAGCAAAAAAAAAAAAAAATACACTCACAGCTTGACTATTGTAGCCTACATTTTGCATTTTGGTTTTCAACTCCCTACAACTCGTTCTTTAGAGAAATAAAACCTCTGAGAATCTGAGAAAGAATCTTGAAAGGAAAGTGAGTAAAATATTGTCATGTTTACTCACTAAAGCAGAGGTAGGCAACTTTCAGCACCTTATATGTTGTGAACAACATTTTCCATGATGCTTTGCCAGTATTATGGGTGTAAGAGCATTATGGGAGATGTAGTCCACAACACCTGGGTTTTGATATTCACTTTGCATTCAGACTGCAGTCGATAACCATCTTTTGGTTACATTACTGCAAGGAGAAAACTGAAAAATATATATATTTTAAAGGCACACTATAGTCACCACCAGAATAACTACAGCTTAATGTAGTTGTTCTGGTGTGTATAGTCAGTCCCTGCAGGCTTTTTAATGTCTTTTCAGAAAAAAAGTGTTTACATTGCTGCCTACGGACACCTCCACTGGCCACTCCTCGGATGGCTGCTAGAGGTGCTTCCTGCGGCAGTGCTGCACAGTGCACAGCACTGACGTTCAACGTCTTCACGTTCTGCATGGTGACGCTGAACGCTCCCCATAGCGATGAGGAGATGCTGATTGGCTATGGTAGACCAGCGCGGTGCTGGAAAAAAGGTGAGTTTTTTTACTTATGTAAAAAAAGTTTTTTTACTTATGTATGTTTTTAACACTATAGGGTCAGGAATACATGTTTGTATTCCTGACCCTATAGTGTTCCGTCTAATAGTATTTCTAAGAGTAAAAGAGAATAAGTGAATCATTTGTGCAAAGCCTCACTGGATTACTGCAATGCAGGAACAATACGGCTTAGTGTATCTAGATAAATGTATTTCTGTTTCTAATATAGAAACGTCTTTAAATAAAACACTAGAGCGTGTGTTTTTCATGTACATATGTTTATAGAGAGAGCTTTATATCTATTTTTAGGAATCTGTTTACGTGCCTTGTCTCTGGCCTTTTGCTGGAAAATTGGCACAAGTCTGGAATTCACACATGCTGGAATGAAGGATATCAAGAGGGGATTTAAAACACTTTTTAATAGAGGTCGGGCGCTGTAAGTGAGGGGGTGCAGGATTAGATATGGAAGGAGTTTAAAAGGACATTAACCCTTTCAGACAAATCATACCATCAGTTTATAGTGCAGTGATCTTCACTATACAGAGGGATATATAAAACAGAAAATCATTGAAAAATAAAATGATGTTGACACGTAAAAAGTGGAAAGAGCTTCCAATCTAGGAACATCGGATAAAAGAGAGAGTGCAGAGACTCATAACCCCAAAGAGACATGCATGTACATAAGACATTAACAGTTTGGGCAAACTAATTTAACTGACCCTTCACACTGTCACTTCACAATAATTAAAGGATCTTAATTAAGTTGTCTAGGTGCAATGGTCCTTTAGTTTTGACCCTTTGATGTAAAACATTGATGTTTTGAAAAAAATTTGTTTAACCCTTTAAAGGACCACTATAGTCACCCAGACCACTTCAGCTCAATGAAGTGGTCTGGGTGCCAGGTCCCTCAGGTCTTAACCCGTCAGATGTAAACATAGCAGTTTCAGAGAAACTGCTATGTTTACATTGCAGGGTTAATCCAGCCTCTAGTGGCTGTCTCCCTGACAGCCACTAGAGGCGCTTCTGCGACGCTCAATTCGAAAATCGCATTGAGCATGCAGAACGTCCATAGGAAAGTATTGAGATGTGCTTTCCTATGGGCGTTTTTAATGCGCCTGCGGCTCTGGCCGCGCATGCGCATTCGGCTCCACTCGGGAGCTGATGTCAGAGTGGGAGGAGAGGTCACCAACGTCGAGCGAGCCCTGCACTGGATAAAGGTAAGTAGCTGAAGGGGGGCCCTGAGGGTGGGATTATATAGTGTCAGGAAAACGAGTTTGCTTTCCTGACACTATAGTGATCCTTTAATGTAAAACATTGCACTTTTGTTGAACCTATAGGTTCTGTTTAATAGAGGTTTCAGAGACGTCCATGAATCAGACACTGAAACCCATGGGTCAGCCTTTGGGCCAAGTCCAGGGATCCGTCAAGGCATCCTGTAACTGGTAAATTGAAACTCCAATAAGCAGTCACTCACATTACCGCTACACTTTACACGCATAGAATACATATACTCCACATTCTGGCTGGGGATATAAACACGTAAATAGAAATGCCATATTGTCTATCAGAGAATATATCAGACGCAGAGAGAACAGCCTGTCCCATCCCACACGGAGATTGGGATGACAGCTGTCAGGCTAAATTCCAGGGATTACCAGATCATGTAACATTATATCATGTACAGCATTGTCAGAACGTCCACAGCTCGACGGGAGGAGGAGGGGGGATCTGAAGGTGGAGTAATCAAAATGAGAACGCTGCAAAAAGAAAGTGAAATATAATAATAGAACGGCTATGGGATGGAAAGGACTGGAAAAATAAAGGAAATTTGAAATTCAGATTTTAATTTGCTGCAATTCAGATTTTAATGAATAGTCCAGACAGTGTTTATAAGGGGCAAGTTATCACCATGTAACAAATAAACAGCTATTTGTTAGCACACTGAAACAAACACTCCAAGTACCATAACCACTATAGTGCGCCCAGAGTGCCCTGATGCCCCCCACCACCAATGTAAGAAGTAAAACCATTTGCTAATGATTTGACTTTTTACCTGTAGTCCACCTGGCTCTGCTTCCTGCCTCTTTGCAGCTGGGAATGAGTGCCAGAAGCTCCCGCTAGGACTTTCCATTGGCTCTACCGAGCGAAGACCTGGTGTACAGGCAATTTATTGGCTAAGAATGTCAGCTGATCACTCTCCGCCAATGAAGAGAGCTTCAGTGAACAGAGATTCCAGCTGTAGAGAGGCAGGCAGTGATGCCCAGCAGAACCCAGGTAAGACGTCAATTTTTAGGAAGCAGTTGGAGGATTCCAAGGCACGCCTGGCACCATAGCCACTAAAGCATGCTGTAGTGGCTATGGTGCTTGGAATATTCCTTTAGAAGCAAGATTCTAATAGCACATCTTCCTTGTATTACAGTGCTAACTTGTAAAATGTAATTTGGAATTGATAGAACTTCCAACATTGAGTTACCCTTGAGATATAAATATCCCGGGCTGACAGACTCAGTAATGGAAATACATGATGAATGAGGGTACATTTTAAAGAAAAGGTTAGTGGATTTCCCAGAAGACACGATAATCAGATATCCATCCAACTACGTGTCTACAGGAGTAGTTAGAGCGGGAGGCCAGTTACCCACACATTGTTTTGAAGAATTAAGTTTATTTGCAGCGTTGAGTTTGTGATTACTAGGCCACATGGATGTAAAATATGTTGCACTTCAGTCAATATGAAGAATTCTGGGCATTTGGGAAAAACCTCTTAAAGGAAGAGTCAACAGCATTTAAGAAAAACAAATTCTTTATTTAAAACCGTGCATAAAGTATACAAGTGTAAACAGTTAGCAAGCAGAGTAGTCATAAACATTTTGTAATATTTTGCAAAACAGTGGAAATAAATGGGGAAAACATGGGTACAAAATATACAATGTTATGTCATCATATACCCAAGATATTTTACCAGGCATACAAAAAGACATAACAAACGTTCCATAAAATTCTACCCATAAGTCCTACATTTTATAGTATGCAGACAAAGGGAAGGAGAAGCATTGCTAAGCCAGGATGCAACTAGTGACCTGTGGGTGGGCAGTAAAGGTAAAGCTTATTAAACAGCTTCTGTTGGTAATTAGTGGGTTCATCAAGTGGTCTCCGTAGAAGAACGACCCTTTAACACTACTGAGTATGGGCCAAGAGCTCTGTGTGTGAGAGGACACTTCTTGAACCTGCAGAGATTTCAAAAGGTCTCTCTGCTTCATCCTGAGCCCCATCACTTCTTCTAGGGAGTGTTTTGGTTGGCACCATTATTGGGTGAAAATCACTCCCAATATGAGTGATCAGAGTAGATGTCTATGCATAGTGGTAGGGGCCCACAATATGGTAACCAATGCATAGTGTGGACCCCTAAAGCTTGATACCATCTATTATCAGGCATGTTGAAAACATAGAAGACAAATATCAGTCTTGCTGGGATGGCCTACAGGCAAGGTAAGTGGGGATTTGCTGGACCAGAACTGGGGCTTCGGTCATTAAAGGTCCCATCCTGCCCCCTTCCCCCCTCAATGCCTATGAACTGCAAGTTATATTATTGGTGGATAATTAGAAACTAGTGGGAGGTGAATCAGGAGAGAAAACCAGTTGACCGTGATTAACGTGTTCTCCAGGAGTTAATAATGATTCTTGTTTGCTGTTCAAAAGCTATTTGAAAAAGCATCCTATCCTACAAGTCTACAGTGTAACATGTCTCCCCCTGGTGTCCATATGTAGAGAACAACTGCCTCTTCATTCCCTTAGTATCAGACTTTTTTTTTAAATTAACAAGCACGCAATTAATGGCACTTTATAAATAATAATGATATATTAGATATTCCTGGACAATATACAATATTTACTATCATAATATGTATATAGTATATATAGTACTATATATATTTTATTGTATCCATTACATTCAGGAAGACTGAACTTGATGGACGCAAGTCTCTTTTCAGCTATGTAACTATGTAACTGTGTAATTTATTGTTACCTGAATATCGCCAATGCTATGATAGATAAATCACAAATTTTGCAAGGTGAGTACCTGTTACTTTGGTGACCAAAGTAAGACATCTGTTTTCATTTCCAATACATTTCACGGTTTCTCCAGTATTACAGTATTCAGAATCATCAGCCTTACAATATGGGCACGTGTGCGCATTAGACACGTGCAATTCGTTTCATTCCGAATGGCAATTCGGACAAATTTCAGGCAATTCGGACATTCAGATACATCCGAATGTCCAAATAGCTGAATAGCCGAAGTTCTGAAATTGCCGAAGTTCCGAAATTGCCAAAGTGACGAAGTTCCGAAGTGTTGAAGTGCCGAAGCACAGTATTGCTCAAGTACTAACATACCTACCCAGTGGAAGAATGAAGAATGTTACACTGTATACAAGTTTAAATAAAAAGTATACAAACATAGCCAGGATTCAGCTGTAAGCATTTGCAACATAATCAAGTAACATACATTCATATAAAATGTAAGTTAGTTACTTAGCCTCTCAATGGAATGACAGTAATGAATAAGTAGATAACTCCCTAATTCCCACGGTATTAGGAGCTATCTACTAAAGATTACTTAGAATTAGTAAATTATTCCCCTACTTGCTATAACTTTCCCACGCTGTGTAAAATGACACAGAGCACTCTGATTGGCTGGATTTCAAGCTAACCAATCAGAGTGCTGTGACAGGTAAATGTAGAGACTTGCCTGTCAGTCTCTTCATTTACCTGTCAGAGCACTATGATTGGATGGCTTAAACCAACCAATCAGAGTGCTCTGAGCCTAATTGCAGGGCGGGGCAAGGCTTTATAAGTCTTCTTCCACCCTGCAAAGCTTAGTCTGTGTGGAGCCCTCCATGGGTGAAGATGGATTTTTTTTTTTCTTCAAAGTGCGTCTGTTATTATGGATTTTTATTTGGCCCTTTTTCGGGCTGAAAAAATAAGATTTTAGAAGAAAGAAGACATGAAATGGTAAGTTTTTTTGTTTGTTTTTTACAGGTATCTAGTTTATGGCCCCCCCTCATTATTTTTAGGGTGAGGGGGGTAGGTAGGGGTTATTTTTGGGGGGAAGGGGGTGACTAGGGGTTTGGGGACCCCTAGTCACCTGGGGGGGGTTAAATTTTTATTTAGGGCCCCCACCAGCCGCAGTATTTGCCCCAGATTTATACTTTACAAATTTGCCAATTGTGTTAAGCATAAGAAACAGTAGCTACATTCCACTACCACCAGGTAAAGTCATACCACGCGCTAATACCTGGTAGAGCCCACCTCCACAGGCAACTTTGAACAACTATGCACGAACAGGATACATATAGAGCATGGAATCTCCCGCATGTATGCTACCCTTCAGATGTCGGAGGACAATGGCAGGCCAGGATACACAAGCAAATGGGAAAGGGAGACTGGGACCCAACTTACAGACCAAGAGTGGTGAAAGATTTTCCTCCTCACGCACAAATGCTCCATAAGCTCCAAGTTCCAAGAAACCAGCTATAAACTCCTGACACAATGGTACCAGACGCCGGAAGACCTCAGACGTATGCAAGTCACCAACACAGGCGAATGCTGGAGATGTGGCACCGAAGATGGCACTCACATACACATATGGTGGACATGCCCGCGCATCGCACCATACTGGCAGATGATCAACACAAAGATCAGGGAGGTCACAGGTTCGGATCGTCCCCTACAACCCCTGCCGATGCTCCTACACCACACGCCCACATCTGCGCACACATACAAAAACTCCCTCACCATACACCTGCTTACCGCAGCAAAAGCCCTCATACCACAACACTGGAAACGTACAACGGTCCCCACATTTAGGCAATGGGTGGATAAGGTAGAAAACATCTATGACATGGAAATCATGACCGCCTCCCTGCAGGAGCGCTCCGACAAATGCGCCCTTAAATGGTTCCCTTGGAAATCATATCTGTCGAAAAGGCCAGCATAGTACGCCCTCTGAGGGCACGCTAGAGTGAGCTGACTGAGCTGTAGCCACCGGCGGCAAGCGGACTGACTGCAGAAGGACTGGGCTGATGGCATGGCCGCGGGGGCCTGGGGCTCCCCGCTTGGACAACCCGCCCCCCCCACCCAACCAACCCCAACTCCAACCGCACACCCCTAATCCCTTTCCCCCAGGGGTCTCACGACACTTAACTATTATAGACATACACGGCCCGTGACGAAGGTTGGCCCTATGGGGGCACCAGTAACATATCCAGCACGTGCCACAATAAAACAGTCACACCAGATAATGGCATAGAAATAAGACTAACCAAAACACCCAACGCCCAATACAAGCCACAACCGACCTAAACCCAGACACACCCAGACGAGCTAGCCCCAAGACGGACAGTGAAAGGTTGCGAGAGAGTATGCCCAGAGGGATACGTGACACAAATACGCACTATTGCCCAAACGTTCTCCTATTACTAGTGTTCTCCGTTAATACTGCTACCATGCAAAGAAGTTTCCCCTGACGAGGGAGGAAACCCCACATACACGGATTCGGACCTAACCTGTAATGATGAGACATCCCCCCCTACCCTCCCTGGTACCCCATTCCACCAAAGCTTTCTCAGTACAAATAGATTGACGTGACGATAAACCATCCACTGAAGACTCCAAGATACGGAGTCTCACCACCACACACCACCAATCATTCTAAATCAACGCTAACTTATTTTACGAATCCCAAATCTCCACTTCTTTCTCCCTTATTATCCACAGTTTCATTCCAACCTGTTTAGATTAATTTAGTTATATAAAAACTTGACAGAACAGAACCGCAAATGACGAATTTAACTTGGCATCACCAGATAACAGCCTCTTTCTATAAACACCTATGTATAATGACGTACTGTTGCAATTTCTGAAGTTTGGCTTTTGCATAAGCCCATGTATAACCTCTGTTCTACAACCTTGTATTTACCGATTCTGCCATCCGAAAAATAAAGAATTAAAAAAAAAAAAGAAAGAAACAGTAGCTGATTGATATGATATATCTGAGATTATCAGAGGTTATCTTGAGAAATTCCAGTTCAGTTATTTTGGCCTTACATTTTAAATTCACTTAGAATTCCTGGCAATCCTCAGTGAATATGCCTTTAAGAGCCAATTTTTAAACATGTGAGTGAGATCATTTTATTTTACACATGGAATTTAAAATGTACCGTTATGCTGTACTAGTGATTAAATGTGTTTAACTTTTAAATCCTGTACTGTCTGACTATACTGTGTACAGTATCTCACAAAATGTTGCAACGGTTTAGACATTAATGGCTGTGTGTTGAGTTATTTTAAAGGGAACAGCTAATTTACACTGTTATACAGACTGTAACCTTACTACTTTACATTGTAGCACAGTGTCATTTCTTCAGTGTTGTCACATAAAAAGATATAATAAAATATTTACAAAAATGTGAGGGGTGTACTTACTTTTGTGAGACACTGTATATTGTGCTGAATAATAACTTGCAAACAGGGGTGTTGCAAGGGTTTCGACTGGAATGGCTATAGACCTGAATTTGGGGCTCTGTAGACGTGTTTTTTTTTACCCGGAGGGGGTGGGGGTTGAAGGGAACCCCCAAATCTATTTTGCTCATGCTCTCGGCCTCCTTCTTAAATCTTACTTCTTACCGTTTCTGCGTATTCAGACATGCAAATTTGGTCCAAGGTGCAGTTTTCCTTGGAGCCTCCGTACAAGAGTTGTGATCTAAGGACTTGCACTTTGTGCACACAAGTGCTTAGCCTGAAAGATTAAAAATAAAAAAGTTTTAACAGTTACAACTTATGCTTGTAGAATAGAAAGGTACAACTAGTCAACAGAAATGATCAATAAAGTTTTATTTAGTCAACCAACCAACCAACCAACCAACCAAAAAAAAAAAAAAACGTATTTAAGTCCAACACAACCTTAACCCCTTAAGGACCAAACTTCTGGAATAAAAGGGAATCATGACGTGTCACACACGTCATGTGTCCTTAAGGGGTTAAAGCACGTTATCAGTGATTAACATTACCTTGCTTGAAACTCTTGTTCCGGACTGGTTAGTGATGCCTTAATGACACTGCTTGAGGTGGGTTTCATAGTGAAATTCGGCACATACAGACTCCAAGCCCCATTACCACTTCAAATTCCTGAAGCCCTGAAGTGGTTATGGCATTTGGAGTAACCCTTGAAGGTTTGATTGGTAATGGTTTTAAATGTGAATCTTTGTTTAAATCGTATTGGTTAATGCTCACTTTGTGTCTAGTAAGGTTATTATTTCAGTAGAAGAAAAGAGAATGAGATACACAAACAGTACATAATTAAGGCTGAAGATGCCATACAAGAACAGTTCCACTCCATCTTATTAATGCAATAGGTTAAATGATAAATGTAGTTTGAAAAGATGACCGTAAGATTAGATATGAGATACAGAGCAGATCCACTTTAGCCCTGGCTCAATTTCATAAAGCTACCGTTAATGGAAAACGCTAAGAAAACAGGAGGAACAAGGTTAGACTAGGTCTTAAGAAAACAAAAAGGCTTGGAGACAGGTAGTAGTCCCTTCTGCAGGGTATAAGAGAGGTAGGGAGACCAAGATAGGCCGAAACTCTAATAATATGATCTGTCAGCTGAGACTGTGTGTAAGAAAGAAAAAACATACGGGACAGTAAAGCGAAAAGAGAGAGAGAGAGCATAGATTTAGCAAAGCGTAGGAGTGGGCTTGGTGGCAAGTCTCGGCATATAATACCATTAAAGCCACAAGCTGTAGTCAAACAACCATTGCACTGGGGTGAATTCTCACTTTGACTAGACTAGAAAATTGCCTCGAGTTCAACAGACAAAAACAATAACTTTTAGCACTAAAACAGATAAATACATTTGTTAAGTTCCACTCAGGTCCGGACATGCTGGAACAGGTGACGTTTTTGTTTCAACTAAAAGTTATCGTTTTTGTTTCAATAAAATTCTTGTGATTTCTCACTCGTAAGCTAAGCAGAAAAATACTTATAGAACTGCTTATTTGCTAAGGGGTTTACTCGATTAACCAACTATTGTGAATAATTGGAAAGATATGGAAATATTTGTTAAAACGGACAAATCAAAAAAGAAATCCACCACTCTGGTTTTCTTTCAATTTACCTATTGCACCATTTTGACAGTTTTGTCTAAACTTTGCGATTACAATTATAACCATCGTGAACTTAAAACCAATCTGCAAATCTAGGAAAAAAACTGTAGGTTAGAAACCATCACCACCCAAACAGAATTCATGTTTAACAAGCTCACCACATCGCTTGCACAAAATACCTTCCGTTGGAGTTTTGCTGGTTTTAACTTGTTTCTGGAACTTGTTTTGATTGTAACCACTTGAAAACTTCAAAACAGCAGTCTGCACGCACCGAAGGAGTCGGAATATGTAAACCAATTGTATCATAAAAATGATACTAGAAGGATTTTAGTTTATTTCGTTTTTACTTTTACATTTTACAGGCATAAAATTATAACAAAAAGACAAACAGGGTTATTCACCAAAGTGAGTATTCAAATTGAATTTTAAATGTAATGCTAAAGTAGCTAAAACGGAAAATTTCTAAAGTTAATTATCAGCTTTAAATTTGAAATTCACCTTGAAGTCTCACTTTAGTGAAAAGGTATTGTGCAATAATTAGCACCAGGAGAGTAAATGACAATCTAAGGCTGACAGACAGACAGACAGTTAATAGGGGAGCACACAGTAGAAAAGGGGGAGAGTTAGGGGTAGACTAGAAAGTGGTGAGATTGACAGATGGTAGCCCGTGGGTTTTACTTTTAATTTATATAGTGGAAGAAAGCTTAAAGATATTGAAAAAAAATCAGTATTAATCAGTATTAGGCAGTATTAAAAAAAACATGATCTCTTACACAATGTTTCTAAATAATATAATGTTATATAATGTTATATTACTTAGAATGCCCTGAATGACAAGGGGAAAAACAAAAAACGAAACTTGGTTCACCCATTTTTGGCACACACAGAATAAGTGCTATAATGACGATACAAAGTAGTGTTTACATGTACAAAAGTGGACATACAAGAGTGTTATCAACTAGTTGTCTGTCTACCTAATCGATGTGTTAATGTTTCTGTCTATCTCTCTGAAATATATATTTCTGTCTATGTAACGAATATGTCTGTCTATCTATACATAGTTGTCTGTCTATCGGTCATAAATGCAACCATAGATTTTATTAATTTCCCTAAACATAAATTTACTCCAAAGAAGATTTTTTTTTACCAGCGTATTCTTTTTTTTTATTTATCTGGAATTAGCTATACGTTGAAAAGCTATATACAATATGAATGCATATTGAAAAAGAAAATACAAAGAATGATAAAAGAACAATATACATACCCATAGTGGTTAGAGATACAAGTGCAGTTAGGAATGTAGAGACATGCATTGTGACAGCCAGATTGCAGACACAACTGCTTTGTGCGAAAGCAAGCCTTATTTTTTTTTAGAAAAAAAAAGATTTGAGATGGTAGGAATGCAAAAAAGGGGAGTTTAAATCGAGTAACGACTGAGTGTGATGGGAGGGATATATTCAGATTATTCGTTACACCTATACAGGGGAGGGGGGCGGACAATATCAGGGTTACTCACTTTATGCATTTTGTGTTGCACAGAACACTTAAATTGGCAATTTTATAAATTAACCTTATTAAACCCGCTGGGCTGACAGTCAGATAACAGGTCCCGTTACTTCCTGGCTGTTTAGCTCAGTTGAACTAAACTCAAGAGGCAGCAATTGCCCAGAGCACCTGCCTTGCAAAAACTTCTCATTGAGCTGCATTGGGAAGTCAGTGATTGGACAGCCACATAAAGTGTGGGCGGGGCTGGAAGGGGAGGGATTGTAAAGGCTTCAGACAAGAGATCTGCAGCTTTTGCAAGCTGTTTATAGATATATCCCAGTAAAAAAAAAAAACGCATAATCAAATGAGTGTGTGTACCCCCCCCTCCACTCTCCTGGCACCAAAACCACTATTGAGCACTGTAGTGGTTTGGTTGCTTGGAGTGTTCCATTCAAATTAAGCCCATAGGCTGCCACAGACTCTCTGCATTGTTGTAGATCTTTATTAAAAAAAAAAAAAAAAAAAAAGATATGTATATGTTGCATTGAAATTTCACTCACATTCTGTTTGTCTACAGATTGCTGTTTATAGGAATATAAAGATGTAAATTATGTATATTTATTACTAAATTATTGATTCAAAGTTTTTTTGCTAGCGTGCGCACCCAGATAATATTGCCAAATAAACTTTGCTTAAAAATATATCAATTTTAAAAAGATGCACATATTTGTTGTAGTGATAACAATCCAACCCAAAATCACACAAAGATGTCAGAAGGGACTTAAACAGAGGGACACCGCAGGGGACAATTTGGACCAGAATTAGAGTATTCATGGGCACACCTGTTACCCCCCTTCCACATGGCCGTGTGATACACTCCATTTCATCTCTTTTCTCCTCTATACTCCAGTTGTTTTACATACTACACTATGTTAGCCCCATTTTATTTAACTGTATTCTGTTGAAATCACCACCAGAGGCCATATCAAGGCACTACTCCCAACTGTTTTCTACCACTGCTATGTCCTCACTTAGTGACTTAACTGTTTATTGACTGCTCGAACATACAGCCAGCTCTCTAGCACAGGGAATCCCCCGAATCTGAGTATCTGGAATTCCCTCAAACAAAGATTTGAGGTATTCCCCACGTTAGAGAGCTGGGATTTCCCCCGAACATTGATTAGAGGGATTTCCTGCTCTAGTGAGCTAGTCTATGTTGGGGGAAATTCCCCCAGACATAGACATGCTCACTAGCGCATCCTCACTTAGCAACCAATTTGTTTTCCGACTGAGTCGTAGAATGGAACTCAGTCGGCTAGTGAGAAGTGTCTGTAGTGCATAGAGCTCTGTGCCCCTCCCCCCTACTTGGGTGTTGAAATACACTCTTTCTGACCCACAAAGATTGATATAGAGTTAGAAAGGATGTAGAACATGGGTATGGAGTTCTGTAAAGATATCGATTCTCCTGCAGGGTGAAAAACAAAACAAAAACAAAAAAAGTTCATCTGGAATTTATGGGTAATATTGTATGTCATATATATATATTTCTATGATATATACATGTCTATGCTACATGGTGTAGCCATTTTGTGTTTTATGGACTGTAGTATTTATGATGTCAGGTGTGTCATGGCAAACGCCATGAGTAAATTTGTCAAACCATTTTAGAATTTACCTGCGTTCCTTAGGCTCTTGCAGGAGCAGCTGAATGTATTCACTAAGATGCTCAGCTGATGATCTCAGCCAATGAAAATGGCCAAGAGTAGCCGTGCTTAGCTTAGTGGAGTTAACGGAATTCTTCTGCAAGGAAAATCCGGAAGCAGGGCTGTAGAGTTGGGTACCCAGCAGGACTCTGGTAAAATAGTTTGACAAATTATTTCTGGGAACTCGCCAAGACACTCCTGCCACCATAACAACTAAAGTGGACTCTAGTAGTTATAGTGCTTATTGTTCCTTTCATTTCAAAGTCCCTCTGGATGCAAGCCCTGTGTGCAGCCGCTACATTATCAATACACTTTGAACTTGCAGACGTGATGTTATTTCAGTGGAAAATAACGTCAGTGGAGTTATCTGCTGCAATAATTCATCCCGATCACATTCTACAAAAATCCCCTTCATTCTTTGCCTATTAAACTTGCCCTACTGGAATGATATAGAGTGGGTAACACAATGCTAAATGTCTGAAAGGCAATCAGGTTTGATGGCTTGAAATAGCTGCAATAAACAGACTGTAATCATCAGAAAGTGTTCATGTAATTCCAACCCTTTATTGCTCATGAGGAAGATATTAGAAATAGAAGATGAGGCCGGAGATTGAGAATATAGAGACAACAGCATGAGCTATTCGCAACTTGAGAACTGGAATATGAGATAATAAACATAACCATGAGGGGGGGGGGGGGGTTGACTGCCAAACAGTGAGGAAGCTCAGGGCTACAGCTCTCCTGAACTGATATGGTTTATCAGAAGGTTCAGCAGCTATATTTGCTACATCCACATTTAACTAGGCACGCCTGTCTTGGTAATATCTTGAGAACACAAAGATACCAAGCAAGCAGCCCCATCTTACCTTCATGCATTACCTTTGGCGGCCTACTAGCTGATATGGCATAGGAGAGATGGTCACATTCCTGTAGCCAGCACAGCCTGGCAATCACACCTACCAACCCCATTTCCCTTCACTTTGGACCGGCGGGGTTATCCCGGTCCACAGTTCGGAGGCTCTCTTGATACACCATCAGGAAATGGAAATGCCGAAAAAGTCTTCCAGAGCCTCCACTAAAATGATGGATGCCATGTGCTCCTCTATGTCTGAGTTAGACGAAATCTTCGATAAGTTTTGACTGATGCTGACTCAGCGGCAGCAATTTCCTGCTTGACTGAAGCAAAATGAGTGCTTACCTCGGAGATCGCTTGTAAAGCCCCAGCGGAAGACACAGGCTCCAGCCTCTGGACTGGTCCGAAAACAGTGGAGGAGATTGCTGCACCGCAAGATGGCAGAGACTGGGCCCCGCACTCTAAGGGCCATAGATCTCATTCCTGACCGGACCCAAACAAAGTGCCGGCGATAGGCAGGATCCAGCATTAAGGCAGCGGTGTGCAGCTCTCTTAAGTTCTGTAGTGCATTAGGGCCCTACTCTGTACTATTCCAAGCTCAGAGGACGGCAGGTCGGTCTATACAGATCCTGCTGGGTTTCTGGCGCTGCCGCCTGGTAATCAGACACCTCCACTCTTGAGTGCCCTCAAGCCTGCTACAGAAGCTATTATGGAGGGACTTTTCTCGACCCCAGCAGGGTATTGGCTTTGAGGAATGCGGGGTCCAGGACTTTATCTCAGGCATCGTGTCTCACAGTTAGACCTCATACTAACCCCTGTTGAGCAAATGCTTTGTTATGTTTAGTTTATTATCCTTTTATGCTTTACCATTTTATGTTTTCATTAGATGTGCTTGTTACTGCCACTATTTCGACAGGGCAAGGGCTGACATGTTTATTATCTGATAGATGCCCTTTAATCAGGCCCTTAGACAGCGCTGACTTTAGTGTGTTTAGGCAGGAGCCTTAGCATTTCTAGTCCAGTCATTTCTATGTTTTAGGTCACAAGGCTCCCACGTAGAACACTCCTCTGTCACACAGGGGTATTTAGCTATGATGCCACCTATATACCACTTATATACATATACCATATGTATATACCACTAATTACTTTAGATTTACTGCTGTCTTATGCATTTATGTTAACTCTTAGCAGACTAGGTCTAAATAGCTCCGTTAATATGTTCTTGATGTGACAACACACTCATCTGTTTCTTAGTATGCGAGTAACTATAATGCAATGGATCTGCATGTACTTTCTTCCTGCTACTGAGAATGTGAGACGACTTTACTATACTAAAAACCAAAAACCGGGATATATTCACTAAAAATCAAAATGTACAAAGGCATGCCATGTATTTGTGACCCATTGTGAGTACTAACTAAAGGTTTATGGATAAAGAACATCAGTGATGTCAATGGTGAATTGCAAACCAGCATCGCTTTCCAGGTCTTTACATTTCTGACTTTTGGCCAGGGTAGCCATGCAAGGTCAAAAACTGAGAATAATAAAGTAGAGAAAAATATAGGGACAGAACAAGACAATAATCCCCCTTCCCAGTTAAGATAGGGCACAGCAAACATGTTTCCTCCCCGCAGTGGGGGATATCCCCCTGTGTCCACTGAAAGTGCCACTTGACAGGTCCATCCGAAGAAGCATGGGCTGACGGGTACAGTTCTTGTGGATAGGTTTTCACTCACAAGGGGTTCAGTGGGTAACGTGACTGAACTACTCCAGACAGATATGTGAACAATTCAGAACACAAGCAAGTACAACAAAACTTTGTCAGACCAGGTCTAGACATCAATGCTTTACTCTCGCTCATGGTGAATAGAACCTGCCGGAGGAAGATGGTGGCACCCGGAGGAACAGGTTTAGGTAAGTAGAACTTAACCCATTCCCCCCCCAGCGATGTCATCGTGTTTTTTTTCCAATTTTTGCAAAGTACACAGATGGTGACAGTGCTGCTCTCAGATGGTGTGCACTGTAAGTCAGAATCCACATCACCCGAGGGGCAGTGTCAAAGTTTCCCCCTTCCACAGCCCTCCTTATAGAGAGCAAAACTAGGGTGACCAGTTAAAAAGAAAGAGAAATTAAGTGTTTGTGAAGAATTACGGATTTCTACAAATGAATTAGTATGATTACAATAGTAGGAGTACCCCCATAACCTGTCGGGGAAAGTGACTATTGTGTACATTTGTCCATCAGTCACAGGGGCCTTGCCCAAAGCAATAGTAACACACAATGGTGCCAGGGTCCTGAATCCAAGGGTCACCAAGTCCAGCCCTCAATAGCTCAATGAATAAAAGTGAGCATTGTCACCCATGGTAGGCTTGAGTCCCTGCTTAACCATGGGTTGTTGTCTCCTGAGCCCAGAGGGTCCAGCTGGGAATCTCCCCATTCCGCCTGGCTGGAGCCTCGTTTCCAAGGGTTCTAGAACCCAAACTTGCACAGCATTATGTGGTAGATATATAGTCTTCAAGAAAGTATGCACCTCCTGAAGCCACCACAGTTGAACCCACTGGTTATTGTTATTTTTTGCTTGCAGACTGAAGGGGTAACCCCATTTCCAATGTATATTATATTCCCATAGTGCTGTCGTAATGGTTCCCAGGGTCCATCTTTCACCCTTTTGTGCATAACAAACAAACTGTACTCTAAGTTATGCATGTCTCTTTTGATAATAAGTTGATAAATATTATAGAAGAGATTGCAAAGTACTCCTTAGTTAGGTAGACAGCAATAGACATACACAATTTGAGAACCTCTGGATGCAAGTTTAAAGGGATATTATCGATACCTAAATACATAGTCTGGGTGCCTTGTCCCTGTCCCCTTAACCCTGCAATGTAAAACACTGCAGATTTAGAGAAACTATGATTAAACAAGAGTTGGTTAAGGTCGTACATATAAACTGCAAGGGGGTGCTATCCTAAAGAGGCATCCACAAATCTCTAATGTATCTCTAGAAGGATGTATACCAATGTATATACAATCACGTATTACAATACTACAACAAACGTGTGAGATAGCAGTAAACTCTGCCAAGGGTTGATGTCATCAAATAATGTTGTTCCTAAGTGCTTGGATGGCCTTTAATGCACTGGTCCTAAAATGCCTAAGGGAAGACAATAAATAAGAACCATCTCAAATGCATTGTAATTGACACTGTTATCTTCAAACCCACTACATAACCTGGGAACAAAACTGATAGTTAGATGATCTGTCAGAACCTAATATATTTCCATGGTCTAAAATGTAGATGTAAAATGTTTAACAAAATGCAGATTTGTGTCAGATTTTGGTTAGTTCTTGATGTTACAGCTATAACTTGTTATAATTAACAGCAGGGACATGTGACGGAGCTCCTGTACTCCGACTAAGTACCTCCTCCAAGTTAACTTCCTCACTCCTACCTGGGGACTCTGGAGAGCTTCAATCCCGGTCGCCAAAGCTTGACTGGGGTCTTTGAGGACATCTTCTACCAGACCAGACTGCAATAGCTTTAGCTCTCTTTCATCAGTAGTAATTATAAAATTATCTTTGTGGCACACAACCAACTCTCTATTTAGGGGGCTGCCTAAGGCCCCGCGCTTGTCAGGATCGGGACAGGGATCCAACACGCAGAGTACGAACAGGAGAGGAGTACGTATACCGGACCTTAGAATGGCCGGACTAACGTAAGGAGAAAGCAAAGAATGGTCAGAGACAAGCCGAGGTCGAGGGAACGAGAGAACAGGTAAGCGAGAGACAAGCCGAGGTCAAAGGACACGAGAGGTAAACAGGAACGATAGTACAAGCCGAGTCAAAACCAAATAGAACAATAGACATAAGAGCACTGAGGAACCAGACAAGCTAGAACCACGACAGGGCAATGAACCATTACACACATCCCTCTTTTATACCCTGGTTCTTTAATTGATGACTCCGCCCTTGCCGAGCCCTGATTGGTTGTTCCGAACTAGATTGACAGGTCGGGATGTGATTGCCGTCATGACGTCGGCTCCTGAGCGTCGTGTCATAAAAGGAAGCGGGGCTCTCGCGGCCGGCGTGGGAATGACTATATCACCCGGAGAGAATACAGGAGCCACCCTTCTGCGTTTGTCAGCGTGTCGTTTGGACACCATGGAATTATGAATAAGGATTTGTCGAGTCTGATCCCACAACTTCCTCAGATTGGCAACATGAATATCAACCGACGGTATCCCCTGGGAGGGGGAGGCCGACGGAAGAACGGAAGGATGAAAGCCATAATTCATGAAAAAGGGGCTAGAACGAGTAGAATCGCAAACACTGTTGTTGTGCGCAAACTCCGCCCAAGGAATCAGACCGACCCAATCGTCCTGGTGTTCAGAAACAAAACAACGCAAGAACTGTTCAACCTTTTGGTTGGTGCGTTCGGCAGCCCCATTGGACTGGGGATGATAGGCAGAGGAAAAATTTAATTTGATACCAAGCTGGGAACAGAAGGATCTCCAAAACCGGGAAACAAATTGGGAACCTCTATCAGAAACGATTTCAGAAGGAATCCCATGTAAACGAAAAATCTCCCTCGCGAAAATTTCAGCCAATTCGGGAGAAGAGGGCAATTTGAGCAGAGGTACAAAATGAGCCATTTTGGTAAACCTGTCAATTACTGTGAGGATAACCGTATGTTTTTTAGAAACCGGTAAATCAACGATTTCCAGTTGGAGTTTAGGAGGAACGAAGTAACGGTCCCCCGGAATAGGTCCGGGTGCCAGATGTTGTAACTTCTTGATCTCATCCAGCAACGGAGAGTGAATCTTGATGCTAGTGCTGGCAATAATATTACGCTTGGGAACTATAGAAGAAAAAACCATGTCAGGCATAGTAGAAGGTTCATGTTGGCGGGACAATGCATCGGCCTTAGAATTCTTAGAACCAGGTCTATAAGTGAGAACATAGTTGAAATGAGTAAGGAACAAAGACCAACGAGCCTGCCTGGCAGATAATCGCTTGGCTTCCCCTATATATGACAAATTCTTGTGATCCGTCAAAATAGTAACCGGGTGTAAAGTCCCTTCCAACAAATGTCTCCACTCCTTTAAAGCCAAAATTACCGCTAACAGTTCCCTGTCACCAATATCATACCTGCTCTCAGGCCCAGACAATTTCCTGGAAAAAAAACACAAGGATGCAGTGGTTTATTCAAACTTAACCTTTGGGACAGAATAGCGCCTACACCTGTCTCTGAGGCGTCTACCTTGAGTAAGAAAGGCAAAGATGTGTCTGGATGAACTAATATCGGTGCTGAGGCAAACTGTTCCTTGAGAGTACTGAAAGCAACAAGTGCCTCCGGGGACCATGTCTTAGTATCAGCACCCTGTTTAGTCATGTTGGTAATAGGAGCAATAATAGACGAGTACCCCTTAATGAAGCGCCTGTAGTAATTCGAGAATCCGATAAACCTCTGAATGGCCTTGAGTCCCTTGGGGAATGGCCAATCCAAGATAGATTGGAGTTTAACAGGGTCCATCTTAAACCCCTCACCAGAAACAGGGCCGGCCTTAGGTGTTCAGGCGCCCTGTGCGAAACAATCTTGTGGCGCCCCCCACCCCCCACCCTCACCTGTCTCTGTTTGGACTCCTTCAATCTATTTTAGGAGCATTCACAATCTGTCGCCTCCACCCCCTTCTACAAAACCCCTGCACCTCTTAACCAAAACCCCTGGCCAGATCTTCACCAAGCCCCTGGCCACCACTTCATCAAACTCCTGGCCACCCCTTCTCCTTCATCAATGCCCTGGCCATCCCTTCATCAAACTCCTAGCCACCCCTTCCCCTTCATCAAACCCCTCCCACCCCTTTATCAATTCCTGCCACCCCTTCATCAGCCCCCTGACCCCCTCATCAATCCCCTCCCACCCCTTTAACAGCCCTCTGCCCCATTCATCAGTCCCCTGACCCCCTCACCAATCCCCTCCCCCCTTTTATCAGCCCTCTGCCCCATTCATCAGCCCCCTGACCCCCCATCAGTCCCCTCCCACCCCTTTATCAGCCATCTGCCCCCATTCATCAGCCCCCTGACCCCCTCATCAGTCCCCTCCCACCCCTTTACCACCCACCTGCCCCCCTTTAATCAGTCCCATGCCCCCCTTTTCAATCCCCTGCACCCCTTCATCAGCCCCCTTAATACATCCCCTGCCAATTAATCCAACCCCTGGCCACCCCTTCATCAGTCTCCTGCCCCCTCATCAATTCCATCCCACCCATTTATCAGCCATCTGCCCCCATTTCATCAGCCCCCTGATCTCCTCATCAATCCCCTCCCACCCCTTTAACAACCCTCTGCCCCATTCATCAGTCCCCTGACCCCCTCACCAATCCCCTCCCCTCCTTTTATCAGCCCTCTGCCCCATTCATCAGCTCCCTGACCCCCTCATCAGTCCCCTCCCACCCCTTTATCAGCCCTCTGCCCCATTCATCAGCCCCCTGACCCCCTCATCAGTCCCCTCCCACCATTTTTCACCCACATGCCCCCCTTTAATCAGTACCATGCCCCCCTTTTCAATCTCCTGCTCCCCTTCATCAGCCCCCTTAATACATCCCCTGCCAATTAATCCAACCCCTGGCCACCCCTTCATAAGTCCCCTGCCCCCTCATCAATTCCCACCCACCCATTTATCAGTCATCTGCCCCCATTTCATCAGCCCCCTGATCTCCTCATCAATCCCCTCCCTCTCCTTTATCAACCACCTGCCCCCTTTAATCAGCCCCATGCCCCCCTTTATCAGCCCCCTTAATAAATCCCCTGCCAATAATTGCAATCCATGCCACTCCTTCATCAATCCCCTGTCCCCCTTAAGTAAATTCCTGCACCCCTTCAACAAAACCTATTTAATAAAAAAAAAAAAAAAAAAAAAAAAAAGGTCACTCACAGTAAAGGCTGCTGCTCCCTGGACTGAGCTGTCTCCGCCGATTGACGAGCACCGGGCGCCGCCTTCATTCACTGAATTGGATCCTTCCGCGGCTCCCTCTGATGACAGAGCACGTCGACGTTACGCAAGTACGCGGCGTAACGCCCCCACGCTCCTCCTCCACACTCCATACAGAAGTGGATTCCCGGGGGCGGCTCTCTGCTCATAATTTGCAAGTCAAGTGCAAAGCAGCATTATGCACTTGACTTGCTCTGCACTTTAAATACAGAACTCGGCCGGCCTGCGAGCTGTGTTGGCCTCCCGGCGCCCCTGTTGCCATGGCGCCCTGTGCGGCCGCACAGCTCGCACACCCCTAAGGCCGGCCCTGACCAGAAATAACGTAACCAAGAAAGTTTACCTGAGATTGGTCGAAGCTACACTTCTCCAACTTGCAATACAACCCATGCTGTAGGAGTTTGTGCAATACCCTTCTGACTTGTTTGTGATGAATCTCAGGCTCTTTAGAATGTATTAGTATATCATCCAAATAAACTATAACACATTCATGTTGAAATTCCCTAAGAACCTCATTAATCAAGTCCTGGAATACAGCAGGGGCATTGCAAAGCCCGAAGGGCATTACCGTGTACTCATAGTGGCCATACCGGGTATTGAAAGCCGTTTTCCATTCATCGCCCTGCTGAATTCTCACCAAGTTATAAGCTCCCCTCAGATCTAACTTGGTAAAAATCTTAGAGCCTTTAAGGCGATCAAATAGCTCAGTAATTAGGGGAATCGGATAAGCATTTCTGATAGTTATCTTATTCAAGCCCCGATAATCAATGCAAGGCCGTAGTGTGCCGTCTTTTTTATCTACAAAAAAGAAACCGGCTCCGGCTGGAGAAGAGGATCTCCTAATAAATCCTTTGTCAAGATTCTCCTGAATGTACTCCTCTAAGACTAAGTTCTCCTTAGTGGATAGAGGATATACATTGCCCCTCGGAGGCATAGTACCAGGTAGGAGATTAATCTTACAATCAAAGGACCGGTGTGGGGGTAAAGTATCAGCCTTTCTCTTATCAAAGACTGCCTTTAAATCCTGGTACTGGGAAGGTATCTGTAAATCTGTGGGCTTGTTAGAGTTACTAGGTGTGTCCACTACGCACAATGGTGAGACTTTCTGTACACAGCCTTTCTGGCAACCCTGACCCCAAGAGACTATTTCACCTTGCTCCCAATCAATAGTAGGGTTATGCTTTTTAAGCCAGGGATACCCCAAAACTATCGGAACTGAAGGGGATGAGATAAGCATGAGAGAAATCTCCTCCTCGTGTAAAATACCTATGGTTAACTTAACTGGTATAGTTTCACGAGAAATCACAGGATCTGATAAAGGTCTACCATCTATGGCCTCAACGGCCAATGGAGTCTCTTTTAGCTGAGATGGGATAGAGTGGTTTTTGACAAAGGTTTGATCAATAAAGCTTTCAGCTGCTCCGGAATCTATTAATGCCATAGCTTTAAGTACTCCCTTTTCCCAAGTTAAAGAAACCTGTAGTAGTAACCGATGATCCCTGTAATCATATGTAGAGGACAAAATAGAAACACCCAAGGCCTGTCCTCTGGAGAAACTTAGGTGCGAGCGTTTCCCGGACGGTTAGGGCAATTTAGGCGTAAGTGACCGCCTACTCCACAATACATACACCGACCCTCCCTTCTCCTATATTGTCTTTCATTCTCTGAAAGGCGAGTGTTACCAATTTGCATAGGTTCCGGGAGAGCTAGTATAGTAGATTCAGAATTCTGAAATGCGGG
This sequence comes from Pelobates fuscus, assembly GCF_036172605.1. Lineage (NCBI taxonomy): Eukaryota > Metazoa > Chordata > Amphibia > Anura > Pelobatidae > Pelobates > Pelobates fuscus. Next base: position 266,280,503 of record NC_086322.1, on the reverse strand, counting down.
AGTTAGTCTTAAGGAAGGTCTATAACCATTATCACGAGTGTTCTGCCTCTGTCTCATGCGTTCATCTATACGAGAAATAAATGAAATTAATTCCTCTAAATTTTCAGGAAGATCCCTTGTGGCAACCTCGTCTAAGATCGCATCTGATAATCCGTTCAGAAATACGTCCATATAGGCTTGTTCATTCCACTTGACCTCTGCCGCCAAGGATCTGAACTCTAGCGCATAATCTACAAGGGTTAAACTATGCTGTCTAAGACGTAATAGTAATCTAGCTGCACTGGCCTTTCTCCCTGGGGGATCAAAAGTCCTCCTAAAGGTAGTAATAAACGCATTATAGTTATAGACTACTGGATTATCATTTTCCCACAGAGGGTTAGCCCATCTAAGAGCTTTGTCAATGAGTAGCGAGATTATGAATCCAACCTTCGCCCTGTCAGTAGGGTAGGCGCGGGGTTGTAATTCAAAATGAATCCCTATCTGGTTTAGGAAACCTCGACAGGTATCCGGAGCACCGCCATACCGTAAAGGGGAAGTAACACGGGAAGAAGTTCCCACTGTGGCTACCTCTAGGCCTGTGTTAGCAAGAGAGATAGATGGAGTACGCATCTCCTCTGCTTGATTACTCGGATGGGACAGTAATGCTTGCAGCGCTAGGGCCATTTGGTCCATTCTATGGTCCATGGCTTCAAACCTCGAGTCAGGCAGACCAAGCTGAGCGTTTGTACCTGCAGGATCCATGGCCCTGTCGTAATGTCAGGATCGGGACAGGGATCCAACACGCAGAGTACGAACAGGAGAGGAGTACGTATACCGGACCTTAGAATGGCCGGACTAACGTAAGGAGAAAGCAAAGAATGGTCAGAGACAAGCCGAGGTCGAGGGAACGAGAGAACAGGTAAGCGAGAGACAAGCCGAGGTCAAAGGACACGAGAGGTAAACAGGAACGATAGTACAAGCCGAGTCAAAACCAAATAGAACAATAGACATAAGAGCACTGAGGAACCAGACAAGCTAGAACCACGACAGGGCAATGAACCATTACACACATCCCTCTTTTATACCCTGGTTCTTTAATTGATGACTCCGCCCTTGCCGAGCCCTGATTGGTTGTTCCGAACTAGATTGACAGGTCGGGATGTGATTGCCGTCATGACGTCGGCTCCTGAGCGTCGTGTCATAAAAGGAAGCGGGGCTCTCGCGGCCGGCGTGGGAATGACTATGAGAGCTGTGAGGATTGGATGAATCAGCCCCGCTGAGAGAACGGCCGTCGGGAAGTCTAACCTCCTCCGAGGTAGAGACTTCAGGTACCCTGACAGCGCTGAAGCCACCTAAAACAACTCATGGCAGACTGATCAACTGGGTCATCGGTCTGTGTCCAAGGACTCGACGCAGGGAGGGGGCCTAGCAGTCAGGGCCGGTGCATCTTATAGGCGACTTAGGCAGTCGCTTTGGGCGCCCCTTAGGAAGGAGCACCAGCACCCCCATACTGCAGCCACCTGAGCGCTCTATAGAGAGCCTCAGGCGGTTGCAGCTCTGCCCAGGCCGGCACGTCCACTAGGACGTGCCGAATGCGCAAGATATGAGGGATTGTCAGGAGGGAAGCGCACAGCTCTCCCTCCTGCCTGTCCCTCAGTGTAGCGTGGCCTAGCTCTGCTCCTGCTGCTGTGTGCTCCTGCTGCTGTACTAGTGCATCAGTGAGCAATTCCTGTCAGTCCAGTCGAGTACAGGAAACAGAAGCTCCTGTACCGCGGACAGGACTGGAGCTCGGCCACACTATACAGGGTAGGGGAGGGGGGTGAGGAGAACAGGGGGAGGCCACTATGGGAGGGAGGTGGGAGGTGAGGAGAGATCACTATGGGAGGGGGGGTGAGGAGAGACCACTAAGGGTGAGGAACAATGGAGGAGAGACTACTATAGGAGGGGGGAGCTCTAAGAGCCGGAAGGGAGAGCTCTAAAGGACAGGGAGCAGGGGAAAGCTCTAAGGAACGGGGGGTAGGAGAGAACACTAAGGGATTGGGGGGGGGGGGCACCAAGGGACAGGGGGTAGGAGAAAGCTCTAAGGGACAGGAGGGGAGAGCACTGAGGGACAGGAGGAGAGAGAACTACGGAAAAGGGGAGATCTTTAAGGGGCAGGGGAGAGCTCTAATGGATTGGGGGCAGGGGAGAGCTCGAAGGGACAGTGGGGCAGGAGAGAGCATTAAGGGACAGTGGGGCAGGATACAGCAGTAAGGAACAGGAGGGGAGAGAACTAAGGGAAAGGGGGCAGGGAGATCACTAAGGGACAGTGGGGCAGGGGAGAGCACTAAGGGACAGGAGGAGAGAGCTCTAAAGGACAAGAGGGGAGAGAGGATAAGAAAGGATGGAAAGAGAAGCAAAAAGGAGCTGGTAGGAATTAGCCCCTATCCTACCCCACAAGCTCTCTATTTCACACTACACATACACAGTGCATCCCTATACATACACAGAAACACACAATGCATCCCTACACACACAGAAACACACCATGCTTCCCTTACATATAGTGAAACACACAATGCATCCATTAAACACACACACACACACACACACAATGCACCCCTTGCACACATACACAGAAACACACCATGCTTCCCTTCAGGGACGTTTTAGCTGCGAGGCAAACAAGGCATTTGCCTTGGGCGGCATTTTCCAGGGGGCCGCCCCCAAATGGCCATTGCAAATGCCTTGTTAGCCTTGCGGCTAACTGACATGCTGGGCTGGCGGGCGACTGGCGAGGGAGCACTGATTAGTGAGCTCTCTGCTCAGCTCTAACACTAAGGGATGGAGCTTGTTCTGTCGATGGGGAGGAAAGCTGACAAGCTCCTCTCCATGGAGATGAATCTGCCTCCTAGGAAAGAAGCAGATTACCTTCTCTCTTCAGTTGATTCCAAAATCGTTGCTCTGTGGTTGGGAGGGATTATCACCGGAGAACTCGAACCTTGTAGATGCTCTCTGCCATGACCGGGTCATTAATCACGGCCACTGCTTCCTGCTTATAAAATGTGTGATCATATACTATAACTAAATCCCTATTATTCTTGCCCAAGTCCGCTTAAACATTTAATTTTTTTTAATTACCTTTTGGGTATTACATTTTTGATCTAAAAAGTTTCAGCTTTGTTTGTTTTAAAAACGTGCAAAAGTGTCTGTGATGCTTTGATAAATCTCCCCCATAGTGAAGGTTGGAAAAACACTGAAGTCTATCAAGTTCAGCCTTTTTTTTTTGCAGATGTCTTTTTCTGCTGTTCATCCAAAATCACAAAGACAGCTATACATTTTAGATGGAATAGAAACATCTTAAATAGAGAGACATTTCTGCCCTCTGGTGGAGAAATTCTCCTATTACAGGTACCTTGGAATGTTTCATGTTTGCTAGACATGTCTATGCTGAATTTCATTTTTGAATGTTGTGTTCTTGTTGGTAAAGCAGTTAACACTCTATACATTGAAATTGCTCAAACGTCTTCCAATCCCCAACATCGTGTATTACATACGCATTTAAAAGTAGCGCAGTTTATTCTCACAAGTAATTTGAAGAATACTAGGTCACAGTCTAGACACCCAAGTACAGTATATTGATGTGTTTTAGACTATAAGGTGTATTTATTCCATTCCTTGCCATATTTATATTTACTCTCCCCAGGAAGAGAAGACTATATTGAAAAAAAATGCATCCTACCTGTTTAGAAAATGTTCTGTGGGTTGATTTAATGTACACCTGCGCTTAAGTCATGATGACAAGATCATCACTTGTATAGCCGCCTCTGGCAATTATCTCCACCGGCATTTGCTACACATGATCACAAACACAGCTCATGACAGGTGGGAACATTCCTGAGAAAGTATCAACCTCTACCTGGGAAAATAAATATCTATTATGAATCAATTAAAGGATCATTATAGTGTCAGGAAAACAAACTCGTTTTCCTGACACTATATAACCCTTAGGTCCCACCGACCCTCAGGGCCCCCCTCCCTTGGCGTTGGAGGGGTTACTTTAATCCAGTGCCGGGCTCCCTCAGCGCTGGTGACCTCTCCTCCCCCGCCGACGTCAGCTCCCGAGTGGAGCCGAATACGCATGCACAGCCAAAGCCGCGCGCGCATTCAAACAGTCCATAGGAAAGCATTTCTCAATGTTTTCCTATGGACGTTCTGCACGCGGAATGCGATTTTCGCATCCAGCGGCGCAGAAGCGCCTCTAGCGGCTGTCAGGAAGACAGCCACTAGAGGCTGGATTAACCCTGCAATGTAAACATAGCAGTTTCTCTGAAACTACTATGTTTACATCTGAAGGGTTAAAACCTGGGGGACCTGGCACCCAGACCACATCATTGAGCTGAAGTGGTCTGGGTGACTATAGTGTCCCTTTAATCTGTCTTTACAGAATTGATTGATTCATAGTCACAATGAGGGGGATGAGGGGAATACCCAATCACAATGGGCTCCCCATGCATCACTTACTGACCACCGTTCTCTTCATCGAATATCTAGATGTCAGGGATAACTGGAATATGGAAGAAGAGGTGCAAATATTAATCAAAACATATTATAGGTGAACCGTCACTTTATTAAAAATTACATCATTGAATAAAACATTGAAAATCACCTATATCTTATGTTATACCTTTTCATCGATTATATTTATTTATATTTATATTGAATATATAGCAAAGGACATCACAATCCAGTGCAGATCAGGTAAAGTCAGGGCAAACATTACTAATGAAGAGGAGAAATTAAACACTGTTCTCCTAATTGCACGTTAGAGAGGTGCACGTTAGAGAGATGTGGGTTTCAACATTTGACACCTCACAAGTACACATTATAGGAAAAGATAAATACAATATTAAAGGGTTAAAGGAACACTATAGTCACCTAAGTTACTTTCGCTAAATAAAGCAGTTTGAGTGTATAGATCATTCCCCCTGCAATTTCACTGCTCAATTCACTGTCATTTAGGAGTTAAATCACTTTGTTTCTGTTTATGCAGCCCTAGCCACACCTCCCCTGGCTATGATTGACAGAGCCTGCATGAAATAAAAACTGGTTTCACTTTCAAACAGATGTAATTTACCTTAAATAATTGTATCTCAATCTCTAAATGGAACTTTAATCACATATAGGAGGCTCTTGCAGGGTCTAGCAAGCTATTAACATAGCAGGGGATAAGAAAATCTTAATTAAACAGAACTTGCAATAAAGAAAGCCTAAATAGGGCTCTCTTTACAGGAAGTGTTTATGGAAGGCTGTGCAAGTCACATGCAGGGAGGTGTGACTAGGGTTCATAACAAAGGGATTTAACTCCTAAATGGCAGAGGATTGAGCAGTGAGGCTGCAGGGGCATGTTCTATACACCAAAACTGCTTCATTAAGCTAAACTTGTTCAGGTGACTATAGTGTCCCTTTAATCCACACACCATAACCATTTCTCTGATTTGCTTTGCTGCCTGCGTGTAATTTCTGTGCATATTTATGTAGGTTGTCAGGACACATACCCTGTTAGTGGCAGGCAAATAATGGTAGCTACCCCCCTCCCCCATTTAGTAACACTCCAATGGCCATTCAAGTGTGTGCTCACCTGCCACATCAAGGCAAACCCCTTATATGTGTCCTACACTAACAATTCACCTCGCAGCTTTCAGTAAAAATAAAAAGTCAAAATCTCTAATGAGACAAAAAAGAGTAATTGTTATGAACCACTACACACTTTTGAAAAAAAAAAAAAAACCTTAATAGAGTACATATGGGGGCAGTACGGACTGTAACAATTCATACCTCCCAAGTGTCCCTTTTTAGGAGGGACAGTCCCTATTTTGGACCCAAATCCCCCTGTCCCTCTTTTCTATCCTAATGTCCCTCTTTTCTAGGAGCTCTGTATTGTTGGTATGTCTGAGTGTGTAACAGAGCTCCACAGCAATGATACTCCCAGTAATGTGTCTTTAAATTACAATAAATGTGTTTAGAAATCAGTCTGTGTAAATAAGATACATTGGTAACTTTTTTTTTTTTTTTTAGAGGTAAGTATTACTTCAAATCAATAATTATTTGTGGCTTAGGCCAACAGAAAAGGTTTCTGTGATTTTTTTATTTATTGTGATTTTTTTGATAATTCTCTCTCAATACCGATCAATAAAAATTTACAAAACAATAAAAATTTTGAATAATTACTTACACTGGATTGTGGTCAACCCCTCTATCTATATCTCTACAGTCAACGGCTGATTATTCTAATTGTTGTATGTCATTTTAACTGGATTTTATTTCTGAACAGACAGCTTATCACATTCTGTATGGAACCAGGTCTCTCAAATGTGATATCCTATCTCCACTCTGTCCGTTGCTGTTTAATATATTGGTACGTATTATGTAATCAATAATAATGCTTTTTAAGAGGACAACAGTGAGATTAACAATATATCAAGAGGTTAAGTAGGATAGAGTGAACGGAAAGGCAGGAGAGGAAGACAGATAAATGATAGAGGAGCCGGCGGCAACCATATTTCTTGTATAATAGGGTTATATGACATAACGTCTTTGTAAGAAGGTGGTGTCAGTAGGCCTCAGGCCTAGCCTGCACTATGTCTGCCTCTGTCAGACAACTTATCACTGTTTGCGTACCGTTAGCAGAGCTGCAAAATGTCATTTACAATGTGCTACCCGGACATGAACCGAAATCTGTAGCTATTGCAAGCCAGGATTTTTCATATACGGTACCTCCCAAAAAACATGCAAAATTAATGACGTGCATGTTTTATCTAGGGGTCTATTTACCAAATTATTTTATATGTTTTTTCGAGTGTTTCTTTATGTGTACTACTTAAACTAAAAAAAAAAACTATTATTTATTGTGTTTAATGTTTCGATTATGGAGCATCATAGTAACAACACAGAGGGATCGCTGAATATGTTCGTAACAGAATGTACCGTCTTTCCCCGAAAATAAGACTGGATGTTATATTATCTTTCCCCTGAAAAACGCCCTAGGTTGTATGTTCGGGAGATGTCTTGTTTCGTGGAAAAACAGTAGCAAACATGTGCTAGAAAGCAGGTCTACAGTCGGGGGAATTCCGTTAGGGCATGGAATCCCGTGAATGTATGTTCGGGGAAACTTACCTGAACATAGATTAGTTTACATGTGAATGGAATCCGGCGAATCTATGTTTGGTGAAAATTCCTCGAACATAGATTAGCGTACTAGCGACTAGGGCTAATTTTGGGGGTAGGGCTTGTATCACGAGCATCCCCTGAAAATAAACAGGGTAATATAACCTAGATTTATATAAAGTACAGTATATTTTTTATTAGTATGGTTTTTAAGCATTGCATTTGGTCCATAGCTGTTGATAGACCAAGATGAGTATTCAATGCAATCGGAAATATATGTGTAGCAAAAATGGACGTTACATTAAAAAAAAATCAAGCCATTTCTGATGAAAGGTGGGTCAATGTTCCTTTTTATTCAAACTGAATCCCCATATTTGCTTGCTGATATAGGTGATTTTAAGTAACCTCATACAATTGTATTCACTGAAGTGCTGGGAATTCAATATTTTTTTAATTTAAAATTTTAGCCGGAATAGCCAAAACATAGTTGGCTTTCAAATTCATAGCTGAGATTTACTGCATCTGAGTTTGTGTAACAGTGTGTGCGTATGTGTAGTAGTGTGGCCGGTTCCTGGTCCTCTACTGCAATGGATTAAGTCCCTCGCGTCAAGCCGAATAAGGGCCCCTTTACACTGCTACACAAATACACACAGTTACACATATACACTTATCCACACAAACTGTTACACATACTCACAGTTACACATTCGGCTTAATCCATTGCAGCAGAGCAGGGAACCGGTCACAGCTGCCATCATGACAAATATGAGAGACCTTGTGCTTTGTCAGGTGCCCCAAAATTTCTGATGGCGGCCCTGCCAGCGGCAACAACTTCGTACCACTGCGAGAATGGAAGCTCTTGAGGAATAGAGGAGACGTTACAATTGAAAGATATGGGGTATACCGTAGAATCTGGATCTTACCGACCTACCGCACTTCATTAGTGTCTTTTAACGGCATTACTACCACCCAAACAACTTGTGAAATTGGATGGCATGTTTCGCTTATCAAAACTGGGGAAGGCACCACCATCCGCAACCTCATTATTTTAATTCCAATCGATTTAGGGCAAGACCCTACTCCACACTGCAATGAGGAGGGAAAAAGAGTCACTTTGAAGGCTCTACACTGCTGCTGATGTTCACAGATCTCATGAGGAACTTTCTTACCACATCAGGGCCATTTTCTACAGAAGGGGGATACCGAGAGTGCTCTCATTTACTCACCAAGGAAACACCTACCGAGAGAGGAGCTATCAAGAGTTGAAGACACACTTATGCAAGCTGGGTCTCCTTGAGTCATAGGAGCTTGTTGGGGCAGGCCTGTCCCACTTGGATCCCTCTAAAATTCCAGAGCTCACAACCTCGCTTATCTCAGATCCACTCATCCACCAGAGCGGTGATCTGAATGTTTTTTTTTATTACCACTCACAATAACCTTATCCTGGCACAACAAGCTTAACAAACTCCCAGGGATTTACCACCAATGGTTGCTGTAATACCTTTGCTACCTGTTATTTTCTCTTCCTTTCCTATTTGAGTTTTAATATACATGGGGTAACATGTTATTCGGATAACAGTATTTTTAGAGATGTTTTTAATACCTGGTCAGCAGTTTATATTGGGGTACTGTAAAGTAGTGGTTGGCATTAACACAACATCGCCATATGATGGAACTGAATCCCCATATCTGTTTGCGGAGATAGGTGATTTTAAGTAACCCTATAAAATAACAAATGTATTTTTATGTATGTCTGTTCCTTAATCTGTATTATGAATCAAATATATTTGAGGCTGAAGCCCATGTTCTGTTTACTACCTAGAATGCCCCTGATTGAAATGATTACTAATAGGTTGTCATTTCTTAAATTGTAATCTGTATACATCTTCCAAATGCCTTTCTCCGATGATTTTTACTTACTTTGTAACTCGTTAATCAAAGGACAACATTCCATAACAATTTAACAAAAATAAATACAAAATAAACAAACACTCTCTTCAACACTACCCATCATGCCCAGTGCTACTTATCCAGTCCTATAGACCAGTGGTTCCCAACCCAGTCCTCAAGTACCCACTAACAGTCCAGGATGTATGGTTTATCAAGTTGTGTTTTTAGAAAAAAAAACACTTTAGACACAACAGGATAATGTCTAAATCCTGGACTGGTAGGGATTGGTAGCGGGTACTTGAGGACTGGATTGGGAACTCCTACTTTAGATGTTCGCAACCCCTCCCACCCCCCTAATTCAGAAAAAATGCTGTAAGTGTGCGCGCATGCACAGAGGGAGACCTTCAAAGGCTTCCCAAAGAGAAGCCTCTGATTGGCTATCAGAAAGTCTCTCCTGGAGAAAAAGTGGAGAGCTTGCAGAGGGTGCAGTGCATAAGGACTGCAGCTTTTGCAACCTTTTTTAAGATATGCATGAAAATGCATGCATGTAATCATTGGGGGTCTTATCTACCAAACAGTGACTTCTAACTTATTCGAGCAGTGGAGTGTTCCTCTACAAATGATTGGAAGGACAGCGCCTGTAGACAATGAAATGAAGCAGTCAGTTATGGTGCCTCCAGAATCCCTTTAAAGGGACACTCAATGCACCATAACCACTGTAGTGGTCTTGGTTCTAGGAGTGCCTTGGCACCACCCATTTTAGAAAAACGGTATGACTTCTTACCTGGGGTCTGTCACACACGGCTAACCACCATCACTATTTCAGACAGAGAGCCAGAAGCTCTCTGTTTAAGCTAATCCCACCGGTGCAGGGCTTAACACATTGGTTGAGAGTGCAGGGCTTTGCTCAGGAGAGCTGACGGGAGCTTCAAGCTCTCTATGGAAGTAGTGGAGGTGTGGACTTCAGGTAAGACGTTAAATCGTTCTAAACCAGTGTGACTACTTACATTGAAAAGCAGCCGGGGCACTCCTTACACCATAACCACTACATAACTGTGTAGTGGTTATGGTGTAGTAGCTATGGTTCTTAGAGTGTTCCGGTAAAACAATCTCTCACAAATAAAATAAAAAATACAAATAAAGAAACACACCAAAAAGTTAATGCAGTTTACTTATTTTAACTCTTTCAATTGTTGCTTTTTCTTTCTTCTTTAAAACCTTTTAATATTGAGTTATAGTGGAAATAAAAAGGAATAACCAGGTATATCTGAGACCCACAATGGAATGTATTCACAAAACATTGAATTGAAGTAAGCAGCAATTCAGCTAAAGTAGCCTAGATTTTGCAATTCAGTTTTCAGCTGACAATAATTCTCTGTCTAATGATTAAACCCTATATGTGTGATTTAGTGCTGTGCATTCATATGCATTAAATATATATATAGTAATGAAGCTCACCTCTAGGCAGGGTGGTGTCTGTCAGATAAAGTAATGACATTTTTAAATACCCTTGTGTTGTTCTCTACCTCCTGAGGGCAGACAGACTAAATGGGAGATGCTATCACAGTACCGGAGGAAGAACTGTAATGTTGAGTAATGGTCAGCATAACACTAATGGTGAATGATGGCAGGGCAGGACCATTGGCTTATAAAGTGTGGGTGTGCATGAATTGGAACGATCAATGCAAACATGAGCACTATTCAGACTATCGCTGAGAACTACCAATCCTTCAATCCCAGAGCATACCTGCAGAATAACTACATACCACCAAGGGCAGACTTTGACAACCCAGGCAGCGTGGTGCCGTGGAAGCTGAGATGCCTGGCCGACGCGTGTGCCTCAGGTACGTCGTTTTTTTTTTTTTATCTACTCCGGTCACCTAATTCTTGACAGCCTCTCCGGGATGCACCGGATCAAATTCTAGATAAAAATGGTTAATGCACTAAACACTGAATCGAAAACCAAATTGCACAATTTTAGACCAAAAGAGACAAATTGGAAAAATTCTGCAATTCAACATTTTTTTTTAAAATTTACTAAAGCAGGGGTAGGCAACGCTCGGCACCCCACTTGTTGTGGACTACATCTCCCCTGATGCTTTGCTAGCCTTATGAGTGATGTGGTCCACAATATCCGGAGTGCCAAAGCTTGCCTACTGCTGCATTGCAATTTGGTGTGCAGTGGATACCCTCTCTCCTAAACTATGGTTGTCCTATAAAATTTTACATAGCAAAATTAAGCAGGGGTGTGCCTTCAATTAGATTTACTCACAGTAAACATTGTAATCATGTGTGCGTCTCTGTGCTGGAAGACCTGTTGTAATACAGGGTGTAGTATTCAAAGCTATAGATCTGCATTTTAAATCTATTCCGTTTTTGTAATTATTTTTAAATTTCAATTGTTTTGTGGTTTGTTGTGTGTGGTTTTTTTTTTTTATACAGAAATCAATATGCAAATAGGAGTTATTCACTATATGCTTTTTATCAGTTTAGGTATTTTTACGTGTCTGTTTTTACTTGCTAGCTAAATCATTGTTTAGATAGAGCACATTATGAAAAAAAACGTTTATTTTTTTTTATTTTTTATATGATTCAGTTTTTATATGAGAATGGGAGTTCTTTCACAAAAGAAAGATATGTGGAAACCGTATAACATTAATACATAAAGAAGAAAAAAAAAATTCTGCATGAAATGTAGAGTTGTAGCATTGCAGTTAGGTGGAAGTTAAAAATGAATTTTGGGCAGGATAGAGCTGGGTAGCTCAAGCAGACATACCTTTTTTAATTTGATTCCAGAGAATTTGTAGTTTAGTGAATAACCCTTTGAGAGCTTCCTACTCAGGGCAGTAACTGACATGACCTTTTTGACAGTCTGAATTCTAACTTAATCCTCAATCTCATAGAGCTGAGAAATCCAAGATGGCCGTCCCTGGGGCCATTATTAGAGGCCAATAATAATTTATGCTCCACTTTGATACAGTTATGTGATATTCTGTTATCCTGAAATATCAAAATTGATGCAAGCGGTCACCTACGCTATCTTGGTCTAAAATGTAAAATTCACTTTGAATTCTTTTTTTGGTAAAAAGCTCTGCAAATATCTGTTGGAAAAAAGCAAAGGTCTGATCTACTGAAAATGTTATATCAACCCATCTCTGTGCGTCTTTGTCTGCAGGTGAGATTGGAGGGCAGCTCATGGTAGACATTGGCACAGGGCCCACGGTGTACCAGCTGCTTAGCGCGTTTGAGCTGTTTAAAGAAGTGGTTCTGACAGATTATTTGGAAGTGAATCGGGAAGAGATTAGGAAGTGGCTACGCGGTGAGGCGGGAACGTTTGATTGGGGCCCTTACATCAAGCATGTCTGCAACATAGAAGGAAAGGGGTAAGTTGATCCATTGGTGGTAGATTAGCTCTGAGTGCCAATCCGCTTCAATTGCCTGGGAGTAAATGGAATAATTATTTTAGTACAAACTGGGACCAGGAAAGTAAAAATGTTGCTTCTTAGTTTTGCATCTCCGATCTACAATGTATTGGGTTGCCAGATTCTTGACCTTGATCTGTTGTACGTGGTGATGGTAAGCAGCCAAAAAGTGTTTTCCTATCGTGTTAAAGGGAAGGAGAAAAATTAAGTAATCAAAGAAACAAATTAATAAAAGCTGCAGCATGTAAATGCCCCAGACTTGCCACCTCTTCCTGGACACATATCTCTATATGTAAAGAGATGCCCAGTGGCATACTAACGGGAGGCAGTCTAGAAGGTATCAGTGGAAGGGCCTCCACAAAATAGTGCACACCTCTTTGTACAGTTACTGGTTGTAAGTAGGAACAGAATGCAGGTCAGAGCCTGGTGACTGTGTCTGAGCAGACAGGGGAAGGATAATGAATTCATGTCATATTCAGCCTCTCTATTCGCTCACATAGCATGCAGCACAGCTGGATGTTTGAGTAACCCTGCTAAGGGCTCTGATGCCATTCAACCACATTACAAGAGTCCACATAGGTGAAAAGGGGTTGGAAAGACACAGAAGCGGAGGAGGACGTGGAGAGAGACTCAAATGGATAATTTCCTTTACAGACCTAAAGACCCACGTAGGGGAAGTGGTGAGAGAGGTACTGTTGGGAGGTATGCAGGTGAGATGAGTACAGGAGTGGTGGGGACAGGGCTGGTCCCACTAACTGCCACCAAGTAAAAGGGCAATGCATTGGAAATTTATCAAAATGAACGTGGTGGTGGGCAGCAGGTGGTGAAGACCATAATAACCTTTTCCTCGCAGGTGATACTCATACACCATGTATTACTGTGTTTTAATGCCAAGGAGGTCATGGTAAATTAGTATATGCATCCTTACTGAGGGGAGAGGGGTGCAACAAAACGTGTCTTTGTTGCTATTCTTTTTGCCCTCCCCTCCCAATCCACATCTAAATTTTTTCTCCAATACTGCTGTAGTTTAAATCCCAGCATGGGTTTATTGGAGTAGTACAAACTGAAACCCCCTTGCTGTAGATAAACACAAAAAGAATGCGGCGCTAGTAATCACAAAATTAGTCAAGGTAGGCAGCAACCCAAATGAAGGAAAACCCCTCAAGTCCTTCAGTGGATACATACAGATGGGGAAAAAAATATGAAAGGGCTGCGCCAAATGAGGGTAGATAGTCCAGTAAAATATTGCTAGGGTGCGAGTAGATGGTCTGGGATACTTGATAGAGTTCCTCTGTGGAGGTGGATGCGTCTAGTGTTAACCTTTCCTGGTTACTTTTACTTCCACTGGCAATTTTAAAGTTCCAGTACTCCAAGAAATCCTAGGTGGGGATCATACCACCAGCGCCTATCCATAGAGCAGTACCTCTGCTCTACCTTTTGTGAGTATTATTTTATTTTATTTTCTTTATTACTCTCTTAACCTATCACAATTGAGAGCACTATCGCTGCTTTTTATTCTTCTATATTGGAGCCTTGGATCACCAGACGGTGCTGACGGACGTATCGCCGGTACATATCCTATAAGCGGGGATTATACCGCTGTACGCTATCCACACCAGAGCTGGCCATAGCTCCCTCAAATGTGAGTTCTTTACCTTTCTCTTCTTATCTGCACATTGAACCACATCAAAATTGAGAGCACTATTGTTGCTTTCTATCTTTCTCTTCTGAGTTCTGGATTACCAGACGGTGTTGACGGAGACCCCCTCCCTACATATCCCATAAGCGGGGATTATAACGCTGTATGCAATCCACACCAGAGCAGGCCATAGCTCTCTTGAATGTGAGTTCTCTACTTTTTGTTACCTATCACACCCTGAACTTTACATACTATACCATTAGTCGCCTCTACCTCTCTTGTATTTGCATATACGGAACGGTCAACACTAGACACATCCACCTCCACAGAGGAACTCTATCAAGTATCCCAGACCATCTACTGGCACCCTAGCAATATTTTCCTGGACTATCTACCCTCATTTGGCGCAGCCCTTTCATATCTTTTTCCCCATCTGTATTTAACCCCCTTGCTGTGCCTATATTTCACCTGGTATGGGATAATTCAGTAGCACTGTGTGGGCAGTTAATTAAACATTCAAATTGGCTGAGTTAATTCCTGGTTGCAAAAACAGAATGTGATGTTAAAACTGCACAGACTGCAGATTTGCAACCCGTACAGGAAATACAAATTAGGTGTTTTTTTTTTGTTTGTTTGTTTTGTTATTTAATAGTTCATCACTGTTTTATGTAAAATACCTTTTTTGTAAAAAAAAACCACAAAAAAAACAATACTTTAATAGCAGTTAGACGTACCCTTCTTAATTTGCTGTAACTAAAGGCTTCTACTTTCTATCTATTCTACCTTCTCAGAGAACCATGGGAAGAGAAACAGAACCGTCTCAGAGCTCGGGTATCCAAAGTTATCCCAGTGGACATCCACCAACCCTGTCCGTTGGGTAAAGAGTTGGGTCCTGGCTCAATTGATACCTTGGTTTCTTCATTCTGCTTGGAGGCCTGCAGTCCAGACTATGGGGCATTTAAAAAGGCCCTTGGGAATATTACAAGACTACTTAAGCCTGGGGGTCACTTTCTGATGATTGGGGCTTTAGAAGAGTCGTTCTACCTGGCAGGAGAGGCAAAACTCAGCGTAGTGAGTCTCACAGAAGAAATGACAAAAAAAGCACTTTGTGATGCGGGCTATAAAATCAGGGATTTCCGTGCCTATGTTATGCCTCAAAGCATGAGAACCGATGTGGATGATACCAAAGGAATTTTCTTTGCTTGGGCCCAGAAGGAGACAAAATGAGGACATATCTATCTGGCATAAAGTAAAAGCACTTTCTAACCAATAGGGTTATTCATGAAAGGGAAAAGTGTTGTGAATTTCAAAGCGAATTATAAAATTTAAGGAAAAAATGGGTGAATTAGTGTTTTCACTTTGGCTACTTTGGCCTTAAATTTTAAATTCAATTATTGCTTTATTGAATAACCCTGCAAGACATATTCTGCTGTCGCACACCATTTCCAGTGCAAAGTATATCTCGATGTGTAATCTTTAAATATTAATATAATAAAGCAAATTCACTGCTGCAGTTGTCACTTTATTTTAAACATGCATATCAAACAGCCTGCTTGGCTACCTGAAACTGTTAATGTTTTATCTTGTCGCAAAAAAAAATCTCCATTTACATTAAAATAGGGCACGTTCTGATTAAACAGGTAGAATTGATGTAAAAGACAGAAAACCCAAGATAAAGCTACATTATTATGATTTATATGTTAAAGAAAGATCCGTAAAGGCCACTTTAAGTGGATCTGAATGTCTAATTCCAGTTTACTTTTGGTTTTATTGCATCTAAATGTAAACTGACTACTGCAATATTTTTATGTTTATTGCTGTTGTGAAGACATTAAATGTAGATAGAATGCATCTTAAAGGAACACTGAAGCACTATAAACTGCTGTAGTAGTTTTGGTACCAGGAGTGCCATCTCACCATCCCAGAGTAAGTAGTCAAACCATTTAACCCCTTAAGGACACATGACATGTGTGACATGTCATGATTCCCTTTTATTCCAGAAGTTTGGTCCTTAAGGGGTTAAGAGAGATGACCACTTACCTGGGATCCACAAGCACCCGTCAACTGAGTGTTCTCAGCCAATGAGTGCAGCCCTGCATGGTCAGGCTTGGTTCCATAAAGGAACTGCAGCTCTGACTTCTTCTTCTTCACCCCTCATGCCAAATCCTGCTGCTTCCATCTCAAAAATATTGCGCACATCCGACCCTTTTTAATGCCTGATATTGCAAAGGTGCTTGTCCATGCCGCTGTACTCTCTTGCCTTAGCTACTGTAATCTGCTTCTCAGTGATCTTATGTGCTCCTAACTTGCCCCATTGCAGTCTATAAAGAATACGGCGGCGAGGCTCATCTTCCTGTCTGCCCGCACCTCCCATGTCTCCCCCCTTTGTCAGTCCCTACATTGGCTTCCCGTAAGATATGACTCAATTTAAGATCCTGAGACTTGCTTAAAAATCTCTACACAATACTGCTCCGACCTACCTATCCTCACTAATACACATATGTCCCATCTAGGCCCCTACGCTCTGCTGGAGACCTACGTCTAACCTCTGTTCGTACTCCTACCTCTGATGCTCACCTTAAATACTTCTCTAGGGCTGCAACATTCCTATGAAATGCCCTTCCCCTCTCTGTTAGGCTTTCACCCAGTCTCCACTCCTTCAAAAAAATCTTTGAAAACGTACATCTTGAGGAAAGCATATCAATTAAACTGAACAGTTTTCCCTCCCCGCACCCCAATTCCTATCCTGAAACTGACATCAAAACACTAAGCCCTCAATGACTACTATTCTAGCAACCTACTTTTCTACCCTACCCTTACCTATTGTGTCACTTTATCCCACTCCCTCTATCATGTAAACTCATTGAGCAGTGCCCTCAACCCCTCTGTTCCTATGTGTCCAAATCGTCTGGTTACAAATACGTGTCTGTTAGTCCACCCATTGTACAGCGCTACGGAACTTATTGTCGCTATACAAATAATAATGTGAGTTTTCTTTTTTTTTTTTTTAAACAAATTTTTGCCGTTCGCATGTTTACGTGTCATGTTACAATTGAAGCAGACTTCTACACAGTGAATGATATAGCCACACGGTGTAACTTGGGGGTACACAGAAAAGGCTCTTCACATGTGGACATGTAGTGCAAGCCACATCATTGGGGAGAACGGGCATATAGTAATATCCATGCGTCGGCCTAACTGCTGCTGCCTAGGACAATCAGAAGGTATCAGTGAGAGATTCTTTCTAGAAGAAGCAGGAAAGCCAGTCCACACAATTCATCAGGGGATGATAGGGCTACCATGCCTTCCGCCCATAGGCACCAAAAGAGACACAGTTATGCAATGATTGAAGAAGTGAGACTGGGTATGGCATTCCAGAACACAATCTCATTGACATCACATGGCAGTGGCCCCAGTAAGTCCGTCATTGCCCCCCCTTAATCTTGTGCACCTCTAGTGTAACCATATCCCTATACATTTTGCTTAAGACACGTGATTAAGTCTTCATGTAAGATTTGCAAACTACATATATTGTGTGCTCTGAAGAAACCAGCATTAAAGGACCACTATAGGCACCCAGACCACTTCAGCTTAATGAAGTGGTCTGGGGGCCAGGTCCATCTAGGAGTAACCCTTTCTACTGTAAACTGCTATGTTTACATTAGGGTTAATCCAGCCTCTAGTGGCTGTCTCATTGACAGCTTCCGCGCTTCTCACTGTGATTTTCACAGTGAGAAGATGTCAGCGTCCATAGGAAAGCATTGACAATGCTTTCCTATGGGCTGGCTGAATGCGCGTGCCGCGCATGCAGCCGATGACGGGGAAAGGAGGAGCGTCACCAGCGCAGAGGGAGCACGGCGCTGGGAAAAAAAGGTAAGGGATTAACCCCTTCCACACCCTGGAGCCCGGCAGGAGGGGGGCCCTTAGGGTGAGGGGGACCCAAGGACCCTATAAAGCCAGGAAAACGAGTATGTTTTCCTGGCACGATATTGAACAGAGTAGGTATGTCATTAATGACCATCCAGAAGATTAATCTAATCTCTTCACCATACCCATTCTTCTTTAGATTCCTTTACTTAAATCTAGCCCTCTGTGGTCTAACAGTTGACTTGACACCCCTGCTTATCCCTCCATACACAAAAAAAAAAGGTACAGACTTTGAATAAATTTTCAACCATTTTTTATATATATTTTCAGTTTCTTGTTATAAGAAAAAGATGTGTCAAACAGAAAAGGCTGACATATATTGCACAGAAACAAGTACTTTTGCCACAGACATTAAGGCACCGCATGCACCCCTCCCCCCGGGGATAGGAATGAAATTAAAGAGAGCAGCAACGCATGAAAAGCACGAATGGTATGGCAACAGAACCCACCACAGTACCAAAGATTCACAAGCATTTTCCACATTTCTCTACCAGAACCCCAGCAACTAGAACACAACACTAGTGGTAATATCTGGTAGATCA
Source organism: Pelobates fuscus (assembly GCF_036172605.1). Taxonomy (NCBI): domain Eukaryota; kingdom Metazoa; phylum Chordata; class Amphibia; order Anura; family Pelobatidae; genus Pelobates; species Pelobates fuscus. The sequence continues at coordinate 266,261,958 of NC_086322.1, read as the reverse complement.
AAGCTTCACATTATACATTTAGTGAAAACACTTCTTTTTCACAAATAATCATATCAATGGCTCAATCAGGAAATAATGTCCACTCACTATCACCACAAGTCCACATTTAGGAATGGCTGTAGAAGTTAAAAGTCTTCACACAAGAGCAATGTCCTAACTAATAGGTACATAATGTGTTTGTTTTCCCTCCTTTGGGAAAATCACTTCCAATATGACCATAAGGCACTTCTGGGACTCCCTTTCTTCCTTGCGGAGTCAGTAGGTGGCACCCAACCAGAGGTCTCCTATATGGTGGACAGATTCTCCGTATAGGGGGCACACAGTGGGGACCAGCCTGGGAATGGAGCAGATGAACTCCACCCTCACTTCATTCTAGTCCAGTTTTAGTACAACGGAGTTCATCTTCAGTAAGTATAGACTGTCATCCTCCAGAAAACTGTAAGCAGAAGAAGTGAAATACAGAGAATTATTATTGAAGTGTAAACAGCCATTTAATACAATTATTAACATCACTGGTACACGTTCTGCAGTGCTCATACTGTAACCGTGGGCGGTTCCCTTATTTACCACTATAATTTCTTAAAGCATAGAACTTAGTAGGGCTAACCATACCGATATCTTAGCCCATTTGCCCATAACAATACTTTGAGACAGTAGGTCTTGGGGAATCTGACAATCTTATGTCAAAAGACAAGACAAGGAACAACATGTTTACAATTAAAAAACAAAATAAGAATGTAGCGCTTATGTGAAACAGGAATTAATCACCTTTTAAAGCTGTTTGGAGGAGGATTCTCCCTGACAAGCCCAACAAGTAGATGTCTATAAAAAAATAATCAAACATAATATAGATCATACATTATAAAACAATATATATTAATTTTATTGTATATACACTAAAATTAATATATATTGTTTTACAATGTATGATCTATACTAGGTTTGATTATTTTTTATAGACATCTACTTGTTGGGCTTGTCAGGGAGAATCCTCCTCCAAACAGCTTTAACATTCTTATTTTGTTTTTTATTCTGTATTTGTGATATTGTAAGGAATCACCTGAATGTTTAGCAGCTAATTTGATTTATCTACCAAGTGGTATATTGTTATTCAAATTTATAAGCGCTGGTTCCGTTGTATACTATGTTTACAATTAATATTGCTTAACTTTCTTTTGGATCAACAGCAAAAACGGATGTGAGAAAGACAACTTGATGGACGCATGTCTCTTTTTAGCTATGTAACTATCAGAACTTTTTTTTTGCTATTTTGGCATTTTCATGTTTAACCATGATTCCCTGCTTTCATATTTAATGCTCCCATACATACTGTATCAGTTTCTGAAGGACCGTTAGAGCTTTCCAATAAAAATCAAACGAGTGCTCCAAATAGTCCACAGGTGTCTCACATTTTCCAAAACAGTTATTAAAACAAAGAAGAAGCAAATAAGTGCAGGATGGCCAGTAGTAGAATCATTTGAGACACCTTTCGGTTGAAAACTCTACAGTGCTTGTGGGTTGTTAGTGTGCAACAGTAAGAATCCTAGTTGGAAAATGCTTTCAAGGACGCCTGGTGATGTTCTTGGCAACAAAACGTTCATTGTTTGGGGGCTGCTGCTCAGACAAAATATTTGTGACTTTATTTATCAGTTATTCAAGGTAAAATACTTTGAAGTCTTTGCCTTACTGTGTGTACAGTAAATATGAGCTGAACAATGTAATTTGTGTCAGGTATATGGCAACCTATTTGTATCATGAGGTGGTTTTGTGATGCACTAGACTTGGCTTCAAAAACTGGTCAACTAGGATGATTCCCCCACACATTCATTATAGTCTAGAACAGTGTTAGGCAAACTTCAGCACTCCAGATGTTGTGGACCACATCACCTATAATGACCTTTCACCCATAATGTTGGCAAAGCATTGGGGGAAATGTAGTCCACAACATTTGGAATGACGAATCCCTGGTCTAGTACACACTTGGGTTGGTTGATTGGCGTAATGTCCTCCTCTTTCCATTACTGGCTGAGCAGCTTCGGTGTACATCATGGATAGGAAATTAACATCCCTATTGTGCGAGTGCTAAAATTGCACCCTGCCACAAATCAGATGGGTTTTAAATATTTTTGTTTGGGGTGCACTAGCTCTTAGGGAAAACCTCTGTTTTTTTCCCACCTCGTGCCATAAGTCAAAGAGTCCAAATATAGCAGCTCTCACTTTAGGAAACAACCCTGTAAGTTATCCACATCATTGTAAAGGGTTGTACGCATCTCATCAGATGCAGTTGCAATTTCATTATCTGACCCTGCTAGCATTTTGTAAACCTCCTAAGCATTAGAAAAATTTGTAATTTTTACTGGAAAATGTATATTGCTACACATTATTTTTATCGTGGTTTTTCTCTCTACCTAACAGAATTATAATCCTAACTTTAATTCAACCTGTAATGCTATTAATCATCTAATTAATGGTCACTACTAAATATAACTAACTATCTAAACCCTAACCTGAATCAAACTGTAAGCACCCAACCAACCCAGGCTTAAATATTAAATTGAGAAAAAAAAAAAAACTAAAACTAATAACCATAAAAACGAATGTAAAAAAACAAAAACAAATCAGCACTGATCACACTACTGACTTCAATGATCACTTAAGGGGGTGAGTTGACATTTTTGACACAGCAGCACAGTTTTTCAAACCTATCTGGAAAAACCCTATCAGTCTGGTGACAAGCTGCAGAAGCTGATGCTGCCTCCATTCACTGGCTGACAAAGTCAGCGGTCTGCTCTGAACCAATGACTGGCATCCTGTGCAAGGAAACTTGCACAGAATTGGCACAAGCCAGCTCGGAACTAGTTCTGGGTTGGCTGGTGACACGCCAATGACACTGCCGGAGATGGAGTTACAGCTCCGGCAGCAGAGAGCTTAAACGCTAATAGAGAAACACTGCACACACAGACTCCAACCACCATGACCACTTCAAATCACTGAAGTGGTCATAGTTCTTGGAGTAACCTTGCATGGACAAAACTCCATTCATGACACTTAAGTAACTAAACAGTTAAACAGATCTCACTTTAATGCAGAAAGAAAAGTCCTGCGCTCAACTCCCATCACTACTGGGCGGCTGCAATGACTACAGTACACATCAGCCCCAATACATAGTAAAAACCAAAGAAAAACAAGTTACCTGTGCTCTATCCTTTATCCCTATGTATTTTTAAAACAAATGGAGGTCTTTTAGTTACCTCCAATGGCCATGAGAGGATTGAGCCCACCTGCCACATCAAGGCAGACCCCCCTAGGTGGGTCCTAACTCTAACCATTCACCTTGCTTCCTTGAGCCTCTGGCAAAAATCTCTAATGAGACAGAAAGGGGTATTTTTTATATACAACCCTATACATTATTAACCCTTAATAGGGAACACATGGGATGGGCGGCTGCATTGTAACAAGGCTGAGTAATACAAAAATTGGATACAAATGCAGAAAGAAAAGTCCTGCGCTCAACTCCCATCACTACTGGGTGGCTGCAATGACTACAGTACACATCAGCCCCACTTTAAAATGAGACTGTCTCTGCTATCACAGAAACATGGCTCCTATGTGGTACCGGAGTCTCTTTCTCACACAATTTTCCATTATGTTCAAGGTCATTCCAAATTAGCGCTGAGAAGTATTTTAGAAACCCTGATACGTTACGCATCCTTCCGTAGTGTAGATCCTTAGAATATCATCCTGCATTGAAATCTCTTCACACTGCATCTGATGTTAACTAATGCTCTTGCCTCCTCACACTTAATCTGGCCACGGATATCCCTCTTTGCTCGATGGCTCACAACAACCTTACACATAATATCTGCAGTAGTATTACATTCCCAGTTTCCTGTAACAGAATTAGCAAACAACTGTGTGTGGTACTTTCCCCTGCCTCCTACTTCACTGCTTACTCACAGAATGAAACAAACAATCTCACAATATTTCCTACTGGTTTTATCCTCCCTCCTCAGATCTGCCTTTACTTACCATTCACGTACGTGTTCCTGCATTCTGCAGCATTGTTTTTGCACTACTAACATTATGGCTTAAAGGAACACTATAGGGTCACAAACATGTACACCTCCTTGCTGACATCAGAATATACCATTTTTGGCCAATGCAATGTAGGGAAAGCATTGGATTGGCTGAAATTGGTAAGGAGGCAGGGACAAACACAGTTTTGGCCAATCAGCACCTCTTCATAGATATGCATTTAATCAATGCATCTCTATGAGAAAATTTCAGCGTCTCCATGCAGAACATGGAGACGCTGAACGGCATTGCTGCCTACTGTCCAGCACTGCTCCAGGAAGCACCTCCAATGGCCACTAGAGGGCAATGTAAACACTGCTTTTATTCCTCTAGAAAGACAGTGTTTGCATGAAAATGCCTGAAGGGAATGATTATACTCACGAGAACAACTACATTAATCTGTAGTTATTCTGGTGACTATAGGGTCCCTTTAAGCCTCTACATACTCTTTAATTGCTCATTATCTAGGGAACTTCCCTCTAAAAAGTGGTGATTACTGCACACCATATACAAACCTTTCTTTGCTCTCATTCAGGTTTTGGGAGACTCAATTTCACTACCAATCAAGGACTTACGTTGTTTAAAATGGAAGGGTGGGTTGTAACCTTCGCAGTCTTATTAGAAGCAAATATTTATAAAGAATTTAGTACATCTGAGGAAGGAAATGGAAGTACTTTTAATAATACATTTTACTTTACTCAACACATCACGCAAACTGCCAACAATGATTTATCGGTATCTGTGGTATATGCAATCAATAGAAAGGACACTATTTTGGTCCTCATATAAAAAGAATAATCTCTCTGTGGTAGCAGCGAAAGATGGCTTCCTGATGGCCATCTCATTGCTGCCTAAATGGAGCACATGCAGGTAAATGCCTTATGAGATAGATCTGCAAAGATTCCCTAGGACTTCATACCTGAAGAAGAGGAATGGCAGTGGAATGGTGCTGAAATGCCAGAGTGCATGGGCATCCAGCACCCATAGGAAAGGGGGGAAATCCAGCAACTCCAACAGTGCCAGGCTCTGTAATAGGACCACAACCAGCACGCACTTCCAGAGGTAAGGCTGGTGAGAGCGTCTCCTCATGCACCATGCCAGCCACCAGACCAGGTTCACCATGCCTGAATAGATACATCAGAAGAAAGAAACACAATGTGTCAAGTATATTAGAAATCAATGAACGTCACATTGTATGTACCAACATTCAAATGATATAATGAGCCAATAAAGATGCATTATTGGAGAAAAAAAATATATATTAACTTGGGTATTTCCAACACTTATTTAAATATTGCTATATACATTATTAATAAATGCAATAAGGCACATCCAGGCAGAGCAACCAAAGGACAGAAAACATGAACAAAAAGCACAAGCACCTTGTCTTCATAGAACTACTTCACATTACAAACTGCCCGCAATCATTCTCAGCAGCTGCCAGTGTCACGGCATTTAATGGTATGTGAGAGTGAATGGAAATGGACACAGACAAAAGATGTACATCTGCAGAAAACAAAACACTAAGTAAACAAGCTTAACAAAGCAGCAAACACGGAAAACTAAACAGCATAACTACAACACTGTTTTAAAACAAACTAGAAAATAAAAATAACGCCTGCGTGGAGAGCGGGGCACATATTCACATAAGTGGTGGTTCTGCCCAAAGGCGTTGGAGTTCTGGGTTGGGCTCAGGGATTAGGTAGATCTGTGTCCTTGGATGTTCTTGCTATCCAAGCCTTGGGATGGGGTTACATCATAGGAAACAAAGGCTTATACACAAAATTTCCCTCTATGGCCGAAATAGAGTTTAAGGTCCAGGATGCAAAACTCACGGATAAGTTTACTACTTCAGACTACGGTATCCTTTAAAGGACCACTATAGGCACCCAGACCACTTCAGCTTAATGAAGTGGTCTGGGTGCCAGGTCAACCTAGGATAACCCTTTCTGCTGTAAACATAGCAGTTTCAGAGAACATAGAAGTTTCAGAGAAACTGCTATGTTTACCTATGGGTTAATCCAGCCTCTAGTGGCTGTCTCATTGACAGCCGCTAGAGGCGCTTCCGTGCTTCTCACTGTGATTTTCACAGTGAGAAGACGCCAGCGTCCATAGGAAAGCACTGAGAATGCTTTCCTATGGACTGGCTGAATGCGCGCGCAGCTCTTGCCGCGCATGCGCATTCAGTGGATGACATCAGAAGAGGGAGGAGAGTCCCAGCGCTGGAAAAAAAGGTAAAGGATTAACCCCTTCCTCCCCCTTCAGCGCCACGGGAGTGGGACACTGAGGGTGGGGGCACCCTCAGGGCACTATAGTGCCAGGAAAACGAGTTTGTTTACCTGTGCGTGTGTTACAGAGTTCCCCAATAAGAGTGCATGAGAGTATTACAGAGCTTTACAATAATTAAACAGACACTATAGACACCAGGAACATGTCATCTCATGAAGTGGTCTGGGTGCACTTTACCTGACCCTCTTGTATTTCGAAAACCTAAAAAGTGTTCCTTTAATCCCTTAAACGTATAGCTGACTATGTTACACAGCTCAGAAGTAATGCAGTCTTTGAGTGTATTAGAGTTCCACAATAATGCCAAGTATTTGTAAGCAAAATACAGAGCTTCAGTTTAATGTAGGGGTTTATTACAGAGTTCCACGGTAATGCATAGCATGTGTGAGTGTAGCACATAACTACATAGTAATGTAAAGTATGTGTTAGTGTATAACAGAGTCCCGCAGTGATGTAGAGTAAGTCTCATTCTACTACGAAGCTCCATAAGTATTTAAGAGGTGTATGAATGTAAAGTGCATTACAGAAACGTACAGTGTGTCAACATTACCTGGTATCAGAGTGATATGTACACGTCATGGACAGTCAGAAACAAAGGCTACTGGTGGTAATTTAATAAACCTTTCTATAATACTAGTCACTACACTCAATGTATTGTAACTCCACTGGTTGTCATCCGCTTGAAGTAAAGGATTACATTGACGAGATATACGGGATAGTAATTAACGCAAAGAATCTGCATGATATCCATTTCACAAATAATCTGCCCCTGCACATAAACGTTAATTTAACCTGCAGATATAGAGAATCATTTTAGCACAGAGAAAGCACTGGATCTGTCTGGGACATGCAAGGTTACAGGCAGGGCCGGATTAACATAGGGGCTGATGGAGCTGCAGCTCCAGGCCCAGGCCCATGGAATAGGCCCATTGATTAAAAAATAAAAAAATAAAAATGTTTACAATTTTTTTTTTTTTTTTTTTACACACTACTCTTAGGGATTCCACCTGGCTTTTATTTTATTGGCACAGCCAGTATTTGAGGCTGCCTGGCTGGTTCCAATATTACAGTGATACTGGCAATACAAATGCTGGTATTTTTCTCAGTATAAACAAGATATTACTATGCAATACCAGCACTGGCCAGTAGGGGTCACTGTGTATGGAGAGAGGCAGGGATAGGAAGTTCCAGCATATCCCTCCCTGCCTATCTCTAATCACTGATCCACAGGGGAGCAGCTACAGAGAGTCCAGACAGCAGCTCCCACCCTGCAGAGACAGCCTACAGCTCAGGGAAGTAAGGGATGGGGGAAAGGCTGTAAGGAGACATACACAGACACTAAGGGACATTGGGAGACATTATGACACAGAGACACATGGGGACACAGAGTCCCCATGTCTCTCAGTGTCCCCATGTCTCCCAGCCAGTGTCCCTGGCGTCTCAGTGACCCCTAGTCTCCCAGTGCCCCCAGTCTGCCAGTGTTTCACTGTCCCCATGTCTCCCAGTGCCTCAAGTGTCTAAATGTCCCCATGTCTCCAAGCTAGTGTCCCTAGTGTCTGTGGACCTGGTGTCTCAGTGTCCCCATGTCTCCCAGTGCCCTTATGTCTCAATATCCCCATGTCCCCCAGCCAGTGTCTCTAGTGTCTGTGTCCCTGGTGTCTGTGTCCCCATGTCTTCAAGTATCCCCTATTTTCCCAGTGTCCCCATGTGTCCCAGCCAGAGTCCCCTAGTCCCCCAGTGTCACTGGTGTCTCCGTGCCCCTAGGTCCCCCCGTGTCCCCAGGTCTCCCCGTCTTGCTAGTGTCCTAGTGACATGGGGACCCTGGGATACATGGGGACACAGGGAGGCATGGGGCATTGAGACACTGTGATACATAGGATCACTGGGAGACCTGGGGGCACGACACTGGGGACACTGGGAGACATGGGGCACTGAGACACTGATACATAGGAACACTGAGACCTGGAGTAATCGACACATGGGGGCACTGGGAGACATAGGGGCACTAGGAGGTATCCATCTATACAGCAGAATCAAACTAAGTAGTTTTTTTGGTGATTTTACAGCATTTTCTCTTATGTCACTCCTTGTGATTTACATCATGTGATGTCACCCATACATATTTAATTATGCAAATTAGCAAGGCCGGTATGTTTTTCCAAGAAAGGTGGCAACCCTAACTACTTTTCACATACTCTTACTTAAGTATGGAAACTTAAGAGGGATGCATGGGAACAAAACTTGTGTGGACTGGCTGACAATGAATATAGTTAAAGGGACACTATAGTCACCAGAACAACTACAATTTATTGAATTTGTTCTGTTGAGTAGAATCATTACCGTCAGGCTTTTTGCTGTAAACACTGTCTTTTCAGAGAAAATGCAGTGTTTACATTACAGCCTAGTGATAACTTCACTGGCCACTCCTTAGATGGCTGTTAGAGATCCTTACTGGGTCATGGCTGCCTAAAATGCATCCAAACATTCAGTATCTCCTCCCTCTGCATGCAGACACTGCACTTTCCTCATAGAGATTCATTGATTCAATTAATCTCTATGAGAAGATGCTGATTGGCCAGGGCTGTGTTTGAATCATGCTGGCTCTGCCCCTGATCTGCCTCTTTGTCAGTCTCAGCCAATCCTATGGTGAAGCACTGTGATTGGATGAGGCCACCACTTCTAATGATGTCAGCAGACTGCTTGTTTTTCCGAGTCTAACAGCATGCAGAGTTACAGCTTCAGGCTTGAATACAGTAAGATTTTGCTATATTAATGGAGGCATGAGGGACTCAGGGGGGCTAGGTGGTGGTGTTAACACTATAGGGTCATGAATTCATGTTTGTGTTCCTGACCCTATAGTGATCCGTTAAGGTAATGCAGATGTTGGTCTCTCTAACACTATGGCATGTTCCCTTTCACTACATACAGCTTTTCTCTGTCCCAGACTATATACCAGGAACTTCTACCTGCTAGTAAGAAGGTAAGGAGACAAGTGGACCAGCGAGTGCTAGGGGACAGTCCCTAGAAAGCGTTGAGCGAGCGCATCATTAGATGCATTTATGCCAAGCTCGGGTGCTGTCTGCATAGTATGCCCTTAGTTCGCCAGCTGCATGATTGTCAGGCAGCCTGACATGCATTCATGCCTGGCTGGCCTAATTCTTTGGGCAGACATGTCCTCTTTTTGGGCATGTTCGCCCCTTTTGGCAGGTTACGTGATTTGTGTCAGTGGCACACCCTTTTACCGTACCCATTGACTTCCTGCTTGACTGGACACTGCTGTTAAGGGTTATGGATTTGCTTGAAAGATGAAAACATAAATTAGTGAGAGATTAGCGTAGGGTATGTGTTTTCTTATAGCTGCTGTTTTCTTTCTCTCCAGCACCATCTCCATCAGATACATGACGCTTGGGAGTGTTTTACTGTTTTTGGTCGATATGATCCTGTAATTAGGCCCGTCATAATTGTCAGCACCAGGCCCACTGGGCTCTTAATCTGGCCCTGGTTACAGGTCACCCTATAAGGCATAGTGGTAATCTCAGAGTAATAAAGTTACACATAGTGAGGCTCAATTGCATCCCCTTTTCTGGCTGATCCCAGCTCTTTCTATAATAAACTTGCTCTGCCCTTTGGTTATCTGATTCCTTCCCGTCCTGCACTGTATGGGTGGACACCAGGAAAGGTTTGGTAAAATAAAGGACTCAGGCACGATCATTATAATCATAACCCAATGTATTTTATACAGTCTAGTAATGGGTCAAACCCCCCACCCCCCTCCCTCCCAAAGGTTAAAAATAAAAATAGACAGAGGAACATACATACATTTATAAAAAAACAACAGACAATATCCTTGCACTCAGTTAGATCATCACACATATTTCACTAATGTTATATTATAATATATTCTATAATATATTCTAGTGTGTATAGACCATTATTCATGTCTTGATCCTGAGGAAAGTCCCCATGAGGGACTGAAACGTCGATCATTTTAATATGAAATAATAAAGAAGAGAAGATTTTATTACAAGTCCGTGAGTGCAGGCACATTTGTTGCTTTTTTGCTTGGATACATAGATACATATATATATATATATATATATATTAATTACAATTGACTTGACTCATATGTTGCCTGCTAATAACAAGAAATATCTCACAATTTACTATATTCGAAATTCTAAGAAAATAAAGAAGTGATATGGTATAGTGTAATGAACATCTAATCTTGCTCTCTGTTTAAGTAGAACTACAATAACAGTCAAGAAAAAAAAAAAACCACATACATTAATATCTAATTTTCCAAATGTCTTCCCATAGTATCAGTGTTCTATGTTGTTTATGTCCTCATCTGTTTTATTATTCAGAAAGAGACAATATGTTCTGTAGCTCCTTACAATATCACATTACAGTGAAACTAAAATTCAGGATATCTTACACAAAATAGAAGGTAATTAGCTGATGACCACTTACAGCCTAACGAGAGACAGGGAGGAGGAAAGGAAATGGAGATAAAGCACCAGTAGTAGGCTTGTGCTATGAATCGGAAATATGCCTTGTTACATTCTTACAAAATGGCGGTGAGATCACATGACAGCTGATGGAAACAAAATGACTCGGAGTTTGAGTAATGTACATTGTAATGCTTGGATTTCCTCTTAATATCCACTTCTCGACATCACTCCCATTACTTTGAGTTTCCAGCAAATCAATTAAGATTACATTATAAATGACACTGGCATGCCTTTGTCTAACTTACATAAATCATGGAGGACTAGATAATCACTGGGCACCAATTATCCTAAAAATGTACTCCTAAAGGATATATTGAATTACACAACCTCGTCCCACATATCTGCCGACTGACAATCAACATAACTCCAGATGTTGTAGACTACATCACTCACAATGCTCTTGCAGCCATAATGCCGGCAAAGCATCAAGGGAGATGTAGTCCACAACATCTGGAGTCATAACAGATATGGTTGGCGAGCAATACAGCACGATATGTGTGTTCTAGGTGCTGTATACCATAGAGTTTTACAGTGTCGTGTGTATGCCATTGTACTCGTGATACATTTATTTTACCTAGGAAAGATTCTAAATCAATTTCTGCAGTAGGGGATACAGGAAGAGTCAATAATATGCATAACTAAGTGACATCAAGTCCGGTAACACAGTTTGAGTCAAAAACTTCATCAAACTCACCAAGGCTGACATTTGCCATCATATTGTAGCTGTAGTCAAAGCTCCCAAGGGTCAAGTAGGAGACATGGCATGCAAACAGGAGCACCAGGACAGCACCAAACACATTGGCAAGGGAAGGGTACCGCAGACCCAGAGTCCTGGGGGAACACAGGATATCAGCATGTGGAAAGCAGACACTGCCAGGGAACACAGGAACCGGGCACTGCCGGAAAATGCATAATGAGTTCATGCAAGCTGGTTAAAGAGAAGAAGAGATCCAAAATTATAACCAGCAATATGAGAGAGGATGGGAACAACGGAGAGCAAAAAAAAGAAGAAAGTAAAATAAATGGAGAAGAAAAGATGAAGATATATGTGAGTAGGAACTTTACCCCAGGAGCTTACCTCATGCAGCACAGGTAGATAGAGTGAAGAATAACTGAAGAGGCACAAAAATAGTCCATTTTCTGTGGGATCAGACAATGACAACAGTATAAGGATATGGGAACATACTTCAGTAATTACGTGAACTCAATTGTCATTTAGAAGAAACTATTCATCCTAGTTCTTACTTCAGTAATTGCTGTGTCTTTTGTGTGGAATATTGTGGACCAAAACCATGCATTGATGGAGATCTGCAGCACAGGAGAAGAAGACAGTTATGGACATGAGCTTTTTAACAAGGTCCTTCTGTCACTAACATAAGGGTAGAACCTACCATGGAGAAAGCCAGGCATGTGTGATACATAGGGCAAGAGGAAGGGACGGTGGAGCGATAGCGCCGCAGCATCAAGATATTGGCTATGCAGTTGAGGAAAGAGGCCAAGGCAGAGGCTGGCTCTTGGAAGAACAGGAATCGAGAGAATGGCCACTGGCGGGGAGAGAAGGAAAGGGCAGATTATTAAAAATGTGTAGCCTTCATCTTTCTAAACCGTTCCAGAAAAGAGAGAGAGATAATACTTAGATACATATAAATATTCCCTATGAAACATTTCATACTAATGGAACATAATGATAATTACAAACAATACTTTAATGTGGTCATCCATCTATTTGGGAATTACGTTGAGAACAAGTTTCATTTCAGCAGTCAATGACATTAGTGTTGAGTTGCATTTTAGCAGTATTGGCTTAACGGATTAGCTTTTAAGTTGAAATTTACCCAAAGGAGAGATATGGTTACAATGTATAAATGAATAACAATAACAAGGGAAACAGAGGAACATAAAAAATAAAAACAGAACTAAAAGGGTTTTATACAAGTAGGTGCAAGGCAGATCTTACCAGTTCCATATTTTCTATTCTTATATACCGTATGTTTCGCTCCATAAGACGAACTTGTTTCCTCCTCAAAAGTGAGGGGAAATGTCTGTGCGTCTTATGGAGCGAATGTGCCCCTCTCTCTCCCCCTCCCTTGGTCACCGGTAGGTCTCCTACCTTTATGTAGCGTGGGCGAGCGAAACCCGAGTGCTCACTTCCTTTCAGTCTGGCCGGGTTCCCTGTGCGCACTGCTTCACTCGGCCACGCTACATAAAGGTAGGAGACCTACCGGGGACCAAGGGAGGAGAGAGAGGGACACTAAGGGACAGGGTGAAGGGAGGCAAGGGACAGGGTGAAGGGACAGGGTGAAGGGAGGTAAGGGACAGGGTGAAGGGAGGTAAGGGACAGGGTGAAGGGAGGTAAGGGACAGGGTGAAGGGAGGTAAGGGACAGGGTGAAGGGAGGTAAGGGACAGGGTGAAGGGAGGTAAGGGACAGGGTGAAGGGAGGTAAGGGACAGGGTGAAGGGAGGTAAGGGACAGGGTGAAGGGTGATTGAAGGAACACTGTGGGACAGGGGAGGGAGTGGATGAAAGAACACTGAGACGGGGAGGGGGGGAGTGGGTGAAGGAACACTATGGGACAGGGAGAGAGGGGCGGAGTGGGTGATAATTAACACTGCGGGAAAAGGGAGTGGGTGATGAGGAAAACTGTGGGAAAGGGGAGTGGGTGATGAGGAACACTATGGGACAGGGGGAAGAACACTTTGGGACTTGTCTTTCATTGCTAATATTCTGATCAAATTAAAAGGATATAAACCCGTTGAAGTTGTTACGGAATATATCATACCCATGATATACCAAAAGCTATTATTGTAGGAATATTAGCACAACTAATTAAAAATATTCACACATCACAATGTAAACAATAACTCTCCCTCTATCTTCCTACCCCAGGGCTTGACAAATTTGTTTGGAATCTAGGAGCCAGCTAGAAAAGGTTAGGAGATTTAGTTTAGTTTTTTTTAAATTTAGTTTTTAGGATTAGTTTTTTAAACTAGCGAAGTTTAATTTACCAACATGCGCAATATCTTCTATCTATTATATCTATTTAGCGGAGATCTTAAAGATTGATTATTTCAGCCATAAAGGCAGGACAAGTCGCAGAAAACTGGCACGGCGTGGGAAAGAAGGTGAGTAAAAACACCTCTCTTGTGATTGTAGGGGTGCAGGTACTTAAACATACACACCCACACTGTCAGAGAGACACACAAACAGACAGAGAGAGACACACACACACTGTGAAAAGGAAACATGAACAAGCAAAACGTAGGCAAAAAAATTTGTAATAAACATTTAAAAAACAATAAAATAAAAGGTCTAGAAAATAATGTGAATTGGATAAATAGCATGTAAAAGTATGATATGACTGGTTAATCTATTCATTTTTCCAACTGCACTCACCTTCCCATGGAACTGTGGGACTGGATACCCCTCCTTGATGTACAGGGATACAGTGTGCCACATGCATTGGTACTGACAGTCATCCAGACAAGCCCAGCCTGAAATATTGATGAAAGCATAGGTAGCAGTTCACAAACAAAACTTGGACAAAATTAATACAAGCAACCAGGAACTCCTGTTTTGGGCTACTTGATTGACAGGCTTACAGTTACAGTTTTAAGCCACCCTCAGTATTGAGTGTTGGCCCAGGATCTCTCTGCACCATCAAATATGCATTCATGCAAAGTTGTGATGGTGCTTTGAGTGATCCCATAAGGTTGTCACATCTACATTGCTAGAGATGGCTACCTCTGCCTATTGTCAACTTGAGAATTCACCATAAGACAAAGTAGTCCCTATTTTATCTTTTAACTGCACTCGAATTTCAATGAAATTTCAGCACAGTTTATGGCCATTGCATAAGAATGTTATCTTTATGAAATAGTCATATTTTTTTCTGGCTGTAGTGGTTATGGGGTTTGGAGTGTTCCTTTCAATGAATTGGTTATAGTGTCTGGAATTCCCTGGCAATGTTCTTCCATTTGGCGTTTTAATGCTAAATGAGAGTCTTCAGCAGCCCCATCCCCTCTGTCCAGCTTGGCCAATAGCATAAGCAGCAATGGGCACCAGTGATTAGCAGAGTTTTCAAGATCTCTAATCAAGAATGAGGTTTATGAGCAGTGCATTGTTACTATTACTGGTATTTATATAGCCTATTCTGCAGTCGTTTACAATATTATAAAAGGGGGACAGTTAACAATAAATTAGACAATTAAAATATTACAAGAACAATAGGTTGCGGAGGAGAATCCTGCTCAACGACGTACAATTGACATGGTGAATGAATGGAAACAGTTCAATGGACAAGAAATAATCTCAAATGAACTATAGCCAAATGATTTCCATCCTGGAGCATATGAGTTTATGGTAGAATGTAAGCTTGTTTGAACAGGGTCCTCAACACCTTCTATTTCTGTGGGTCCAACTCGTCTTGTTGCAAATACTTGTCTAAAAGTCCTCCTATTTTGCAGCACTGTGGAATTTGTTGGCGCTTTATAAATACAATAATAATGCTGCATACTACAAGATAGTACTTTTCATGCACTGCCAATCAGCATATATCAATTAAATGTGAGTAACACAAATGGTTGATTTGACAAACCTACCGGCCACCCATAACTTCAATGAGCTGTCACTGCCCAGACACAATGAGAACCCTGATCTCCATAGCTTCACAGCGCTGTCATTACCCGGATACAATGGTTACCCTGATCTGTCACTCTTAGCTCTATAGAGTGACCTACTCATTCTGTAATTGTCAATGGACATTCCATTTTCTCATTCCTTTTAGTAGGTACCCCCATTGCGCTGTCATTACATGGATTCAATGGTGACCCTGATCGGTCACCCACAGCCTCATAGAGCTGTCACTGCATGGATACAGTGGTTACCCTGATCTGTCACCCATAGATCCATAGAGCGGTCACTGCCCAGACACAATGGTTACCCTGATTGGTCACCCATAGCCTCATAGAGCTGTCACTGCCCGGATACAATGGTTACCCTGATTGGTCACCCATAGCCTCATAGAGCTGTCACTGCCCGGATACAATGGTTACCCTAATCTGTCACTCATAGCTCCATGGATACAATGGTTACCCTGATCTGTCACCCATAGCCTCATAGAGCTGTCACTACATGGATACAATGGTTATCCAGATTTGTCAACCGTAGGCTCATAGAGCTGTGACTACATGGATACAATGGTTATCCTGATTTGTCACCCATAGATCCAGAGAGCTGTCACTGCCCGGACACAATGGTTACCCTGATCTGTCACTCATAGCTCCATGGATACAATGGTTACCCTGATGGATACAATGGTTACCCTGATGGATACAATGGTTACCCTGATCTGTCACTCATAGCTCCATGGATACAATGGTTACCCTGATGGATACAATGGTGACCCTGATCTGTCACCCATAACCTGATACAGCGGTCACTGCAGGGATACAATGGTTACCCTGATCTGTCACCCGTAGCCTCATAGAGCTCTCACTACATGGATACAATGGTTATCCAGATCTGTCAACCGTAGCCTCATAGAGCTGTCACTGCATGGATACTGTGGTTACCCTGATTTGTCACCCATAGATCCATAGAGCTGTTACTGCCCGGACACAATGGTTACCCTGATCTGTCACCCATAGCCTGATAGAGCTGTCACTGCAGGGATACAATGGTTACCCTGATCTGTCACCCGTAGCCTCATAGAGCTCTCACTACATGGATACAATGGTTATCCAGATCTGTCAACCGTAGCCTCATAGAGCTGTCATTACATGGATGCAATGGTTACCCTGATCTGTCACTCGTAGCCTCATAGAGCTCTCACTACATGGATACAATGGTTACCCAGATCTGTCAACCGTAGCCTCATAGAGCTGTCATTACATGGATACAATGGTTACCCTAATCTGTCACCCATAGCCTCATAGAGCTGTCATTGCATGGATACAATGGTTACCCTAATCTGTCACCCATAGCCTGATAGAGCTGTCATTACATGGATACAATGGTTACCCTGATCTGTCACCATAGCCTGATAGAGCTGTCATTACATGGATACAATGGTTACCCTAATCTGTCACCCATAGCCTCATAGAGCTGTCATTACATGGATACAATGGTTACCCTAATCTGTCACCCATAGCCTCATAGAGCTGTCATTACATGGATACAATGGTTACCCTGATCTGTCACCATAGCCTGATAGAGCTGTCATTACATGGATACAATGGTTACCCTGATCTGTCACCATAGCCTGACAGAGCTGTCACTGCATGGATACAATGGTTACCCTGATATGTCACCCATAGCCTGATAGAGCTGTCACTGTCCGCACACAATGTTGCTCTCACCTGTCAGTCTCATGTAGAGCGGCTGTTCCGCCCGGAAATCCCGGAGCCGGGCCCCGGTGCAGTTCATCTGCTCACATCCCGCCACACATTCCCGGTACACGGGCTCCCGGTCCCCCCGAGAAGCAGCCGCGGCCCCGACCAACAGCAACAGCAGCAACGGGGCCATCACCGGAAACAGGCACTTCCGCACTGGGTACGGCGATAAAGCGTGCCTTCCGGGGAACACAGAACACCGCACAAAGGTTCCGGGAGAAATATCCTTTCATCTCACTGTATGGGTGTTAATGTGGGTTTTACCTGCAATTACAACCAGGTCTTAGTGAAAGGTAATAAGTTGTTAAGACTGTGACTCAGCAATGCCTAAAGGAAATTAGTGCATGAAAATAAGACAAATTAATTACATCTCAGAAAGGGGGGGTGTTGGCAATCTTATTTCTGTCTGAGCAAATTACCTTTTTATCCACACTGACACACGTGCAAATACACAGACACATCTGCAGATAGAAAGGCACACTAATACCCACTGTGACTTGGCTATAGATACACATATACTCACACTAACATACATGCAGATACATAGACACGCATACAGATACACATACTGACACACAGATACACACATGCAGACACACAATGACACGCATACTGACACACAGATACACACACGCAGACACGTCATGACACATCTACAGATACACATACTGACACACAGATACACACCATGACACATCAGACAGACAGACACGCTGATCAAAGGGTACATATTTTTAGCCACCCTCCCCATTCCTACCTTTCAGGTGGAGGAGGGTGGCTTCCCTGAGGTCCAGTTGGATCTGCTAGCTGAGGATGTTGGGTGTCGCAGTGCATGCCCCGTTCTTCTCTG
The DNA here is from genome assembly GCF_036172605.1 of Pelobates fuscus. Lineage (NCBI taxonomy): Eukaryota > Metazoa > Chordata > Amphibia > Anura > Pelobatidae > Pelobates > Pelobates fuscus. The sequence continues at coordinate 266,243,848 of NC_086322.1, read as the reverse complement.
TAGTGCAGAGGTAGTGATGCACCATGTGAGGGAGGTGAATATAGAAGAAAGAAGCCAATGACAAAGTTGCCAAACACCATGGAGCTTGATTAAAGCTCCACACTTTGTCAACGTTCAGGTAATACATCTGGAAAAGTAGACCCTACTCTCCTTATGTTTACTGAGAGAAAAAAATAAATATTGTAATCTCCAACTAGGGAGATCTAAGGTGCTGGTAATTTAATGAATGAACAACGTGATTGGAATAATAAAACAAATATCTCTAAATTGGTTATGGTAGGTAATGGAGCGAGGGAAAAGTGGAACCAATTGTTCAAATTATATTTACATGTGCCCGTTAACAAAAACTATATACATGTATAACTTTATTGATCCTTTATCAAAAGTACAAAAATTAAAGGAACACAAAAAAAACTTAAGATAGCTTGTTATAAATTTGGCAGTGTGATGTCTGCATAGGTCTAATTATAGTGAATGTTCTATTTTGTTAGTCTTAACTGTCGCTTTAGGGACCAGGTGCAACAAAGTAGTCTACTCCTCAGAGCAGATAGCTATCAAAAAGGTGAACGTATCAGAGTTTCCCTCAAACCTTTTTTTTGTTTCATTAAAAAAAAAACAGCCCATGGGGGAGAGTGAGGGGGGTTTACGTGACAGTTACGCTTTAACTCCTTATCTGGAATCTCATGCTATACATACAAAGAAAGAGGGATCTATTTAAGAGCCTTAGCTGGGTAGTTAGACACTGTAAGCTCTGTAGTTTCACCACTAGTTATAAATTAGCCTTTTATGATGTGGGTAAAAAGGTTTATGTGCTCTTTATTCAAGAGCTACTGCCAATAAATAGTCTGTACTTCTCCAAATTCTGCATATTCGTGTTTGCATTTGGATGCTGGAAGTACACAATAACACAAAGGAGTTGTAGAGTTTTGTCAAGTAAATAAGGCTGGCTAAGCATCATGGGAAATGACGCTTGCAAATGTGTGTTGCATAAAAGCAAAGTATTTATTTACGGAGATTGGAATTTTCCATAGAGTTATTATGGGCACTTTTCAGTTAGGTTATACATTTCATAAAATCCCTCATTGCTGCCACAAGGTCAGTTTCCTCAATACGATACCCACAGTCCCTTCATATATACATGTATATAAATGCATGTGTGTTTTAGTAATTTTATATTTTGCTTAATATATATATATATATATTATGACATGTAAATATTAATCTAATACACCTATAATAATATACATGCCTACATGATACTCTCCCACAATTTAAAAGTATTGTTTTTGTTTTTTTATTAAAACTTTGGCCTTTATGATGACCCATGCAGACACTCACAGGCCAATGCAGACACACACACACTGAACCATGTAGATACACTCACACTGACACATGCAAACACACACATAACGACCCATGCTGACACACACACATAACGACCCATGCTGACACACACACATAACGACCCATGCAACACACACATAACGACCGATGCAGACACCAACATTGGTGGGCACAGGTGACTGGCCTCTGGGCTAAGCAAGGCAGACTACTGCTGGCCTAGCAGGTCCTTTGTTGGGCAGGTTGGTGGGTAGTAGTGGCCCCAAGCTGGAATGGAGAAGAAACAGGTTTGTAGTCACCTTCTCTCATGGCCTGGCCGCTGCACTCACTGCTACAGTGGCCGGCTCCCTCGGCATGGGAATGGAATGGCTAGTGAGGAAGATTTCTGATTTTTCCATCGGTCATGCCACCTCTCTCATACGTGCTACCTCAAGGTCCCAGTGGCCTTATGGAAAATCCAGCCCTGCTCAAAATAATAATACAATGTCATGGGCTTAAAGGACACTGCAACCAACATAACAATTGCAGCTTATTATAGTGGTTATGGTACAAGTGGATTCAGGATGCAGCTCCGCTCCTCTGTGTTTGTGTCCCCTTAGCTTGGGACATGATAAGATCTCTTCCTTATTATTTCTCCAAAATATTTGTAGGAACTCTGGATATGAGAAAAGAGGGCAACAATGTGATGAAAGGCAGGCCCATCCAGAAAAGGGGTTCATGCACACCTGCGTGCCTACTGGATATTCTCGCTAGATCTTCTAAGGGCTGCACGTGCGCAACGTGCTTTTAACACGCTGTTGTCTGGGTGCAATGTTCTGAGAGCAGCTTGCACAGTGTGAACACTTTTCACAGAATTGGTACATCAGAGAACAAATCCAGGACAGCTGGTCAAAAGCCAACATTTGTGACTGTCCTGACAAATCTGGGACTGTTGGGAGGTCTGAGAATAGCAGTTATAAAACTGACATAATTGATCCCAGTTTTAATCCCAACTAGCAAACTGATATAGATTTACAGGGCGTCTGTATCAATTTGGCAATGCAAAATGGTGACCCAGTGTGGCAAAACACAGGACAATTAATTTGGTTTACAATAAAGACATGAACTTTCTGATTATGACATCTTCAGCTGATTGAGGGGGCTTTAGTGTCCCAGATTTTGTCAAACCAGTTGAAATCTCTTCAACACAAAGTGTAGGACCTCACCCATAGCTTCTTACTACAATAACCTTTACAATAAGCTATGGTGATAATGATGCTTAATGCTGGTTTAAAAAAGAAAAAATAAGTATGATTGCGCACGCTTACCAAATCATCCACATTTACCAAAATCCTAGAAATTCTGGAGCTACATTATTATTATTATTATTATTATTATTATTATTATTATTATTATTATTTATAAATGAACCCACATATTTCACAAAACTGTTTAACAGGGTACATGGAAATTGCTGCACAATGCACATAATATGGAGGCATAAGAGTATCTATTAATTAAAGGAACATTCAAAGCACCATAACCACTACATTGTCCTCTAGCGCTTCTGGTCCTTGGACTGTTCCTTTAATTACCCATGTTGCTGGGAAATCCCCAATTTTTGAAGCAGCCAGTAAACAATGGGTAAGGTGACATCTGTTATTAGGAGGGGCCTTCTCATAACAATATGTCTATTGCACGTCCTTTGTTTCTGAAAAAAACGTTCTTGCTATCACAACTCACACACTATTTGCAGACCTCAAAAAAAAAAATACCTGCGTCTCTCTCTCTCCCTGTTTGGCTCTCCTATTTTGGTGGTTGTGAAAAAAAAAAAAACTAGATTTGTAAGTTTGCTGCTCTCTAGAACACGTGAAAGGTAGCGTGGCTAATTGTTTTGTACCTTTCCTCAGACTTGTTTACAGTTTAGTCACAGGGAGGGGACACAGGAGAGAGCTGCTGCGTACTAACTGACCTAACCTGTCAGGGAGCTGTGTTAGGAATGTTTATTTTTACCATTGCCTCCCCCTTCTCGTATATTTGTTTCTGCATGGTTTACCTTGCTGTCCTTCGAAATCAGGGCAACCATATTTAAAATTGAATAATGTCTACACGTGCTATGTGTTACAGCATGTGCAACATATGAAAAAGTTACATCATTGATGTCGAGCAAATAAAACCATGGAGATAACAAAGTTTGTACTTTAAAAAAATATATATTATCCCAAAATAAATAAATTAAATAATTAAAATATATATCTACAGTGCATTCTTATGCATTATGGAATACAAATGTCTTTGCAATGCTTCACATATTGGCTATTTATAATGCAAATAGGGGATCGACCTGTTCACATATAATAAAATAACGTAGGCCTCTCTGAAATATAATTCCCTAAGGACGACAATATTTCAAGTTATGATCATAATCCAATCCTTGAAGAGCCTGTAAATAAAAGCATGGATTGTCCTGGCTTTTTTTTTTTTTTTACGATTGACAGTTCAGCCCTGGATATGGTAAATGAGTGGGGAAATTACATTTAAATTGCAGACTGCTCTGATGAAAATGTATCGTTGATGTTGCATAAGTGCAGGGCCGCCATCAAGGGGGTAAAGCCAATACAGCTAAGGTGCCCTGGCTGCCCAAGCTGACCTCCGGTAGGTCCTCTCATAAGCCATGGCTGTCAGAGCGTTACCACTACATACACACACACACTACGTTCACTATATACACACACTGTATCTGCTACACACTACACAAGCACTACATCCATTATATTTACACATGCACTGCACATACACGCTGCATCTCTTATACATACATGCACTGCATCTTTGTGGGCAGACTCAGTGGTGCGTCCTGTGGACGGACTCAGGGGATGGCCCCAAGGGCCCAGACACCAGACATTGAGGTGAGCAAGGGTCCCCAAATTTTCTGACGGTCGCCCTACATAAGGGGATATTAAGGGCCTGATATACACATGAAAAGAGGCTACACTGACCTATTTCTTGCCGCCAGTCTTTTCAAAGTGTTTTGCTGGCGCTTCAAGAGTTCTACAAATGAAATCAGAAAAACAGGTTTGTTGTATCTTGTTTTTCTTTAACATTTCAGATAGATAGTATTGCATGTTAAAATTTAAACAAGCATTTTTTTTTATAAAGTCTATATTGCTTGTAAAGTGTTGTATAAACAGTGTTGTAACTGATACTTCTTTTCAAAGTTTAAACTTCACTTTAAAGCTGATGTTATCACTAAATTTCCCACGAAAGAGAGCTCTCAAGTATTTCACACTAGTAGGATTATTCACCAAAGTGAGAATTCAAGGTGAATTGGGGACACTCTATGTCGTCTCGTGGCGCTAAACCCTTCCGGTCCCCTCCATGCCCTAGCAGTCCCCTGCCTGCCACCTGCCACCCTGTTGTCACCAACCATGCCAGTACCAGGACCCACCCCCGGGATAACCCGTGGGCTAGCAACGGAAGGGGCAGTAGCGTCAGAGGGCGACTCACCCGGGCGATGCGCAGCCGTTGTTCCTGTTCTACCAACAGCACTTCCAGTGGTCCCTAAACCTGCTGACGAGCCTGCCGTACCGCTCCTCCTTCTTCCGCTGGCCCGCGCTTGCAATGGCCCCTTTCTCGAACTCCTGTCAACAGCAGCCACTTCTCCTTCCCTTCCTGTAAAAGAGGAAACAAGAACCGAATGTTAAGCAGTTTTGCTGCCTCCACGTTCGGCAGCCGAACGGCAGGCAGTATAGCTACCTCCCCGTTCAACTCCTGAACGTTCAGCAGTATGTTTACCTCCCCGTCCGGGAAACGAACGATCGGCAGTAGGAGTACCTCCACATTCGTCTCCCGAACGTTCGGCAGTTTCCGCCCATTCGCCAGATCTCCTACCTCCACGTTCCTCTCCCGAACGTTCGGCAGTTTCCGTCCGATCACGATACTCCTACCTCCACGTTCGCTCCCCGAACGTTCGGTAGTCTCCAATTCGGTTCCCGAAACCGCAGCCTGTGTCTCCAGCCTCGCCTGACGGCGGGTTCGTGCGGCCACAATGCGACGGCGCCCGCGACCTCCTCCACTTGCGGCCTTCCCGCCAGCAGCCTCACTGCCGCCCAGACAACCTCCAGAGGGGCTCCTCGGACGCCGGGAACCTGGAACCACGCTGGGGCTCAATCTCTGCGGGGGCCTCGTCCTCCTAACCGGCCTCTGACCCTGGGAGCTTCCAGATCCGGATGGCAGAGCATCTCCAAGATGGTCCCTCAGCCACTCGACACCCCTCTCCTGCACAGCAGCCCTGACTCCTTCCAGCCAATCTTACATTGTGCTGACACCTGCAGAGGAGACAAAAGAAGAAACAAAGCCACACAAATCCTTCTACAACGACAGGTAAGTGTAACTTTAGATTAAAAGTGATCCTTAGATCTAAAATGGCCACTACTTATACTCCCCTTATAACTCCACCCCACTCCATATCCTTAGGCCCATCCCAAACCACTGACCCCTAGATGGCCTGTCTCCTGGCAATGTCAAGGCCCACTCCCCTTAGCTACGCTGCTCCATGGGCTACTTTAGGCCTCCAATGCTCCTTTATGAGGCGCATTGAATTGGACTGTTGTGGAGAAAGCCCTTCCTTCTCCGGGACGTTACTGGAGGCGGATAGGTGAGCATTCCTAACACTATAGTGTTCCTTTAACCCCATAACGACGAGTGACGGACCTCGTCCGTCACCCGTTAAAATTAACCCCAGATCGCCGCAATCGCGGCGATCGCGGGGTTAATGGTGCTCCGGTCTGCCTCTGTATTAGAGGCAGACTGGGAGCACCGACTTGCGCTGTCCCAGCACATGTGCCCGATCTGACAGCAAGTCAGAGCGAGCACATGTGCTGTGTATACTTACCTTCCGCCTCCCTGCACTTCCGGGTTCACTGTGAAGTGCAGGGAGACGGATCATCAGTGATCCTGCCCCCTGTCAAAAAAAAAATAAAGTTCAATTAAAATCCCACACCCATTTTAATAAAAAAATTAACCCCTTCCCTGCCAATTGATCACTGACTACAGTGATCAATTGGCAGGGATTACATTTTACTATGATCTGATTTTTTTTTTTTAACCCCTGAGGGTTAATTCTTTTTTTTAACCCCTCAGGGGTTAAATTTATTTTATTAATTAATTTAAATATTTTTAAATTATAAATTTAGCTAGCTGGGGAGGGTGGAAGTTAGTGGGGAATTGGGGGATTTAGTGTTAGGCTAACTAGGGGTTAACGTTAAAAAAAGTTTTAAAATAAGCTTTAAAAAGTAAAAAAATTAAGAAAAAAAGTTTTAGTAACGTTTAAGAAAAAAATAAAAACCCTTTACCCAGTCCAAATAAAAATTAACCCCTTCCCTGCCAGTCGATCACTGCCTACAGCGATCAAAATACACATCACAGTATTATACTGTGATCTAATTTTTTTTAACCCCTGACGATTAACTTTTATTTATTTTTTAACCCTCAGGGGTTAAATTTATTTAATTAACTAATTTAAATATTGTATAATTAAATATTTTGCTAGCTGGGGTGGGTGGGAGTTATGGGGAAATGGGGAATTTACTGTTAGTGCTGCTTACTGCTAGTTAGGGGTTAACTGTAAAAAAAAAAGCTTAGAAAAATGTTACATCTGTAAACAAAAGTTTTAAGAAAGTTTAGGATCCTTTAAAAAAAAATGAATAAGCAAAACAAAAGTTTAAAAAATAGTTTTAAAAAGTTTTAAAAAGTAAAAAAATACATTTAAAAATGCTCATTACCACTACACCTGGAACAAACTAGAGAAAAAATTATCCCACGCCAAGGTTCAAAATATGCCTTTTGAATTACCCCAGGGTGTATTCTTTAATAAATAGTATGTGTTTGTGGGAAAGTTTCAATAACCAACCATCAAAACTACTCCAAAATGGAACATGGACACAGCATAAAACTTCAAAGTTAGAAAAAAACTGAATGGCTGCGTCTCAAATGTGCCCCTTCAACATCCACATATACCTGGCAAAGGTACATACTAAGGCAACATATTAAGTATTATACAGTGGTAGCACACACAAGGTTTGCAAAATATACTGTGCAAACTCACTTTGTGTGTCAAAAAGGCAGAAAACCTGGTACAAGCTAGCGGAAAAATGATCCAACGCTAAGGTTCAAAATATGCCTTTTGAAATACCCTGGGATGTCTTCTTTAAGAAATTGTATGGCTTTATGGGGTATTTGGATTATATAGCCTGGTAAAATACTCTAAAATGGGACATGGGCACAGCGTAAAAATTTAAAGTTTGAAAAAAATGGAATGGCTGTGTCCCAAATGTGCTCCTCCGATGTCCATATATACCTGGCAAAGGTACATACGGGGGTATTTTTGTACTCAGAAGACATAGCTGAGCAACATATGAAGTATTATACCAGTGATGGCGAACCTTTTTGAGCCCGAGTGCCCAAACCGCAATACATGCCAACTTTTTTTTCCTTAAAGTGCCAACACGGCAATTGCGTGTGTGTGTGGGGGGTGCGTGTGTGTGTAGGGGGTGCTGTGTGTGTGTGTGTGTGTGTTGTGTGTGTGTGTTTATGAGGGGTGCTGTGTAAGTGTGTGGGGGGTGCTGTGTGTGGGGGGAGGGGGGTGCTGTGTGTGTGTGTGGGGGGGGTGCTGTGTGTGTGGGGGGGTGCTGTGTGTGTGGGGGGGTGCTGTGTGTGTGTGTGTGGGGGGGTGCTGTGTGTGTGTGTGGGGTGCTCTGTGTGTGTGTGGGGGGGATGGTGTGTGTGTGTGGGGGTGTTTGTGTGTGTGTATGAGGGGCACTGTGTGTGTGGGGGGGGTGCTGTGTGTGTGTGGGGGGGTGCTGTATGTGTGTGTGTATGAGGGGTAATGTGTGTGTGAGAGGGGTGCTGTGTGGGGGGTAGGGGTGCTGGGCGGGGGTAAGGGTGCTGGGCGGGGGTAGGGGTGCTGTGGGGGGTAGGGGTACTGCTGGGGGGGTAGGGGTACTGCTGGGGGGGTAGGGGTACTGCTGGGTGAGTAGGGGTACTTCTGGGGGGATAGGGGTACTTCTGGGGGGATAGGGGTGCTGGGGGTAGGGGTACTGGGGTAGGGGTACTGTTGTGGGGGTGGTAGGGTTACTACTGGGGGGATAGGGGTGCTTGGGGGGATAGGGGTACTGCTGGAGGGGTGTCAGTATCCCTCCCTCCCTCCCTCCTCCTAACCCCCTCCTTCTTAATTTTAATGGGGGGTGGTAGGGGCACAGCTGGGGGGGATAGGGGTGCTGGGGGGTAGGGGTACTGTTGTGGGGGTGGTAGGGGTAATGTTGTGGGGGGGAAGGGGTACTGCTGGGGGTGGTAGGGGTACTGCTGGGGGATAGGGGTACTGCTGGGGGGGTGTCAGTATCCCCCCCTCCCTCCCTCCTCCTAATCCCCTCCTTCTTAACTTTAATGGGGGTGGTAGGGGCACTGCTGGGGGGATAGGGGTGCTGGGGGGTAGGGGTACTGTTGTGGGGGTGGTAGGGGTACTGTTGTGGGGTGGTAGGGGTACTTCTGGAGGTGGTAGGAGTACTGCTGGGGGGTAGGGGTACTTCTGGGGGGGTAGGGATACTGCTGGGGGTATAGGGGTGCTGGGGGGGTAGGGGTACTGTTGTGGGGGGCAGGGGTACTGCTGGGGGGAAGGGGTGGTAGGGGGTGCTGCTGGGGGCATAGGGGTGGTAGGGGTACTGCTGGGGGGATAGGGGTGCTTGGGGGGTAGGGGTGCGGGTGCCAGTATCCTCCCTCCCTCCCTCCTTCTTACCTTTAATTAAGTAGGGAGGAGGAGGGGGGCGCGGCACAGCCATCCCTGGTGGTCCGGTGGTGGAAAGCAATGCAGGCTGAGGGATCTGTGAATCAGCTCCCCTGTCGTCCCGCGCGATGCTGTGTGGAGCGTTGCCATGGTAACGCTCGGCAACACTCCACACTGCATCGCGCAGGAGGACAGGGAAGCTGCATTACAGATCCCTCCCCCTGCCTCCCGACCCGGTAGCAGAGTAGGCGCCTGCCGTTTCGGGCAGGCAGGTGCCTACTCTGCATTAATGGCGGACCTATGGCCGCGTGCCAACAGAAAGGGCCCGGCGTGCCACCTGTGGCACGCGTGCCATAGGTTCGCCATCACTGTATTATACAGTGGTAGTACACATAAGGTTTGCAAAATATACTGTGCAAACTCACTTTGTGTGTCAAAAAGGCAGAAAAAACGCTTATTACCACTACACCTGGTACACGCTAGCGGAAAAATGATCCCACGCTAAGGTTCAAAATATAGAAACATAGAAACATAGAATGTGACGGCAGATAAGAACCATTCGGCCCATCTAGTCTGCCCAGTTTTCTAAATACTTTCATTAGTCCCTGGCCTTATCTTATAGTTAGGATAGCCTTATGCCTATCCCACGCATGCTTAAACTCCTTTACTGTGTTAACCTCTACCACTTCAGCTGGAAGGCTATTCCATGCATCCACTACCCTCTCAGTAAAGTAATACTTCCTGATATTATTTTTAAACCTTTGTCCCTCTAATTTAAGACTATGTCCTCTTGTTGTGGTAGTTTTTCTTCTTTTAAATATAGTCTCCTCCTTTACTGTGTTGATTCCCTTTATGTATTTAAATGTTTCTATCATATCCCCCCTGTCTCGTCTTTCCTCCATGCTATACATGTTAAGATCCTTTAACCTTTCCTGGTAAGTTTTATCCTGCAATCCATGAACCAGTTTAGTAGCCCTTCTTTGAACTCTCTCTAAGGTATCAATATCCTTCTGAAGATAGGGTCTCCAGTACTGTGTACAGTACTCCAAGTGAGGTCTCACCAGTGTTCTGTACAATGGCATGAGCACTTCCCTCTTTCTACTGCTAATACCTCTCCCTATACAACCAAGCATTCTGCTAGCATTTCCTGCTGCTCTATTACATTGTCTGCCTACCTTTAAGTCATCAGAAATAATCACCCCTAAATCCCTTTCCTCAGATGTTGAGGTTAGGACTCTATCAAATATTCTGTACTCTGCCCTTGGGTTTTTACGTCCAAGATGCATTATCTTGCACTTATCCACATTAAATGTCAGTTGCCACAACTCTGACCATTTTTCTAGTTTACCTAAATCATTTTCCATTTGGCTTATCCCTCCTGGAACATCAACCCTGTTACATATCTTAGTATCATCCGCAAAAAGACACACCTTACCATCAAGACCTTCTGCAATATCACTAATAAAAATATTAAAGAGAATGGGTCCAAGTACAGATCCCTGAGGTACCCCACTGGTGACAAGCCCAAGCTTCGAATATACTCCATTGACTACAACCCTCTGTTGCCTGTCACTCAGCCACTGCCTTACCCATACAACAATATTGGAATCCAAACTCAAAGATTGTAGTTTGTTGATAAGCCTTCTATGTGCAACAGTGTCAAAAGCCTTACTGAAATCGAGGTAAGCAATGTCTACTGCACCACCCTGATCTATAATTTTAGTTACCCAATCAAAAAAATCAATAAGATTAGTTTGGCATGATCTCCCTGAAGTAAACCCATGTTGTCTCTGATCTTGAAATCCATGTGTTTTTAGATGTTCAACAATCCTATCCTTTAACATGGTTTCCATCACTTTCCCCACTACTGAAGTTAGGCTTACTGGCCTATAGTTGCCCGACTCCTCCCTATTACCTTTCTTGTGAATGGGCACAACATTCGCTAACTTCCAATCTTCTGGGACTACTCCTGTTATCAATGATTGGTTAAATAAATCTGTTAATGGTTTTGCTAGTACACCACTAAGCTCTTTTAATAGCTTTGGGTGTATTCCATCAGGTCCCATTGACTTATTTGTCTTTACTTTTGACAGTTGAAATAGAACCTCTTCCTCTGTAAACACACGTGTAATAAATGACTCATTTATCCTTTTTCTTAACTGAGGTCCCTTTCCTTCATTTTCATCTGTAAATACCGAACAAAAATATTCATTGAGGCAGTCAGCTAGACCTTTATCCTCATCTACATACCTTCCTTCTTTTGTTTTTAATCTAACTAATCCTTGTTTTACTTTTCTTTTCTCATTTATGTATCTATAAAAGGTTTTGTCCCCCTTTTTTACTGACTGTGCTATTTTCTCTTCTGTGTGTGATTTGGAAGCTCTTATAACTTGCTTAGCCTCTTTCTGCCTAATCTTATAGGTCATTCTGTCTTCCTCACTCTGGGTTTTTTATAATTACTAAATGCTAACTTTTTGTTTGTTACTATTTTGGCTACATCTGTGGAGTACCACAGTGGTTTCTTGAATTTTTTGCTTTTACTGACAAGCCTAATGCAATTTTCTGTTGCCTTCAGTAGTGCAACTTTTAAATAATCCCATTTCTTTTGGACTCCATTTAAATTGCTCCAGTCTGATAATGACTCCTTTACACATATTCTAATTTTGGAAAAGTCTGTTTTTCTAAAGTCTAAAACTTTTTTTTTTGTGTGGTGTGACTCAGTCACTGTTCTTATATTAAACCACACTGACTGATGATCACTGGATCCTAAACTTTCACCTACAGTAATATCTGATACCAAATCTCCATTTGTTAACACTAAATCTAGTATGGCCTCTTTACGAGTTGGCTCCTCAACGACTTGTTTTAGAGACAATCCCAGTAGGGAGTTTAGAATATGTGTGCTCCTGGCACAAGCAGCTATTTTTGTTTTCCAATTTACATCAGGAAGATTAAAGTCACCCATGATGATAACTTCCCCCTTCATTGTCATTTTAGCTATTTCTTCAACTAGTAGATTATCTAACTCTTCAATTTGTCCTGGGGGCCTATAAATCACACCTACACGAGTTACTGTGTGATTACCAAATTCTAACGTAACCCAAACTGACTCTATGTTCGCCTCACTAACCTTTATTAGACTAGATTTTATGCTATTCTTTACATACAGGGCCACCCCTCCCCCTTTCTTGCCTTCCCTGTCTTTTCTATATAAAGAGTACCCTGGTATTGCTATGTCCCAGTCATTTTTCTCATTATACCATGTCTCAGTAACAGCGACTAAATCTACACTATCAGTTGCCATTATTGCCACAAGTTCATGGATCTTATTCCCTAAACTGCGAGCATTTGTAGACATGACTCTAAGCTTATCATTTTTTAACACACTTGCTACAGGCACCTTCTGTCCTTGTTTTGGGGGACAATTGGATTGATGTTTTATCACCCTTTTGCCCCCCCCTCCTAGTTTAAATACATCCTAGCAAAACCTCTGAACTGCTCACTGAGAACATTTGTTCCCTTTTGAGAAAGATGCAAACCATCTTTTTTGTACAGTTTATTTCCATTCCAAACAGAGCTACCATGAGCAATAAAGCCAAATCCTTGCTCCCGACACCATTCACCAAGCCACAAGTTAAAGTCCCTAATACGCATCCGCCTGTCATTCTGAGTGTTATGCACAGGCAGAACTTCAGAGAATGACAATGTGGAAGCAACCTGCCGTATATCATTGGCAAAAACACTAAAAACTTCCTTAACCTCTGAAACCTCATTGCAAGCCAAGTCATTTGTCCCTAAATGGACAAGTACATCCAATTTCCCTTCCTGCTTTGCTTGCTTAACAATATTACAGATACGTCTCCTGTCTCTGTGAGCAGTAGCTCCGGGAAGACACCTCACAAGACCACCATTGTCCATCTCCACACCTCTTATGATGGAATCCCCCACCAACAACTGCTTTCTATTATGCCTCACCATAGTCTTCAAGCCTCTCTGCACAACACCACTAGCCTCAGTGCCTCTCTGCACAACACCACTAGCCTCAGTGCCTCTCTGCACAACACCACTAGCCTCAGTGCCTCTCTGCACAACACCACTAGCCTCAGTGCCTCTCTGCACAACACCACTAGCCTCAGTGCCTCTCTGCACAACACCACTAGCCTCAGTGCCTCTCTGCACAACACCACTAGCCTCAGTGCCTCTCTCCACGACACCATTACACTCTGAAAGTGCAGAAAATGAATTATGTAGAGCAACAGACTGTGCAATATGCCTTTTATCCACAACTCCAAGTCTACCAGATCCTACAGTAATCCATCTGCCATTCCTAGTATGTCTCTGCGGCAGTGGCTTTGCAGCAGTTCCAGCCTGAGTTTGTTTACCAGATAATTTACAAATCTCAGACTTCAAAAATACAATCTCCTGCCGCAAAATAGAGAACTGTCTACAGATTAGACAACAACCAAACATCCAAAAAGTGGAACGTGAAACAAATGCAAAGCAACTATTACACTGAACTAAGTCTGCCATTCCAATTAGGTGAATAATTTAAATCAAACAAACCTTAACTTTTTATTTATCCTCCTGAATACCTCGGATTACCTCCAGTTTATCTCCAGAATATCTCCAACCACACACACACTTAGAAGCAACACTTAGATGAAGCAACCAAGCTCTATGCCTTTTGAAATACCCTGGGGTGTCTACTTTAAGAAATGGTAGGCCTTTGTGGGGTAGTTTGAATTTAAAACCTGCAAAGATGCTTGGAAATTGCACATAGGCCCAGCGTCAAAATTCAAAGTTCTGTAAAAACTGATATGGCTTGGTCTCCTATATGGCACTGTAGCTTCACAAAATAGTGCAAAAGACATTCATTGGGGATGTCTTTTTAATCAGAAGACTCAGCTGAGCATAATTTGGGGGTTTTGAACTTAGTGGCACATATGAAATAGACAAAATGGCCAGCAAAAATGCAATCCGTATGTAAAAAAAATTCCCAAAATTATTTTTTACCACATACTTTGGCATATATTGGTGAACAAATGGGGGCATGCTAAGGCACGATATGCACCCTATGATATACCCTGGAGTGTCTACTTTTACAAATGGTAGACCTTTGTGGGTTTTTATTGAACAGTCAAACTGTTATAATACCCCAAATGGAAGCAAAGGCTCATTAAATCCGTCTCTCAAAATTCTACTGTGAATACTGAAAAGGACAGGTCTCCTGTATGGCACTGTAGCTTCACGAAATAGTGCCAAAGACATACAATTGGGGTGTCCTTTACTCAGAAGACTTAGCTGAGCATAATTTGGGGGGTTTGAACTTAGTGGCACATATGAAATATACAAAATGCCCAGCAAAAATGCAATCCGTATGTAAAAAATGAACAAAATTATTTTTTACCACATACTTTGGCATATATTGGTAAAAAAAATGGGGGCATGTTAAAGGACCACTATAGTGCCACTCGTTTTCCTAGCACTATAGTTCCCACCCTCAGGGAACCCCTCCCGCCGGGCTCTGGGGAGAGGAAAGGGGTTAAAACTTACCTTTCTCCAGCGCCGGACGGGGAGCTCTTCTCCTCCGATCCTCCTCCTCTCCCTTCATTCGGCTGAATGCGCACGCATTCAGCCGGTCTCATAGGAAAGCATTTACAATGCTTTCCTATGGACGCTTGCGTGCTCTCACTGTGATTTTCACAGTGAGAATCACGCAAGCGCCTCTAGCGGCTGTCAATGAGACAGCCACTAAAGGCTTTGAGGGCTGGATTAACCCATTTATAAACATAGCAGTTTCTCTGAAACTGCTATGTTTATAAAAAAAATGGGTTAACCTTAGCTGGACCTGGCACCCAGACCACTTCATTAAGCTGAAGTGGTCTGGGTGCCTAGAGTGGTCCTTTAAGGCACAATATGCACCTTATGAGATACCCTGGAGTGTCTACTTTTACAAATGGTAGGCCTTTGTGGGTTTTTTTTGAACAGACAAACTACTATAATACCCCAAATGGAAGCATAGGCTCATTAAATCCATCTCTCAAAATTCGACTGTGAATACTGAAAAGGACAGGTCTCCTATATGGCACTGTAGCTTCACGAACTAGTGCCAAAAACATACAATGGGGGTGTCATTTTACTCAGCAGATGTAACTGAATACAAAACAAAACTTTGTACAGGAATAGCACACACCAACTTTACAAAATACACATGAGAAGTTCTTTGTTATAAGTTTGTGTGCCAAAACCCCCCAAAAAACACAATTTTACTCCAATATTTAGAAGAGGTTGGCGGTGAAATGGCTACGTAGAAAGTGTCAAAACAACCTTAGGTAAATAGCCTGTGGTGTCTACTTTATATAAATATATACTTTTGTGTGGCAATTTTGTTTTCTTTTATGGCTATTAAGCTTACAAGACAAACATACCAAATTCTAAAATCGCTCCATATTAAAAGTTTATTTTACTCCTTGTGCTTTGTGACCTGTAACTACCAAAAAAAACTTACAATCCCAGACACATTATATATTCTACAACTAAACAACTAAATTAATTTATTTTTAATTACTTTCCTTAACCTGCGCTAATTGTGCACACATTATTATTGCAAAAACTGTAAAAAAAACTCAAAATGTTTCATTTTTTTTGCATTTTTCTGTATTTTTTTATAATAAATAAGCATTTAAGTATATATATGTTACATCAAATTAAAGCCCTTTCTGTCCTTTAAAAAACTGTATATAATATGCGTCGGTGCAATAAATTAGTAAAAAGCAAATTGCAGTTGAACGCAAACAGCAAAAAATTAAAAAAATGCCGTTGTCATTAAGTGAAAGACAAGCTTCTGAAGCTCTGTCCTTAAGGGGTTAAGGACTGAGCTATTGTACAAGTTGTGATCCTATCAAAACGTAAACAAAACTTTGAATTTGGCTAAATGTCTGTTCAGGCGTAACTCACCTCTTTCATATTATGTGTACCCACACTTATCATATATCATTTTGTTCAGGAGAAACAGGGCTTTCATGTCACATCCAATATTTGTATATTAAACATAATCTAATATGAATAAAATATAGAAAAATATGAGAAAATAAGAAATTCGGTTATTTTTTTTAGTTCTGCATTGCATTTTAACTGTGAATGTCACAATACTGTTAGCTGTTACTGCAATAAAGTACACATATTTGGATTCAGTGATGTCTCACGGGTAAAACAGTACCCCGAATGTACAGGTTTTACACCCCGGGCCCGGGCAGGGAGGGGCACAAAGGACTGACCATTTTATATAAACTCACTAGAAGCAAGTAAAATGCGCTAAACTACACTTTTACCTCAGGATTGTTCTGAAACAGTTTAGATAACCTACTGATAAATAGAAAAGTTCCAAAATATTCCTAAATATATTTTATTGTAGTCTAAGTAAGTCTGTCCTCCACAAATACTATGAATGAAAAGTTTGGGACATGTTTTCATTTAGGTAGGTATATAAAGTTGTAATCAAAATGATTCAACCCCTATTGAAAGTCAGGTTTATTGTCAAAATGTAGTTACTTGCAGCTGTTTGCCATGAACAAATCAAACAAAAGCAATTAGAATAGCTCAACACGAATGCCTCAAGTGGTTTCCATAAATTCAACTAAAAATACAACTTATAATGACTACTCCAGTCTCAAAAATATTCAACCCCTTCATAGCAAGCATCTTTAGTACTTAGTAGAGCACCCTTTTTGCTGTTATGACCTGTTGCAAATGAGATGCATAGCCAGACACCAGTTTATGGCAGCGTTCCTGAGAAGCCTTAGCCCATTGCTCCAGGACAGGTGAGTAATATATCCCTTGGTGTGCATTCTGCAGTCTCCTTCTTCAAATCCCACCAGAGATTTTCTATGAGGTTCAAGTCAGGTGACTGATGGCCACAGTCAAATTCTTTTTTTTTTTTTTGCAACCAAGTCTTGGTGGAACTTGAGGAAATGCTTGGGATCATTGTCTTGTTTTTTTGTTGTCACTTTTGTTTTATAAATGTTTATGCTCCTTTTTTTGCATACATTTCAGTGCCATACCTATATAAAGCTTTAAGAAGTTACTTTAAAGGGTTACTCCAACCACCATGACCACTCAGTGACTTGAAGTGGTCATAGTGGTAGGAGTCTGTATGTGCAGTGTTTGAGCTTGAGACCCTGCACATACTGTAGCAGATGGAGAAGCACAGCTTAGTGAAATAGGGCATTGACAGAGCTAGGAGGCGGGCATTCACAGTTAGTGTGTTTGAATTGGCTAGTTATATGGGATGGGCAGGCGGATACATATAGGCCAGCCATCTTAAAATTTTCCCATTCTAAAGTTTTCTCGCAGACCTTGTTGTTGTCCCTCCCTGATTTTGTGTTAGGCTTGGAGTTATCCAACATTTTGTCACAGCAGCGGAGGGCTGGATAGATAAATTAGGGTGTGGAATGGGTTGTTATTAGGTATTTAATTAATTATGTTTTTTAAAAGTTGGTATGGTAGGTTTCAAGCTGGCCTGTGGTTTAGAACCTGGGGGTGTAGGGGTATATCGGTATACTCCTACATTGGGTCATACGGGCAAGTTAGTATGTAGGTTTCAAGCTGGCCTGTGGCACAGAACCCGGGGTGTAGAGGTATCTCGGTATACTCCTACATTGGGTCATTCTGGCAAGTTAGTATGGTAGGTTTCGAGCTGGCTTGTGGCTCAGAACCCGTGGTGTAGGGGTATCTCGGTATACTCCTACATTGGGTCATTTGGGCAAGTTAGTATTGTAGGTTTCGAGCTGGCCTGTGGCTCAGAACCTGGGGTTTAGGGGCATATCGGTATACTCCTACATTGGGTCATTCGGGCTGGTTAGTATGGTAGGTTTCGAGCTGGCCTGTGGCTCAGAACCCGGGGTGTAGGGGTATATCGGTATACTCCTACATTGGGTAATTCGGGCTGGTTAGTATGGTAGGTTTCGAGCTGGCCTGTGGCTCAGAACCTGGGATGTAGGGGTATCTCGGTATACTCCTACATTGGGTTATTCAGGCAAGTTAGTATGGTAGGTTTCGAGTTGGCCTGTGGCTCAGAACCCGGGGTGTAGAGGTATCGCGGTATACCACTACATTGGGTCATTCGGGCAATTTGTTTGCACTATATTATGGTTCATGGTGTTATTTATGTTGTCATATTGTTATGGTGGTATTTTAATTTTTGGATCATTGTTATTGCAATGTTGTGGGGTTTAGTTGTATACTGTGTCGTAGGGTTTGTTTAAAAATGACTTTTTGTATTAAAATATATATTATTTAAAGCTGTCGACAGAATTTTACCCAATTTTATTGGTTTCCGTGCATTATTGGTTATGTATGGGGGTTTTAATCTTAATGCCCAAAGGTACGACTATGCACCTGTCATGAGTTCTTGTTAATTTTGTGCTGGGGGCTAGTTAGAGATTAGAAGCCCAAAACTCTTTTTTCCGATCAGCACTGGGAGCTTTATTTTGCAGCTTTTATTGCAACTCAAGGGAGAGACCTCCCCCACAGTGTCCATCAGGGCATTTTACACAGTAAAGGTCTCCCCTTAAAAACGGTTAAAGAAACCCTTTAAAGACACACGTACGCTGAGATTTTTGAGAGCATTTTTTATATTTTACTCCAAAGCTCAGATTTGGAACATTACAGCAGGAAATCCCAAATTCAGGAATGAATCTAAGTCTGTTAGGAAATGTGTGTTTACAATTTCCCCTTCTCCTTGATTTTAATTAAAAAAATTGTTAAAGTATTTTCAAAATAACCTTCCGAACAGGTTGCAGGTGGCTATGACTAAGTGCCGCAGTTTGCTGCTGCTGTAACAACTCTTCAACAGATGTTATAAATAGCAGTGTCTTCCTTATCTGTGGAACTTGCAGGCTCTAAAACACTCCCCTGACATTCATAGATCCTGACACGTTTTACCGCACACCAGCTACTGAAATAGCACTTCCCAAATTTACTTCCATAACCCAGTAAAGGAACACTATTGCGTTTTGGAATCGATGTTTAGGTACCTGGCCCCTCTCTCGGTGGAGATGAAAGGGTTAAAACTTTCCTTTTATCCCACGTAGCTCTTGTCTCGCTGCTGATGATCCCAGCCAATCCAATGGAGGCTGCCCATGCAGAGCAAAACACCATGCTGCACCAATCAGCATCTCCTCATAGAGATGACTTGAATCAATGCATCACTATGGGAAACATTCAGCGCCTCTATGCAAAGCATTGAACTGTGCAGCACTGTGCCAAGAAGCACCTCTAGTGGCCGCCTGAGTGACTGCCACTAGAGGTTACTAGTCAGTAAACACTGCCTTTTCTCTGAAAACACCAAAACCACTACATTAAGCTATAGTGGTTCTGGTGACTATAGTGTTCCTTTTAAGGATGAAGGCAATCATTTACTGAACCAAAACAAAACCTGGAATTTGAGCAATATGTCTGTTACCATAATTTACCTCTTCCATAATAAGTGCTGTGCACCCACACTTATTATATATCATTTTGTTCAGGAGAAATAGGGCTTTCATTTTACAAATCAATTAAATATTTCTATAAGGAATAAATTGGAATCAGAGGGTCAAAATTTAGGTTAAAGTCAGCCTGTGACTACAACTGAGTTGGAGAATTTTTCTACATCAGCTACTTTGGCCTTCATTTTGGCATTTAGCTTTCAATTCGTTAGGCTTGAATTCATCCAGGGCTCAACATAACCCAGAAGCCAGGTCGCCATGGTGACCAGAAAATTTGTCCTGGCATCTGTACATGATATGTAAGCCCGTTAAGCCCCTCAAGTGGCTTCCTGAGATCGGGGGGGGGGGGGGGCGTTTTAGAGAGGGCTGAGGCAGATACGCGGGCGACAGGCTCAAGGAGGATTCAGGCAGGTGGGCTGTTGACTGAGTGCTGAAGCGCGAGGTAGCTGATAATCTCCCTGCTATGCTCCCTCGTGTGCCCTGCATTGATGACGTCACTCCGGCCACCGCATCACTAAACAGTGCGATCTATGGAGCAGACCAGAGAGAAGATCAGAGCAGCCCCAATGGACCCCAGAGAAAGTTAATCCACTACAGCTCTCCCATAGGTAGCGAGGCTTGGTGGACATATTAAAATGTAAAAAAAATAATAATTTGAGAGTGTATGTGAAAATGTGAGTGTGTCTGTCAGTGAGTGAGTGTGTGTGTGGTAGGTGACCTGCATCCCTCAAATCACATGGGAAAGGTGTTTTGTTTCTTTGTTTTTTACTCATCTTTTCCCACGCTGTGCTGGTCTCACTCTGGCTGGCCACACCTCCATGGCTGAGACAGCCAATCCAATGCTTTTTCCTTATAGGTAAGCATTGGGAGACTATTGCGCATGCACGGCTAAAAGCCACGCTGCACTAATCAACATCTCCTTGATAGAGATGCATTGAATTAATGCATCCCTATGGGGAGAATTAAGCGCATCCATGCAGAGCATGAACATATGTGCACATTGTGCAGCACTGACCCAGGAAGCACCTCTAGTGGCCATCTGAGTGACTGTAAATAGAGTTGTTACTAGGCAGAAATTTACTGTTTTTTTGTCTGAAACAGCAGTGTTTACATTGAAAAGCCTGCAGGGACATACTATAGACACCAGAGCAACTACATTATGCTGCAGTGGTTCAGGCAACTATAGTGTCACTTTAACCCCTTAAGGACACATGACATGTCTGACACGTCATGATTCCCTTATATTCCAGAAGTTTGGTCCTTAAGGGGTTAAAAAAAAAATATATTTTTTTTTACGTTGAAGAACCTGGCTCATAACATTTTTAGCTGGATCCTAGATTCCAAGCAAATTTGTCAAGCCCTGTGGAACACAATTAAATATGAATAATATCAAAAAAAAAAAAAAAAGAAAAGTTTGAGAAATGTTATTTTCCAAGTTCTACATGGTATTTTAATTGTGAATGCCATAATACTGTTAGCTTTTACTGCAATAAAACACACATATTTGTGTTCAGCAATACCTCACGAGTACAACAGTACCTCCCATGTACAGATTTTATAAGCTTTTGGAAAATTACAAGGTCAAATATAGGGTTTTCCACTTTTTATTTTATACACATTAAAATTTTACCAGATTGATTTGCTGGGCCTATGTTGCCGTTGAGATCGTATGGCAAACCAGGAATGCTTTGACTCACTAGAGAGTGCCAGACTGCAAGGGAGCCGTAACTGAAGTCAGTGAATTCTGCCAGTTCTAATTACCCCCACCAAGGCAGCCCTGCCACTTGCCAGTAACAGAGCTAAGAGAATAAAACAAACTGTCTTCCCGGTCACTGCTCAGTAGCGCCCCCTTCAAGTGCCAAGGGCACATGCCACACTTGCTATACTGTATGTACCCCACTGCTAACAACTATCAGCTACTTTCTAGTCGAGACAAAGCTCATTGCAGATAGCTGCAAACCTCAGAGATTTGGAAAAAAAATGCTGGAATTTCAGTAAAAAAGTATACAAGTTGAGCATGGGCGTTTGGGCAGCTATCTTCCATGTTTCCCATGCTTGGCGATATGACGGTAAGCGTTTTAAGGGCTGCCAGTACAGCTGTGCCGCGCGGACATGTGGAGGCCTCGTCCCAGATCCGGGCCTTGTTGTTGGTCAGCATCTTCTCCCCACAGACTCGGGAGCTCCACCAGACCGTGTCTTTCCCTCTCCGGGCGCAGCGGAGGGCCGCGTTGTGATGTCACCGCCTGCGGTGTGCGGTCTTCATGCGGTGTGGGCGATGCATTGGAGGGAGTGACCACCGGCCAGGGTGGTCTGTCCGCCAGAGCAACGGTTGCCGGAGTGCTTGGGGTGCTCAGGGCTGCCAGTTCACCTGGTCCTCCCTCCTTCAGCTCGTGGGTGGGTGGTAGTGGAGGTTGTGCCAGGCGCCGGTGTAGAGTCTTCCAGAAACGCTGGAATATCTTATCCAGCCGTCTAATTGCAGTGTCCACATAGTTGCTTCTCAGTGGCTATGGTGTGGGCTCGGGTGGCTTGGGTGCCTCTGTCACGCTGCCAGGCCTAGTACATTTCGGGCCAGCATCTTTTTGGGTGGTACGAGGCAGAGTAGCCAGATGCTTTGGGTTGGTGGGGACCGGGATGACCCCCACCGGTCCATAGGGGGGGAACGGGGATCCACATAGATGGGTGCAGCAGGATTCAGCGGTCGGGAAGCGGCCGTCTCCCATACGCCGTCCATGCTGGTAGGCCACGTGAGCCGAGTCGGTGAGGCCGGTTAGTAACCCCTCATTGTGGTATCTATGGATAGGTCTACCGGTCCTCCTTCGATTGGGCAGCAAGATGAGTTGGTTCTCCGGGTTTACTAGGACATAAAACGATTAGAAAGCTCGGTTTTGTCGGAGCCACAGACAGGCACGTCTGCTCGGCTCTGCAGTTAGGCCCCGCCCCCCGTGCCATGGACTCTTAATGCTTGTAGGGGCGGGTAACTATTAAATCCTGGCTAGTAGTTTAGTACTTGAAACTTTAGCATACCTCCCAAGTGTCCCTCATTAGTAGGGACAGTCCCTATTTTGGCCCTAAATCTTTGTCCCTCTTTTCTATCCTAATATCATTCTTTTGAGGGAAATTAGGGTTCTTGGTGTGTCTTAATTTATACTAAAGCTCCACAGCAATAATAATCACAGTAATGTGTCTTTAAACTACAATAAATGGGTTGAGAAATCAGTCTGTGTCAATAAGAAACATTGTTGTTGTTCTAAATTAAATTTCAGTTGCATAAACTGTTATTGTGTAGTCACCTAATTTTTTTTCAGAACAGCCCTGCCCCTAAAATGTAAGTGTCCCTCCGTTTTAAATGTTGTAAGTTATGGCATAGCCCCAACATATTTTTTTACAATTTCACAATGAGGACATAACACAAATTCAGAACCCTGCTTAAGTTAGTATTCATCCCCGTTATATATTTTCATGGTTTGAAATGTTACAACCCAGAATTAAAATGGATTTCATTTTTATTTTTTTACCATATGATTTACAGGGAGTGCAGAATTATTAGGCAAATGAGTATTTTGACCACATCATCCTCTTTATGCATGTTGTCTTACTCCAAGCTGTATAGGCTCGAAAGCCTACTACCAATTAAGCATATTAGGTGATGTGCATCTCTGTAATGAGAAGGGGTGTGGTCTAATGACATCAACACCCTATATCAGGTGTGCATAATTATTAGGCAACTTCCTTTCCTTTGGCAAAATGGGTCAAAAGAAGGACTTGACAGGCTCAGAAAAGTCAAAAATAGTGAGATATCTTGCAGAGGGATGCAGCACTCTTAAAATTGCAAAGCTTCTGAAGCGTGATCATCGAACAATCAAGCGTTTCATTCAAAATAGTCAACAGGGTCGCAAGAAGCGTGTGGAAAAACCAAGGCGCAAAATAACTGCCCATGAACTGAGAAAAGTCAAGCGTGCAGCTGCCAAGATGCCACTTGCCACCAGTTTGGCCATATTTCAGAGCTGCAACATCACTGGAGTGCCCAAAAGCACAAGGTGTGCAATACTCAGAGACATGGCCAAGGTAAGAAAGGCTGAAAGACGACCACCACTGAACAAGACACACAAGCTGAAACGTCAAGACTGGGCCAAGAAATATCTCAAGACTGATTTTTCTAAGGTTTTATGGACTGATGAAATGAGAGTGAGTCTTGATGGGCCAGATGGATGGGCCCGTGGCTGGATTGGTAAAGGGCAGAGAGCTCCAGTCCGACTCAGACGCCAGCAAGGTGGAGGTGGAGTACTGGTTTGGGCTGGTATCATCAAAGATGAGCTTGTGGGGCCTTTTCGGGTTGAGGATGGAGTCAAGCTCAACTCCCAGTCCTACTGCCAGTTTCTGGAAGACACCTTCTTCAAGCAGTGGTACAGGAAGAAGTCTGCATCCTTCAAGAAAAACATGATTTTCATGCAGGACAATGCTCCATCACACGCGTCCAAGTACTCCACAGCGTGACTGGCAAGAAAGGGTATAAAAGAAGAAAATCTAATGACATGGCCTCCTTGTTCACCTGATCTGAACCCCATTGAGAACCTGTGGTCCATCATCAAATGTGAGATTTACAAGGAGGGAAAACAGTACACCTCTCTGAACAGTGTCTGGGAGGCTGTGGTTGCTTCTGCACGCAATGTTAATGGTGAACAGATCAAAACACTGACAGAATCCATGGATGGCAGGCTTTCGAGTGTCCTTGCAAAGAAAGGTGGCTATATTGGTCACTGATTTGTTTTTGTTTTGTTTTTGAATGTCAGAAATGTATATTTGTGAATGTTGAGATGTTATATTGGTTTCACTGGTAAAAATAAATAATTGAAATGGGTATATATTTGTTTTTTGTTAAGTTGCCTAATAATTATCCACAGTAATAGTCACCTGCACACACAGATATCCCCCTAAAATAGCTAAAACTAAAAACAAACTAAAAACTACTTCCAAAAATATTCAGCTTTGATATTAATTTATTTAATAAGTTTTTTGGGTTCATTGAGAACATGGTTGTTGTTCAATAATAAAATGAATCCTCAAAAATACAACTTGCCTAATAATTCTGCACTCCCTGTATACTTTTTTTGTGACATATAAAATGTGCATTAGCAACTTACATGTATTAATTTAAAGGGACACTCCAGGCACCCAGACCACTTCTGCCCATTGGAGTGGTCTGGGTGCCAACTCCCACTACTCTTAACCCTGCAAGTGTAATTATTGCAGTTTTTTATAAACTGCAATAATTACCTTGCAGGGTTAACTCCACCTCTAGTGGCTGTCTACTAGACAGCCACTAGAGGGCACTTCCTAATTTATAGCACAGGATACCTGTGCTAGAGCGTCGCTGGACGTCCTCACGCTGTGTGAGGACCTCCAGCGTCGCTCATTTCCCCATAAGAAAGCATTGAAATGCATTTTCAATGCTTTCCTATGGGGAGCGCTAATGCGCATGCGCGGCAATGCCGCACATGCGCATTAGGTCTCCCCGGCCGGTGGGCGGGATCAGTCTCGCCCACTGGCCGACACAATCAGAGGGAGGAGCGGCGCGGAGGAAGAAGCAGCGACGTGGGACATGTTGCTGCCTCTGGTAAGTTACTAAAGGGGTTTTCACCCCTTCTGCAACCGGGGATTGGGGGGTGGGAGGGAGAGGGGACCTGCAGTGCCACAAAAACAGATTGTTTGTTTTCCTGGGACTGGAGTTTCCCTTTAATTTGCTGTGAATCTTTATATAATCTTTTGGTACAAATAATAGAGATCACAACAAATACCGATTGTGATGAAAGTAATTTCGCCACTGGTTTTTGGAGGGACCTTTTTGCCAGCCTCCTACCCTGTGACTATGGCCCCTGCAATAGACCTGGCTAAAATACTTTAAACAGGCTCTGTTCGTGCAAATTGGATTATATGGTTCGTTTACCGAACAGCCGCACGAACCGGAGACCACCCTGGAGCTTGTTAAGCTTAATTGACACATTGTTGCAATTTCCACCGCAGTGGTCTAAGTGTTCCTTACGGACCACCACAAGGCGGCGGACATCTTGTTTGCATGTACCAAAACCGCGAAAAGACTTTAGGGGGACTTAGCCGCGAATGCCCTGGAACTATTTTCGGCTATGAGACCATGCCTGCGGTCGGTCAAATAAATGACTTTCAGAAAATTCATGAACCCCTGGACTGATCTAAGTGATTTTTGGATATGTTGGTCACTCAGATCAGGGCTATCAGGTAACATTCGTGGGGTTTTATGTATTTTTAGGGTACTTTTGGGGTGTTTTTAAACAGTATGTTTTTTCTGTGCTTGGAGATAATTGGATTAGAATTAGTACAGTTACTGATCCAATTATCTCCCAGGCAGAGGGGAGGGTTTGTGTGCTGTGTGTGGGAGTGTCGTGGCTTGTAACCTAAATAGCTCTCATCATCATGGGTGAAGCAAGGCTCTGGTAGCTTCTTATTGTCGGGATCCCTTTTATTGGCAGAAACTGAGCAACTAGTCTGGACTGATCCAAATAGATGTAAATTCTTGACTGATCCAAATAGATGTAATACTAGAGGAAAAATGCCAGGCTCCATGACTCCTAGCTTCTAGCATGCTAATAACCCTAAGCTCTCCGCCAAAGCTTCTCTGGAATGGAACCAAGAAAATGTATTTCTTACATGGTCCATTCTACAATTCTATTGATATGGTTGAGAAACTATGGACATACTTGAATTTTGCTATTCATCATTGGTCCCCATCCTAGCTTCAGAGTTTTAGCAACTTAGCAGAATTGTCAAATATTGCGAAACCCACAGCAGGATGAACTATATGGTGACATAAAGCAGTTGCGTAGAACCCAGGGATGAGACATGGACACAGGCACCATGAAGTTACTTGGTCGAAGTTGTTTCCATTCACCATCCCTTTTTGTAAGGGGGTAATTTGCTTAGGAACCTGGCGGGTCTTCAAGAAACACTCACGTGCACCATAACTACTACAGCCCGATGCAGTGATTATAGTGCTGTGAGTGCCCCGGCATTGTATCCGTGAAATGTGTTTAACTGTTTTAGAATGGCTTGACAATTTACTCACCAATGCACCCACAGGAGAAGACAGATATCTCTCTGCAGCCGACCAGTGGTAATTTTTATGCAGTAAATGTCAATTTAGTTATAGTCGTATTTTAGTCATCTGAATTGTTTAAGTTTTAGTCTAGTTATAGTCGACTAAATCTCAAAAATGTTAGTCGACTAAAATTGTTCGGCGACAAAATGAATACTGCATCTGACGTAGAAACGTGATCATTGGCTGAGAGCGCTCTGTTGACATTCTCCTGCAGGATAAATCTGAATGCAGTGGATGCAGCAGCGGGCGCATGGCAGTACCCAGCTAAGTTGGCAAACCATTCAACAACTCACAAATTACAGTAGAGCGGTGCCAGACCCCTCCTGGCACCATAACCACTATAAAAGGCTGTAGTGGTTGTGGTGCTTGGAGTGTTTCTGTAATCATCTAAATAGATGCACAGCTGCTTGTGTCTTACCCAGAACATTTACAACTGTAATTAGAGGTAATAATACTTATACCAAGTGTGACATTAAAGAAAAATAAATGATTAGCTTTTTTGGTATGTTTTGTAAATGAAATGATAAAACCCATTTAAATTCCAGGTTTTAACATTATTAATGGGTTATTCCAACCCTTTTTGCCAGTTTGCTTTTTTGACCTTTCAATGTTCTAGTGGGCATTGCTAATAAAGGTTCCCGTCCCCTTAAAATGTAAAAAAAAAAAAAAAAGTCTTATACTTTCCGGTAATCCACAGATGGGCGCAGCTCCTGGCGTTGATCTCCCTCCTCTGACATCAGCAAGGGTTTCGCTCAATCCCGTCAAAGTCCCCTCATTGAGAAGCCAGTGATTGGACTTTTGCGCCAACTCAGAGCGCATGTGCGGGCACTGAGCTGGCGAAGGGAGGGTTTGGGGAGAGGCAGGGAAAGATTATCATTAAAAAAAGAAAAAAAAAAGTGCTACAATAGTGCCAGGAGGTGGGAGGTACCACACCAGGGATAGGCAACCTTTGGCACCCCAGATGTTGTAGACTACAACTCCCTTGATGCTTTGCCAGCATTACGGCTGTAAGAGCATTATAGGGGATGTAGTCCAAAACATCTGGAGTGCCGAAGCTTGCCTACCCCTGTACCACACAGAGAGGGGAGAGTAAACTTCACCTTGCAGGTGTGATGCTACAAGGTAGAAGATCGTTACGTCTGCTACCAGCGTTAAGTGCGTACTGACGACAGATGTAAATTTTGCACAGAATTGACTTTTGGCAGTCTGGAGCAGAGTCCCAGGCTGCCAAAGTCACTTGTACAGGGGGTGTAACTATCCCCCGGCACACAAGTGCGAATATCTCTGGTTGTGCAGCGTTTCAATAAGACCTCAATGACCACTTCAAATCCCTGAAGTGGTTATGGTATTCGGTGTAACCCTTTAAAAGTGTGGAAAACATCCTTGGCTGAACACATAATCAAAGAACTGTGAACTAAATTTTAAAAAGAAATTGAAAAAACAAACAAAAGGCTTTTTTTTTCTAGAAGGAATTTACAATCTACAGTAAAGCAGCATTCTAAAGAACACAACAATATAGAACAGCAATATCTCACTGCTTCGAAAAACAAATATCTAGTGACCCAGAAGAATTTAGGGTACACAGTGTAACCTGCAGGGCAGTAAGGGCAGTAAGACACACACACAGCTTGCATGCAAAGCAAGTGAGTGCCACTCCTATGTAGGGCATTTGTAACTCTCAGCTGGCCCCCGCCTCTCCCTCCCTCCCTCTCCCCTCCCTGCAGGAAGTGTTGTGTAGGAATGAAGCAGGACAGCTTAGGAGTGACTTGAAAAAACTTTCTAGGGAGAGAGAATCAGCCTACAACAAGAAAAGAAAAAAAGTGATTTAGTTCTGGCAGAGAGAAGGCTGGCAAACATGGCACTCAGGGTGCACTGACAGGATGGGTCTACAGCCATGGATCTGGGGTCTTTGTGCCCTGTTTATCCAGGGGGCTCTCTGCACAGAAGGTAGGTGGGTGTGCTATAGGAAGATACAATGTGTCTTGTTGAAGGTTATAGAATTCATTGCGTAATTGACGCACTCTGGCTAAGTTGTGGATCAGATCACTGAGGGGTGCTACTAAATGCATGGCTTATGCAGACTTTATTTTTGGGTTTGTGTCAGTAAACACCGGGGTGAAGTGTTTTTTTTTTGGGGGGGGGGGGGGGGGGGAGTGAGGGGGCAGGGTGGCCCTATTTTCACAATGAAAGAGCATGCACAGACATTAGAAAATTGAGGGGATTAAGATTTGCCCTCCCTCATGTCAAAATATTAACCTGACAGTGTGGACAATATAGCAATAGAATGTGTTTATTTAGCCTGTGAACAAGCATGAGGTTAGAAGTTTGTGGTCTGTTTGTGTATTATGAGGAGGTTAGAGTGTATGTTCTTATGTTTTATAATAGGAGGAGGTGATAGATATGTGATATAATGTCTTTGTATAAGTAGGTGATAGGTGTGTATTCTGACTGTATATATTAGGAGGTTTTCTAATGTATGTATGTATTAGGAAAAGGAGGGGGTATGTGTCCTACTATCGGTGTATTAGCAGAAGTTGAGAGGTATGTGTCCTACTGTCGGTGTGTTAGAAGATGAGAGGTTTGTGTCCTCCTGCTATCTGTGTATTAGCAGAAATTGAGAGGTATGGGCCCTGATGTCTGTGTATTAGGAGATGGTGAGCGGTATGTGTCCTGATATCTGTGTATTAGAAGATGAGAGGTATGTGTCCTGCTATCTGTGTATTAGGAGACGGTGAGAGGTATGTGTCCTGATGTCTGTGTATTAGAAGATGAGAGGTATGTGTCCTGCTATCTGTGTATTAGGAGGAGATGAGAGGTATGTGTCCTGATGTCTGTGTATTAGGAGGAGATGAGAGGTATGTGTCCTGATGTCTGTGTATTAGGAGGAGGTGAGAGGTATGTGTCCTGCTATCTGTGTATTAGGAGAAGTTGAGAGGTATGTGTCCTGATATCTGTGTATTAGAAGATGAGAGGTATGTGTCCTGCTATCTGTGTATTATGAGGAGGTGAGAGGTATGTGTCCTGATATCTGTGTATTAGGAGATGAGAGGTATGTGTCCTGCTATCTGTGTATTAGGAGGAGGTGAGAGGTGTGTGTCCTGATGACTATTTAACATCAGGAGGTGAGAGGTATGTTTTGATGCCTGTTTATTAGGAGGAGGTATGTCTATTGGTTTACCTGCGAACACTTACATTTAACAGAGATGGTAAACATAAAAATGAAATCTGGAAAATCTTACCAACAACAAAAGGGTGAAAACACAATACAAAATGTTTTTGTCTACAGCCAATTCAAAAAGGCACAACATGCAAACAGTAGAAGTGTAAAATAATGACCCTGTTTAGAATGTAAGTGATAGGTAAGTGTTGGGAGTAAATCTCAGCATACAGGTTTAGTGGCAATGCTAGGTGTAAGGATAAAAGTTCGAACAAGCAGTTCAAGGAAGACTAGATCCCACGGCTTCTTATCTGCAAATAGTGTCTAAATGGGTTAATCTCGCAGGCGCATACCTTAGGATTTATTAAAAATGTACACAACAGCATTACAAGTGCATGTCTGCTTATATGTGTGTATATATATATATTCCGTATTAATTTATAAAGATGTACATCTTTGATTGTATTATCTGTGTATGCACAGCATAGTCACAACGTTTTACTATTATACTTTTATTATTATTACGTCTATATTTATTTGCGGCAAAATTTGCCAAGCAGGTAATAAAGTTAAATTGGAGAATTTTTTTTTAAAGCCTAAAATTTGCAATTGTCTACAATCCCCAGTGAATTTGTGAGTAGATCCATCACTGTATTGATGTATGCTGTCATACTAAAAATCTGTGGGTCAACACCATTGTCACCGTTTATACTTATGGTCCTTCATTTGCCTGTCATCTTTTTTTTTTTGTCACTGTACAGCGCTACAAAATAGGTTGGTGCCCTATGTAGCAAAAATATAACAGTGGTTATAAAAAATAACAGTGGTAAATATTGAAGAGTTCATTATGTCAGACTCAACATCCTGATACAAAATGAAATTTACACCAGGGAACAGAGTATTGCAGACCATGTTAAAGGAACACTATAGTGTTCGGAAGAAAACCCTGTATTCTTAATGCTATAGTGTTTGCATTTAGTTTAATGTCCCACCAAATCTAAATAAAAGGACCGAGATCCAGTCCCTGCAGCCACTTGATCTGCCTCCCACAACGTCACATTGATTTTTTTCTCTTGTCCAATCCAATGCTTTTCATAGAGAAGCATCGGGGGACTTAAAGCGCATGCGCGGCCACTACTTAACTCCTCCAATGATATGGAAGTTAGCTGTGAAAACAGAGTTTGACTCCATTCTCACAGTTGAGCCACCTCTAATGGCTGTCAAGAAGACAACCCCTATAGGTGTTTTCAACCTTGCTATGAAAGCATTGTTGAATCTACTAAATGTCAATGTTTAATATTGCATGGTTACAACTAAAGACCCACTGCACCCAGACCTCTTTATTGAGATGAAGTGGTCTGGGTGCCTTTAGTGTTCCTTTACTGTCAGTGTAGCCCCCACGTTATCCTTATTGTGCAGAACATCAAAGGGCTGTCTGCATTCCTCACAACAGGGGATTTTATTGATTTGAGAATTTTGCAAAAGTAGCCGATATGGAAAAAATCTCCAACTCTGATAAATTTTAGATCTTATCCCACCAACTTTTTTTGGATTATGTTTTTGAATTGTGTTCTCAAGTGACCACAACTTCAAAAAGTACATAAACATATGTACGAAGCTGCACACATCATTATGAATGGTATCGGTATCACAATGCAGAGCAGCATGCATTTTTATCAGTGTAAAGACCCCGGTATCTCTACAGAGAGCAACATGCGATATCATTAGTTTTTAATTTCCTGTAGCACAATATAGTGCAGCATACATCATTATGTGTGTAGAACAGCATGCATCATTATTGCCAGTGCAGACAGCCAGCAACATAATATAGAGCAACATGCATCATTTTGTATCAGTGTATAGACAACTTTAAAAATTGAGCATCATTATTCTTAATGTATAGACACATTGTATAAATTATTCCCATACAGAGCATCATCCATCATCGTCATCAACATGAATAGCACAGAGAAAATTCGCACAGCCCCTAAACATATTCACTCACAAACTTTTATTCACTATGTTGGGAGTTGCTGGGAATTCAACGTGAAATCAAATTTTAGGTCCCTAGCGGAGAGATGCATTTTTATATATAAAATGGTGACGAATACTAGAATCAAAACTAGGGACTGATTTACAAAATGCGGGGCACTTGGCAGCTATTAAAGTGCATAGATCAAGATATGTCACCTAGATATTTCTAGGTTAACCAGGATGCTGGTGTCGAATTGGTGGTATGTCGTACAATGTACAGGTAGACAGAGGTCTCTTTGTCCTGCAAATAATATTGTCCATATGGATGTGACCTCCCACTATCACCATGCTAAGTATGACCTCTGACCTATAAGGTGAGATAAGTGCCCTATAGTCCTATATTGTGAGCAGTGCCACAAGCATTGCAGAAAGGTATTATCTGTGTGCGGAACACAGCATCAAATAACATTAACATGGAAAATAGTTTTAAAGGCACTCTGAGAAACAGTCAGGTAGTAAGATCAGAACCCTAGGGGTACGGTGTAAAATACTGGTATTGCAGGTTAAATCGAGGTAACTTACCTTGCGTATAGTAGGTGCAATACTTGTGTCCTGGTTATTTACTAGAGTAAGAATTCTGAATTAATTTCAAAGGCTAGAGTAGCCAAACAAAAGCATAGATTATTTTTTCTATTTTGACCTTAAATTTGAAATTCTATGTATGTTCTATGTATGTTTCAATGGCACCTGTGTTATAGGAAGAGGCGAGAGTCATATTTACCCTGATACACGTGTATTAGACGTAGATGGACGATAAGTGGTCTGTTATATATATTAGGCTGATGTGAAAGATATGTCCTGTCTGTGTATTAGGATGTGAGTGGTATGTGCTTGATACT
Source organism: Pelobates fuscus (assembly GCF_036172605.1). Classification (NCBI taxonomy): domain Eukaryota; kingdom Metazoa; phylum Chordata; class Amphibia; order Anura; family Pelobatidae; genus Pelobates; species Pelobates fuscus. Next base: position 266,211,102 of record NC_086322.1, on the reverse strand, counting down.
TTTGTGTTAGGACAGGGCTCGACAAATCCCGGGTGCCAGGTCGCCATGGCGACTAGCAATTTTGCCCTGGCGTCTGGGATTTGTCAGCCTTTTACCTAAAGTGGCCGGCTGGGTAAACAATGGAGCCGGCTAGCTGCCCGCTTGCTAAGGGAGCGTTGTAGCCGGCCGCCCTGGGAGGTATGGAGGCGGCCGGCTCAGGAAGCTGTGGCAAAATGTTGGCTAGCTGGGACTATAGGGTGGGAGATGGTTTTGTGCACATTTTGCAATTCTATTTCCAATTCTTTACAATTCAAACCTCATTGAATAAGCTGCACTATAGTTTGGTGTCCTTATTTTTTATTTAGAACAATAAAAACACGCACAACCTAAAAATATAAAAACAAAGGGGAGACCACAATAGTGTAGATAAAAAACAAAAAAATTACATGAAAAAAAGTAAAATGCACAAACGTAAGGATAAAAAGGTGGGGTATGCAATATCTAAGGTATTATTGCCACAAGCCCCTGACGAAGTCATTAAGACGAAACGCGTAGGGTGGCAGGATTTCTACATTTGCTGACTGTTTTATTGTGGACTCTAATATCTACTTTGCCTTCAAACCCTGATGGTTATTCTTTTTCCTGACTGGGAAGACGTCAAGTGATCTGATGAGCCTTTTTACTACTCTTATTTAATTCCATTCTGGAATAGGAGAAGAAAAGAAGCACCTGAAGAGATTTTGTATACCCCGCCTTTTTATCCTTACGTTTGTGAGTGCATTTTAGTTTTTTTCATGTCATTTTTTTGTTTTTTTATCTACACTATTGTGATCTCCCTTTGTTTTTATATTTTTAGGTTGTGCATTTTTTTATCGTTCTATATTTATGGTTTAGAAGACATTGAGGAGTGTTCGCACTTCCTATTTTACGGGGTAATTTATATCGATTTTATTTTCCCCTTCTTATAGCCACAAGGGTTTTCTTTGCACTTGGTGCAAATCATTTTTTTGCTTATTTTTATTTAAAAAGAAGGATTCTTTGTTTTACTGGATAAAATTACTGAAAATGTTCGGTTTTACTTTGCAAAGGCAAATTGTATCCATTTGTAACTCTCGAGTGGCAAAATTGCATTTCTTTATGTTTGCCCGAAAAATAGTTACAACAGAGAAATGCGAACAATTAGTCATGGATTCCTGAAATTGTAAACTTCTAAACGAGTTACTTGTCACTGGCAAACTCACTCCTTCCAATGAAAACCACTTTGGGTACCAAAAACGCAAGAATGCATCGGTTTTATTTGGTAAGCTGTCAAGCAGATGCTATTTGCATAAAATGCAAAAAACTAATTTAGCGTCATAGCTCCACCTCTTGTACCTCGTCCAAAAGGACACACTGAGACACCTAGCACTAAATGTATAATTGTACAAGGCTGTCTCATTCTAGGATGTGAGAGGCACACATTCAGAAAAGAGTATCGTTTGACTTCACATTATGGGCAAGAAATTTTTTTTTTTAGAATTAACTGTTTGTAACTCTTTTAAAGGAACACTTCAATGTAAAAATAATAAACTGTTTAGAGCACCGCCCATTTTGGCACTTAAAGGGTTAAGAATCCATTAAGCTCACCTTTTTTTTTTGCAGGACTGTAAAAAGCCTACTCGTTGCAGCTCTAATCCATCTCTTGTGAAATCAGTTTTACCGATGATGCGTTCGATCAGATGCTTCTTATAGAAAAGTATTAGGAGACGTGGTGCATGCGCAACATTCGCTTTTCGGCCACCAACAATTGAATTGAAACCCATGCTTCTCAATGAGCTACAGTTCAAAGCAAGTGAGGAAGGAAACTGTCCCTGCCGTCTTCTTGTCTTCTCGACAGCGGGAGGTTTTACTAAGGAGATTTCTAAAAGTTTCTATTTCTTTAGAAATCATCACTTTTACAAAATAAGCCAGAAAGGACATGTAGTTACCCTTTAATGTAGTTCAGTAAGCTAAAGTGTTTCAGGGGACTAAGGAGTCCTTTTAAAAACAGATGCTAAAATGGATCAGACGTAATCAAACTTAAAAATGTCATTATAGAACATTGCTGTGACGCTGTCAGTTTAAATGATCCTGCATTGTACAATTACATTTCCACATTATTAAACCCCTGCTGTACATGCACATGCATGTTGTTGTAAAGTGTGTAGCATATTGTTGCTTTGGCACAGAATATGAGCCTGTGCAAACGGTCCAGCTGAGGTCAGAGTATGCGCGGGTGGTAATGGGCATTGCGCCACATTTGTAAGGACAGGATTTTGCGGAGGAGAACTTTTAGGAGTATTTGAATTGTGATATTGGAGGATGTGAGAATACTGAGAGACGGGAAGAAGAGATCCGGAGCTGGGGAAAAAAAGCCGTTAAAATGAGAACTAGAAAGGAACTAGGGTTTAGCTCATGATCGTATTTACCTTCTGAACCAGCATAGCATTAGATTGTAAACTATATCGATCAATATCTTATTAATCTAAAACATCTTGCGCCTTACCCCTTTCCTCCTCATGTGTAATAGATTGAGCAAAAAGCACAGAACAGTGTATACTAGCAGCATGTTAAGGCTTATTATACCTCCCAACATTGGGAGGTATGCCAACGGGAGAGGGCATAGCAGTGGGGCGAAGTTCTCATGCCATCTTTGTGATTTGAACTCTGTATCGTTGTTTAATTTCTATGTACGTCCCTGTGGTACACACACACATTGAAGGAGATTAAATAACCCATGATTACGTGAAAGTGTGCAATAATACCAGAATATAATGATATCATAACTCATGGCCAATTTTTATCCAGAATTCACAGACTCCTTGCGGGAATGATGGTCTTTAACAGTCTATCTACGTCATGAAAATTCTTTTCTCTTGCAAATATAACCGAATATATATTTTTGATACATATGTGGAACAAGCAACTGTTTGCAAATGTATATATTATGATCTATGGTCATTTAGCAGCAATATTGATTTTCTACGATACCGGCTACTTTACTAAGTGTGAGTGTTGTGGTCTTCCAATGATCCACCTGCTGTTTTCTCTGTAAAGGTGCTACTGATGCGGACATGGGATGCTGTCACAATCAATCAGAGTGACAGGGTATTGCCTATAGAGTGATTAGTCAACAAATCATAAATAAATGTCAAATTTTAGGCCCAAATTAGTCGAATCAGAAAAACCAAGACAGCTTGGTTATTTTGACTGACAATTTGAAAACTGTTTTTGAATTTCCTAATAATTCACACTTTAGTGAATAAACCTTCGTAATGTCATAAGTCATTAAAGGATTAATTTGTCATCGTACAGGCTATTTCCTGTAGGCACAATGGGTTTCCCTCCACTGTTTAGCAGGCAGAAAGTGTGTGGTTTGTTAGTAACCAGCAGGACAATGGAGAGCAAATATTGTAATTGTAATGCTATGCTGCATGATGCATTTGTTGTTTATGTGGATCCAATTAAAGGGAAAATCTGTTCACCCTAAATAACCGAAAAATGAGACGCTTTCGTCTGTCCACACAATAACGTCTTATCAGTCCATGCTGGGATTAATTATTAATCACTCTGCTATCCTGGGATCACACACACCTAAAACTAGGCACAAAGAATACTGGGTTTAAATAATTCAATTGGGAAGCCAGAAATGTACTTCTAAAACTTGCAGGCTATTTACTAAAGTGAGATTTCAAAATTACCGTCAGAGCAGCTAAACTGAAAGCATTGCTGACTGTTAAAATTTCCGGTTCGGCCATTGTGAACTTAAATGGTCACCAGAACAACTACAGCTTGTTGTATTTGTTTTGGTGAGAATAATCAGTTCCTTCAGGCTTTTTTGCTGTCTTTTCAGAGAAAATGAAGTGTTTACATTACAGCCTATGGATACCTCCAGTGGCCACTCCTCAGACGGCTGTTAGAGGTGCTTCCTGGGACAGTGCTGCACAGTGTGACTGACATTCAGTGTCTCCACCCTCTGCGTAGAGACAATGAACTTTCCTCATAGAGATGCATTGATTCTTTAGATGGTGGTTTTAACACTATACATCTTTGTTTTCCTGACCCTGTAGTTCTCATTTAAATGTGAAATTCACGTGGAATTGACATTGAATATTCACTTTAGTGAATAACCCTTTTAGCATCACAACGTAAGCACAAGCGCTACGGAATCTGTTGGCGCTATATAAATGGCGATAATAATATATATATATATATATATATATATATTCACAGGGTGCCACTCCATACTTTCTCTCAGCCTCTAGACTCAGACTCGGTTTAATATTGATCTCTAGACTCAGTCTCATATTACAGCCATGCTGTGTTAATAAAGTAAATTTTCAAAATATCTCCTTGGTTTTGTGTTGTTGGGGTACAGTGGCAAAAGATAAATGAGTTGGCTAGTTGTGTGACATTGAGATGGAGTTTATTGTATTTTTGAAAGCATGCCTAAAAGGGTATGTGTCTGTCAATTATTGACTATTTGAGTGACAGATATGAACACCCCTGGTACGGAAAACATCAACATTTTACCAGACTGCTATACTTAAAATCCTAACTTTTTAAACTATAGAGAATTGTATCAAACCCGAATAAAGAGAGAGACATTAAAGAGACACTAGTTATCTGCAAATTCTGAGTTCTTCTGTGAAACCTTTTAATCAGTCACAGAATGCAAAATTGCATGAATTGAAAGGACTAGGGGTCAACAGCAGCGATTGTGACAATTTTTATAGGGATGCTTATAAAATGTACATCCTGCAGGGGACACCACACTTACCATGAGGATGCCTTGATAAAAAACAGGATAGCAGGACTGCATTATAAATCAGTGCTAACTCATTACAGCATGCTAGCCATATAGAAACTGGCTGGATGGAATTTGTACCCAGCTTACAATTCCGAGGAACAGACATTGAGCCATTGATTAGTGTGTTAAACTTTGAGCGCTATGTGCTGATAAGGTGAGGTAGAGGCAGACTCGAGGACATATCGTGGCATGGTGCCATATTTTGAAGAATAGAACGTGTCTCATATATAGTACAAACCACATACAATCTCAGCTGCGGAGTGTGTCCTGACTGCATGGTGTGTGGTTGTCTTAGTGGATAGCAGCTGGGGAATAGATTATATTTTATCAGCATGTTCTCAATTCTCCACTGTAGAATGTGCTCTTAATGATTAGACTCCATAGATCCCTATCATATACCCAATATATTCAACCTGCAGTGTGTACCCCATTGGGTACTTATAAAATGGCTAATATGCACTTCAACACTTTTTCCAAGCCAGTTTAGTGGGTGGGGAGTCACTGATTGGCTGAGTGTCAACTGACTGGTGGCACTCAACGCTTCCTGAATCTGAACATTCAGAAGCCGGGGGGCAGTGGACAACACCGCTGGAGGCAACTTTGGGGTTGAACCGTTATCCCCTTGAGATAAAAGTGCCTCCAGAGGCCTCTGGGCTCCAGTACAAATTCATTTAGGTAAGATGTTTTGGTGCCTGGAGTGTCCCTTTAATGTCAAATATTTTATGGTGTTTGATACCAAGTATTAGTACTAAGGAAAATTACACGTTTTCATTGTCTTTCAACAATACTTATGGCATTTTCTGTTCAGCAAATGAAGGGCCTATATCAACAATTTAGCAGTTACAATGTCTCCAGATAGGATTTCTTAATGGACACATTAATGGAGTGATTCTTCCCACATCAAATACAACAGCCAAAACTGTTTTCAACAAACTAAGGGGTACTCCAACTGAAAATACTGTTTTTATAAAACACTGCTTTTGGGTGACAAAACCATTGCTAAATAAAGTGCTTAATATATATATATATATTTATTTATTTTTTAAATGAAGAAACAAAGGAAAAACTTATCTGCAATCCAATGATGCCACGACCAAGTTCTCCCTGCAGCCTAATTTTTTGATGACTCCCCCTTACTGCAGGTAGAGGCAAGTCCAGGGCCAGGGAAACAGGATGACTTGGGACGGCACTCAGGGGGAAGTCTGTGCTGTTATTGGTTGTCTGTCATGCAATGCGTGCTGACAACAGATGCCCAATATGCACAGAATTAACATCAACATTAAGGAGGGCACTATCCAATAGCAACAAAAAGGTAGATCCCCATATGTTTTAAAACTGCAACTTGATGCTTTGTCATTCTAGAAACATTCTAAAGGCATGCAAAGCATCATGGGAGTTGTAGTTCCACAACATCTGGGGATCTACCTTTTGGGCACCCCTGCCTTACAGCATGTAGTGAGACTTATGTCTAATTCTCACAAAGATAGGACAGTCACAGAGTCGGACTATCTGTTACCACTCTTAGCAACCCAGCAACATGGGCGAAATGCGTTGATCAAGTATGGCATGTATTTAAATTGGAGCATATGTACAGAAACTTTCTTTAAAAATTCAAGAGAGCAAAGATAGAGATCCTTGTATACACCTCCCTCCTTTTCTGGTTTTTCTTATTTCCCTACTCCCCATTAACTTTTCACGTAGATTTTATGCTAAAAATGAAACTTAAAGGACCACTATAGGCATCCTGACTCCTTCAGCTCAATGAAGTGGTCTGGGTGCTAGATTCCCCTAGTTTTAAATCTACAGCTGAAAACATAGCAGAGAAAAAACATAGCAGTTTTCAGAGAAATTGCTATGTTTACACTGCAGGGTTAATCCAGTCTCCCTGACAGCCACTAGACGCCGCTTCCACAATTTACACTGAGTAAATCACACTTATTTGACGCTGGAAAGATCCTCCAAAAAAGATCCCTACAGGAAAGCATTTAGTAATGCTTTCCTATAGGCAGGTTTGAATGCGCACGCGCCTCTGGCCGAGCATGCGTATTCAGCTCCACTCGGCAGCTGACGTCGACGGGGGAGGAGAGGTCACCTATGCCGAGGGAGCCCGGCGCTGGATTAGGGTACGTTTTAACCCCTTCAGCACCGAGGGAGGGGGGCACTCCAAGAGCCTACAGCGCCAGGAAAGCGGGTTTGTTTTCCTGGCACTATAGGATTCCTTTAAAGAGGAACTATCCCTTCTTTGGATTTGACATCATTGAGTAAGACATTGAAATCACATATAACTTGTGTTAACCTTTTTTGTTTTCATTAAAAGGTTTAGCAAAATACACCATAATCCTTTTTAGATGAGGCAAACGGAGGAGTAAATTTGTACATTTAGTTTTGTTTTTCATTCCTCAAATAAAGCAACTGTTTAATGTGAGGATAAGTGAACATAATGCTAAAAATACTCGGTAGTCACAGGTCCCCTTTAAAATTACTGTGTTACCGCGACAGAAAAAAAAAGAAAGAAAATTAAAGGAATTGTCATGGCTGCCATGTAGGGATTTGCTTCCTGTCCCAAATGTGTTAAATTCATCAATGCAAAAGGAGCTTATGACAATATAATCTTCAACTTTCCCACAATGCTGCGCATAGTTTCATTGTAAGCTCACGGGCAGGGCCCTCTACCTGTTGTATCGGTCTGTTCTTCTTGTATTGTCTTTTTCCCAATTGTACAGCGCTGCAGAATATGTTTGGCACTTTATAAATACCAGTAATAAATAATACATAAAAATTGCTTCCCAGAATGCCAACGCAGGTATTGCTTGAAGGGACATTCCAGATACCTAAAGCGCTTTAGCTTCGAAGAGTGTGTCTGTTCATTTTACAGAAAGTCCAGATTTCAAAAGAATCCGGCACTTTTAGATGTGAACCTAGTTACTCCCTCCTGTCTGTCAATCAGACAACCGATCCTGTTACTTCCTGGTTGTTTACCTCAGTTGAACCAAACTTAAGGCAATTACCTAGAGCGCCTGAATGGCAATTACTTCTCATCGAGCTGCATTACGAAGTCTGTGATTGGACAGCCACAGAAAGATTTCAATTTTTTTGGGTATTTTGTTTTATTTTGGGCAATGTAATGTCTGTAGTCACCATATTTGCACGTCAAATACATGTGATAAAGCTAAAATCTGAAGGTGTTGTTATCACTTCTCAGTTTTTTTTGTTTTTTTTTAATTCTTTATTTTTGCAATGCATATGATGGTAACATACAGGCACGTGGTACCCCAAAGGCAATCCGCATGCACATTTCAAAGCAAAGAGTGTATAACATGGAAATCATTAGGGTATGGTAGGACAATGCACTTTTTCTATATTTTTGAACAGGCTTAAATCATAGTGAAGTAAATAGCTTGAAAAGTTGTAACAAGTTAAGGCTAGCTGTGTCATAGTAGAGAGGTATCCAAGAGTTAATAGGGCTTTTGTAAAGACCTGACACTGGGTATTAATAGAACAAGTCATAGCAACTAGCAGAGGCAATAAACATAATAATACTAAAGAATAATAAAGAAAATAAATGCAATCTACGATCACGCTGGTGAGGGATATATCTGGCTGATACCCTGGTTGCATTAGGTCATTTGTGAGTCCGCTTGTGGTGTTCAGCCTATGCCGCATAGAGGCCATGTAAAGCGTTGTCGCCCGGTACCAGTCTCTGCGTCCCCCTCCTGTTCTTTCCGTGTGCGGTGTCTGGGCAGAATGGGATGTGATCTCCGAGTGCTGTTGGGCTTACACACCCTGCGGTTTAAGGGGACTGTCTCTGATTTGTGCCGTACTCGCTGGGGAAGTCTGGAGCTCTGCGGTCGAGGTGGGTAGAGATGTCCTCGCTGGTGGTCTGGTCGGTAATGCGTTGCCCACTGTTGTGGCTTCTTGTACTTTCTCCTGTTGATGGTCGTGCGGGGGGGGGGTGTTTTTTCTTACCGCTTTGTTTTACAGGCTGACCCCCGGTAGCTGCTGGGCTTCCCGCCGGCTTATAGTGTAGCTTTCTGGGTTGTTCTCCCTCAGGAGATCGATGTGGTGGCTCCGCAAGACGAGCTTCCAACTTGGCCCAGAAGCTGGCAAAGATCGCGTCCAAGCGCTCCAGCACATGTTCGGCGGCCCCTCCTCTAGCCTCCATGGGCTGATGCAGGCATGTTTGTTGGGGCTTATGCATGGCCGCCATTTTAGGTGATCCGGCCTCGTGCAGGCTTTGTGAGGCGGTAATCGCTTAGGGTTGGTGTAGGCGTCAGCCAGTGGATACCGGGATGACCCCCGCCGGTCCAGAGGGGGGGGGGAGGGATAGTTTTATTCCCGGGTCTGCTCGAGTTGTCCAAGGTGCCTGGGGAGCGGCCGTCTCCCCAAGATCAGGCTTGTGCAGGCCGCAAGTCGCTAGCAGGACGTTCCGGGGTCGGACAGGCACCCAGCGGGTATCCACCGGTGCACCGTCGGCCCGTCAATAAGGTGAGTGCGCCCTGCAGTCTGGTTTATGGGCAACCCAGGTATTAGTCTAGTTTTTTAGGCCCTGTTGCAGGAGCTCTTGTAGAGCACGTCTGGCTGCCTTAGCTGTCAGGCTCCGCCCCCCCACTTCTCAGTTTTTAAAGGTAGAATCTTCATAGAAATCCCATATTATTTTATTGCAATTCCAAACAAATCATAAGACTAAATATGGACCACTTTGTCTTATTAAAGCGTTAATTTTTTTGTAAAAAAATGGCGAATAGAAGCGACTCAGTCACCTTCTTTGTGCCACATCCTGGCAATTCCCATCAGCTGTTGTGATTGTACATTTAGTTTTGTTTTTCATTCCTCAAATAAAGCAACTGTTTAATGTGAGGATAAGTGAACATAATGCTAAATATACTCGGTAGTCACAGGTCCCCTTTAAAATGACTGTGTTACCGCGACACAAAAAAAAAGAAAGAAAATTAAAGGAATTGTCATGGCTGCCATGTAGGGATTTGCTTCCTGTCCCAAATGTGTTAAATTCATCAATGCAAAAGGAGCTTATGACAATATAATCTTCAACTTTCCCACAATGCTGCACATAGTTTCATTGTAAGCTCACGGGCAAGGCCCTCTACCTGTTGTATCGGTCTGTTCTTCTTGTATTGCAATTGTACAGCGCTGCAGAATAGGTTTGGCACTTTATAAATACCAGTAATAAATAATACATAAAAATTGTTTCCCAGAATGCCAACGCAGGTATTGCTTGAAGGGACATTCCAGATACCTAAAGCGCTTTAGCTTCGAAGAGTGTGTCTGTTCATTTTACAGAAAGTCCAGATTTCAAAAGAATCCGGCACTTTTAGATGTGAACCTAGTTACTCCCTCCTGTCTGTCAATCAGACAACCGATCCTGTTACTTCCTGGTTGTTTACCTCAGTTGAACCAAACTTAAGGCAATTACCTAGAGCGCCTGAATGGCAATTACTTCTCATCGAGCTGCATTACGAAGTCTGTGATTGGACAGCCACAGAAAGATTTAATTTTTTTTTTGGTATTTTGTTTTATTTTGGGCAATGTAATGTCCTTAGTCACCATATTTTCACGTCAAATACATGTGATAAAGCTAAAATCTGAAGGTGTTGTTATCACTTCTCAGTTTTTAAAGGTAGAATCTTAATAAAAAGCCCATATTGTTTTATTGCAATTCCAAACAAATCACAAGACTAAATATGGACCAATTTGTCTTATTAAAGCGTTTATTTTTTGTAAAAAAATGGCGATAGAAGCTACTCAGTCACCTTCTTTGTGCCACATCCTGGCAATTCCCATCAGCTGGTGTGATTGACACAAGCATCTCTCTTCTCAACATTGTTAATTTTGCCGGCAAATTTCAATTTGGTTTTAGTCATAGTCTTTTAAATAAAAAGCCATTTTAGTTTTAGTCGTATTTTAGTCACCTGAATTGTTTTAGTTTTAGTCATATTTTAGTCACCTGAATTGTTAATTTTAGTCGACTAAATCTAAAATTTTAGTCAACTAATATTTGACTGAAATAGTTAGTCGACCAAATTAACACTGCTTCTCATTCCCCTTTGATACTTGTGAGCAGATCTGTCAGCTAACATCATGGCAAAAATCCAAAGAACATTCAAGTGGCAGTGTGACAGTATTGTTTTAATCCATAGAGGAAAACCCATTTATAGATTGATTTTAGAATCAATCCATTTGTAAAAGCTCAGAGCATTTTTTATAATTGATGCATATACAGGAAGACTTTGCTTTCAAAACATATGGGGCTTATTCGCTAAACTGTAGAATTATGTATGGAAAACAAAATTGCCAATGTATGTCCTTTTTCATTTTTGCTAAATTTACCATATGTTACAAAACAGAATTTGCAAAATGTAGTAGAAAAATTGTGTTGAAAAAAATGTACATTTCTCACACTCCGAGATTGTAAACTGATATAACTTAGCAAATACTGGTTTCCGTGAGGAGTGTAAACATATAAACGTATCTACTTCCTTCTCAGACTGATGTAATAAAATTACTCAGAGTTCAATTGAATTATAAAGCGAAAATTAGGGCCTCGATTTAATTAATTTTGGACAAACATAAAATGATGGGGTCTTTTTTTTTTGTTTCAAAATATTACAATATCAAAAATGATATCATATATAAAAAATATATTTTCATAATATTAAATCATTTGAAAAGCTTACCTAACAAAATTAAATCGGGGCCCATTTTAGTACGGGACTAGGTCATTCTTCATTTCACTGTTTGCAAGCTGAACTGATCACTGTCAGCAGTAAAGCACAATATGTCGATTTTAGTAATCTGAAAAAGAGACATTCTTAAAGGGACACTCTAGACACCATTACCACCACATCTTATTAAAGTAGTTATGGTGACTAAAGTCTTCTGGCAGTGGCTCGAAGTTTATTGTTAAACTATTTGTGAACTTTTTGACAATGAAGAAGGGTCCCTAAGCATTCCTCCCTTGCTTTAGCCTGAACAGAGATACGTGGTAGTGATTGGCTGGGAGTGTCAGCTAACCGCTCTCCGCCTATTACAGCGGCGCATTGCTGGTATTGGTTAGTATGGCTAAAGTGGTGTGTGATGTCTTGCCTTAGAAATACCTGCAGCAGGGTGGGCTGCGTGTTAAATGGCTTAAAGAAACACTCCCAGCATTTTAAATAAATACATTTTATCAGTGTTGCTGATCTTCCAGGGCGGAAGCAAATGAGCTGCTAGAGGTTTGGATAGTTTCTTCAATACTGAATAGAGGAACTTGGCACCAAGAGCCCTCGGGCACCATAACCACTTCAGTGAGGTGACGTGTTTATGGTGCAAATGTGTCTGTATTTATAGCACTGAATTTATAGTTCTGGTAACCCGATCACAAGTCATTTTTCCTTCATTAACAACGTTGGCAAACACGAATGGCGTGTTCATATATTATCCTTACTGGAATCGGCGTTAAATAGCAATGTATGGATCATCATGCATTATACACATGCTGGAAGAGTCTCTTATGCAACTGTTTAGCTGTAGCAGTCTTCCCTCTTCCTGTTTTCCTGTGTTGGACTAGTCTCCTGGCATAAGGTCAGGTTGGAGTTATCCATTAACCAGAAACACAGAGTCCCTCAGCAACAATAACACACAGTGCACAGAGGTGTGACAGGTCACTGAGTGGCAGGAACAACTTATTGTAAAGCATCAGGCAATCTGCTGCTAAAATGCAGTGGATTACACGCCACACTGTCTGCACACAGTTGCACCCTAGTTGTAAATAGAATTACACTCATTAAATGTCAAAGCCTTTTCAAATCTTGGTAGTCTGTCATACTTATGGTTTGAACATTCCTATATTCACATGTGTCTTCTTTAGCTGTAGATAAGTCCTTATATGTCTCTTTTTTACCTTTATATATCATTCTAGCCCTCAATTTAATTTTCTTCACGTGTACAGATCGTTCTAGGCATCACAGGATTTTTACGTCACCTGTACAGATCGTTCTAGGCTTCACAGGATTTTACGTCACCTGTACAAATCATTCTAGTCTTCACAGGACTTTTCTTCACCTATACAGATCATTCTAGCCCTCAAAGGTCCTTGTTCACCTGTGCAGGCCATTATTGTACTCACTGAACTTTACGTCACCTGTACAGATAATTTTAATCCTCAGTGGTCTCTTCCTCACCTGTATAAAACATTTTAATCCTCACAGGTCGTTATTCACCTGTACACATTCTGGTCAAGATAGGATTTGTCTTCACATGTACAGAATATTCTAGTCCTCACAGGACTTTTCTTCACCTGTACAGATCATTCTAGTCTTCACAGTACTTTTCTTCACCTGTACAGCTCGTTCTAGTCCTCAGAGGACTTTTCTTCACCTGTACGGATCATTCTAGTCTTCACAGGACTTTTCTTCACCTGTACAGATCATTCTAGCCCTAAAAGGTCCTTGTTCACCTGTGCATGCCATTATAGTCCTCACTGAACTTTACGTCACCTGTACAGATCATTGCAGTCCTCAGTCGTCTTTTCCTCACCTGGATAAATCATTTTAGTCCTCACAGGTCGGTTTTCACCTGTACATGTCATTCTAGTCACCTGTGCAGATCATTCTAATCATCACAAGTCCTTATTAGCCTGTGCAGATCGTTCTAATCATCACAAGTCCTTATTAGCCTGTGCAGATCGTTCTAATCATCACAAGTCCTTATTCACCTGTACAGATCATTCTAATCATCAAAAGTCCTTATTCACCTGTACAGATCGTTCTAGTCCGCATAGGACTTTACTTCACCTGTACAGATCATTCTAATCATCAAAAGTCCTTATTCACCTGTACAGTTCGTTCTAGTCCGCATAGGACTTTACTTCACCTGTACAGATCATTATAATCATCACAAGTCCTTATTCACCTGTACAGATCGTTCTAGTCCTCACAAAACTTTTCTTCACCTGTACAGATCGTTCTAGCCCTCAGAGGACTTTACTTCACCCTTACAGATCATTCTAATCATCACAAGTCCTTATTCACCTGTGCACATCATTCTAATCATCACAAGTCCTTATTCACCTGTGCAGATCATTCTAATCATCACAAGTCCTTATTCACCTGTTCAGATCGTTCTAATCATCAAAAGTTCTTATTCACCTGTACAGATCGTTCTAGTCCGCATAGGACTTTACTTCACCTGTACAGATCATTCTAATCATCAAAAGTCCTTATTCACCTGTACAGTTCGTTCTAGTCCGCATAGGACTTTACTTCACCTGTACAGATCATTCTAATCATCACAAGTCCTTATTCACCTGTACAGATCGTTCTAGTCCTCACAAAACTTTTCTTCACCTGTACAGATCGTTCTAGCCCTCAGAGGACTTTACTTCACCCTTACAGACCATTCTAGCCCGCACAGGTCCTTCTTCATCCGTACAGATCACTGCAGTGCTCGTCTTCACCTGCATTATTCCAATCCTTATAGATTTATTCTTTACGTGAACAGATCATTCTAGTTGATCTGCAGTGCTTGTAAATTAGGGTTTTTCCGCTTATTTGCTAAACCGGCAAAAGCGGAGGGTTGATAAAGAGATTGCAAATGTCAGGCCAAAATATTCAAAATGACAAAATCCTTGGCTTGTACATTTTTCTGGCATAGTCTTTTTAACTTTTTAAGGACCAAATGATTGCCACAATATATTCCCTACCAGGGGTCCGCACACAATAGATCCACAGATGTTGTAGAATTGCAACTTCTTCTGTGATGGTTTGACATTTCACAATCTGGCAAAGCAACATGGTTATTGTTGTTCTACATCTTGCGATCTACCTTTTTGCCCAGACACGCAAGCAATTTATATCAACATGTCTGTCCTGATGATTTAATTCTGGTAGTGCTATGCAACCCCTCAAACAGTATATAACAGAATAATCTGTTTTTTAGGCTAGGTGGATTAAAAGGGATACATTGTTTCAAGAGTGCAGGTGTCTACACCTTAATGCTGGGAACAGTCCCTTTAAATTAGACTCAATGTTCACTCTAAACTACAGGGTTGTTCAGAGCATCATTTATTTTTATTATCACCAGTGACCTGGCTGGTTTTTCTGGGCTCTCTCTATCCAATAGTATTTTTAAATTGCTGCAGAATATTGCTCTTGTATAGTACAACATGCTATAATATAGAATTGTCTTGCAGATAGTGCTGACTTTTGCATGCTTGTATTTAAAAGCAGAACATTGCAATTATCTTGGCAGCGAAGACATGAGAAAACTCAGATCCTTACCCCCTTTTCCTTGCGAGCTAGCACAAGGCTTCATTGTGTGAATCAGTCCCTCCCACCCCTCTGTATTTAGAATGGGGGCTGCTGTTAAAGTCACAGTTCTGTACCACCCCCACATCCTTACCATGGACTTTATTATTACTGCATGGATATATAGCAGTATGTAGACGTGTCTAAAACCTCTTAGGCAACTGAGCCATAGATAGGTCTGCTGCAGACAATACCTCCCATCATGCTTAGCAAGAATAAAGGATGGCTGGCATTGATAGGATTGCAGAATCTGCAGTTGCTAGGCCGCTAGATGCTGTTTATTCTAGAATATAGGGTATCTGCTTTTTAATTGATGTAAAGAAATTCTTGGGCATAATTTACTGAACATCGCTTCAGCAGTATTCTTCATATAATGGCTGCCTAAGCATATAGGAGTTGTAATCCGTGGTGGCAGGTTACCAAAGCCTTTTATAGCAGTCAAATATAAGATTACGCACTGCTCTCCATGAGTAAGTGAACATAGTAAAAAAAATTGAATTTAAAATTGGGGCCCCGTTGCACATTATTCATTTGAACACGTTCTGTGTTGCCCTGTGCCCTGTTATGATTGAAGCTGTAAACATTGTGGTGTCTGCACTGTTATCTGAGCTCAGAGCTGGAGATTCTCAAAGGCATTTCATGAGATTAGAAATTCAAAGGTTCAAATGCAATTATACTCCAGACAATGTATCAGTCATGTAAAACATAGACAACAGGAGGACATACAGGGAGAGGGTATATGGAGCAATAGGAGGAGTTATAGAAAGAGGTTATGTGGAGTAATAGGAGGAGTTATAGAGAGAGGTCATATGGAGTAATAGGAGGAGATATAGGGAGAGGTTATATGGAGTAATAGGAGGAGTTATAGAGAGAGGTTATATGGAGTAATAGGAGGAGTTATAGAGAGAGGCTATATGGAGTAATAGGAGGAGTTATAGGGAGAGGTTATATGGAGTAATAGGAGTTATGGGGGGAGGTTATATGGAGTAATAGGAGGAGTTATAGAGAGAGGTTATATGGAGTAATATGAGGAGCTATAGGGAGAGATTATATGGAGTAATAGGAGGAGTTATATGGAGTAATAGGAGGAGTTATAGGGAGATGTTATATGGCATAATAGGAGGAGTTATAGGGAGAGGTTATATGGAGTAATAGGAGGAGTTATAGGAAGAGGTTATATGGAGTAATAGGAGGAGTTATAGGGAGAGGTTATATGGAGTAATAGGAGGAGTTATAGAGAGAGGTTATATGGAGTAATAGGAGGAGTTATAGGGAGAGGTTATATGGAGTAATAGAAGGAGTTATAGGGAGAGGTTATATGGAGTAATAGAAGGAGTTATAGGGAGAGGTTATATGGAGTAATAGGATGAGTTATAGGGAGAGGTTATATGGAGTAATAGGAGGAGTTATAGAGAGAGGTTATATGGAGTAATAGGATGAGTTATAGGGAGAGGTTATATGGAGTAATAGGAGGAGTTATAGAGAGAGGTTATATGGAGTAATAGGAGGAGTTATAGGGAGAGGTTATATGGAGTAATAGAAGGAGTTATAGGGAGAGGTTATATGGAGTAATAGGATGAGTTATAGGGAGAGGTTATATGGAGTAATAGGAGGAGTTATAGAGAGAGGTTATATGGAGTAATAGGAGGAGTTATAGAGAGAGGTTATATGGAGTAATAGAAGGAGTTATAGGGAGAGATTATATGGAGTAATAGTAGGAGTTATAGAGAGAGATTATATGGAGTAATAGGAGGAGTTATAGAGAGAGGTTATATGGAGTAATAGAAGGAGTTATAGAGAGAGGTTATATGGAGTAATAGGAGGAGTTATAGCGAGAGGTTATATGGAGTAATAGGAGGAGTTATAGCGAGAGGATATATGGAGTAATAGGAGGAGTTATAGAGAGAGGTTATATGGAGTAATAGGAGGAGTTATAGGGAGAGGTTATATGGAATAATAGGAGGAGTTATAGAGAGAGGTTACATGGAGTAATAGGAGGAGTTATAGGGAGAGGTTATATGGAGTAATAGGAGGAGTTATAGAGAGGTTATATGGAGTAATAGGAGGAGTTATAGCGAGAGGTTATATGGAGTAATAGGAGGAGTTATAGCGAGAGGATATATGGAGTAATAGGAGGAGTTATAGGGAGATGTTATATGGCGTAATAGGAGGAGTTATTTGGAGTAATAGGAGGAGTTATAGGGAGAGGTTATATGGCGTAATAGGAGGTTATATGGCGTAATAGGAGGAGTTATATGGAGTAGTAGGAAAGGTTATAAAGAGAGATTACATGGAGTAGAGTTATAGGTGTTCTATGAATCAGTAAGAAGTGTTTATAAAAGAGATGGTTTACAGAGAAATAAATATTGTTCTTTGGAAAGGTTATATATGATGAAATCGGACTTTTACCGAGGCTAATTGGCTCATCGAGTGTGTTATATAACACCATAGCAGGATTTTATGTTGAAAGTATATTTGCAAATATCTGGACATGAATTTTATTTCAAATTTCAAAATCACATTTATAGGCTAATGATATCCACATACTGATACAGAGTTACATGGCAACCATAATTCATAGCAGTAATGTGAAGGAATTATATGCAGTGATTTGTCTGTTATTGCATTGCTAATTTACATTTCTCCAACCCATAGCCACGTTCTAATCTAGAGCTATGGTATTGCTAACTTAACTTATGCTACATGGCATCCTGATCAAAACACTCCAGCAATAAAAAGATGCATATAGATGTTTGAAATTGAAAGGGTGATCTCTCTTTTCATTCATGTAAAAACAGTGGAGACGAGAGGACCTCCCCAAGGGAAATATCCAAATGTCTGAAAATCTCATGTAGCTTTTAAGATGATATGTTTCACTATTTAAGAAACATAAGAAAAGAAAAAAAAGAGCTACCATTTTGCTAGTAGACTCCTTAAAAGGCAAATGAAGTGGTCTGGATGCAGTGTAAAACATTGCAGTTCCAGAGAACTGCAATGTTTATATTGCAGCTCTAAGTCTGCCCTCAGTGGCTGGCTTCCGGAATCAAAACGGACCTTTGGTCCCTTATCGGACAGTGGAACGTCCTCACGCTGTGCATGAGAACCTTCAGCGTCAGATTTTTCTCCATAGTAAAGCATTCATTAATGGTTTCCTATACGGAAATCCTAATGCGAGCGCGGCCATCGCCGCACATGCGCATTTGGTTTCCCCCGCTGGCTAACATCGGCGGGGGAGGAGTGTGGGCGTAGCCTGACCCAGCGCCGAGGGACATCGGTGCTGGATTTAGGTAAGTGACTGAAGAGGTATTAACACCTTCAGCGCCGTGGGAGGTAGGCCCAAGGGAGGGGGGGGGGGGGGGCCTTAGAAATCTATAGCCGTTTCCCTGGCACTATAGGATCCCTTTAATATTATATATAGTAATATATATTATATTACTCTGTTTAATGAACGCTCCATACGTGTCCCCCCCAGATGTTTTTTAGTGGTTCCTACATTGATGGTACATACAGCCAGTCTGTGGGAACAAACGACCAGATGGTTGTTGGATTGAGAACGGGAGAACTTGTATCGTGCATGTGTAGCGGTGAAACTGCCCAATCAGATTATTAAACATCTTAAAAAGTATTGTAAAACCATTAAAGACAATACTAACGATGGAAACAGAGTCAAGGTTACAGGATGGACGAGTAGGTGTTTAAAAATGACAAAATAAATAGTAAAAGGATGCTTTCGAATAAAGCAAAGAAAGTTGTATACATACTGAATGGGAAGTGGATCACACAGTATGGATGGATACAAGGTGGGAAGAGAGTGAAGGATACATGATATGGGGAGTGTGGAGGATACAGAATGTTTTAAGGGTACATGATGGAGAGACAGTGGAGGGTATATGATGGGGAAGAGTAGAATATAGGACAATATATAGGACAGTGAATGACATATTGTGGAAAGAGTCAATGACACAAGATAGAGAGTCGCTATAATACAGCATGGGGAGAGGGATTTTGACTCAGAATGGAAAGAGAGTGGGTAATTCAGTAATCTGGAGAAGGTATAGAATACATAATAGAGGGTCTGAGAGTACTATAAAGGAGAGAGAGAGATGTGATAGTGATATGATGTGAGAGATGTTGATACATGATGGACATAGGTTGGATAGAACAAGGTAGAGAGAGAATGATACAGGGTGGGAAAGAGTGGACGATACAGGACCGGAGAGGATGGATAATATAAATTGGGGAGACAAGGTGATACATGATAGGAGACAATGGAAGATGGGGAGAGGTTGGATAATACATTGTACAGCGCTGCGGAATCTGTTGGCGCTTTATAAATAATAATATGGCTTGGGGATGGAGTGGGTGATATAGGGTGGAGAAGAAACAGATTGGAGAGAGATTGCTCCATGCTGTATGGGGATAATGTTTTAGGAAGTGGGTATATTATACTGCAGAGAACAAATAGGAGATTATTCAGTGTGAAGGAAAGTGTTTACGCTGGATTAGGGAAGAGTGGATACTGGGTGATGAATAATAATGTGTTTTGCATGATGCATAGAGTATAAATGGCACTGGACGCTGTGTATAAAGGGTTTGTACGGCATAGGATAGAGTGGATTATACTTTTACGGGGATAGACTGGCGTTTATAGTTTCTGGATGTAAAGTAGTGTTTATACTGTACGGGGAGAGAATGGTTCATACTTCACTGGAGACAGAGCTTGTTTATACTGTATAGAATGCGATAGGTTTATTATTTTATGGCGATATAGTGAGGTTTTTATTGGATGGGCATAGAGTAGTTTATTGGGCAGTGGATTAAATAGAATGTCAGAGAGCTGATGGCATTTAATGTTGGCTTAGTTCATTATATAGGATGATAAAAAGTGAAACGTTGGATGGACACTGAGGTTACACGAGTGGACTGCGCCCTTTAAAACCTGGCTTATTGTAATTGACTCATGACTTTGATTTCCCAACTGTGACTGCACAGAGTCATTTAACAAGTAATGGGTAACCGATTTGCAGTGATTCGGTCTACTTTCTGATTGATAATGCTGCTGACAGATGAGTATAATATGTATCAGTGATTGATTCTTCTTTACAATCATGGCCTAGTATTGAGCAACTGACCATCGAGTAATCCTGCTGTGTGGCTGTAAATACGTTAGTGAAACAACGTAGCAAGATTGTGAAAAAACGTAAACCTGGTAGGTTAAAAAACTCCAATATACTACAATAAGTCACATAAAAGTAATGCTTTTGACAGTGATACTATGATGATAATAGGAAGATGAGAGGGTAGATGGTGAGAATGCTTTAATGTATTCAAAGGCAGACAGATTAGTCTGCAGCTTCTATAACAGGAACACTCCATCACGCCGTAGTGGTTATGGTGCCAGGAGTGTCCTGGCAATCCCCTCAATGTAAGTAGTCACACCATTTGCTGTTTGACAACTTACCTGGGTGCCAATTTAAGCCTCCATAACAGCTATAGCTCTCTGCATTGAGCTAAGTCAGTCAGTGCAACTGACTCCAGGTAAGTTGCCAAACGGTTAGCAAACAGTTTGACTATTTGCATTGGGTGGGGTGCCAGGAGTACTCTGTGCACCATAACCACTACAGCGTGTTCAGTTGATAACAAATGTATATATTGTGGTAAGTTTACATTTCAAGGACACATTGATTAAATTGTGTTTATCTAGATTATTTTTAGGATTTAGTTCTCACAAGAAAAATGTGAAGAATGGAGAGAGAAAGTTTTTCCCAGAAATCACCAGGCAGAGAAACTCATTGAGGAAGTGATAGTAAAAAAACAAGGTTCTAACTGAAGTCAAAAGAGAACTTGGAACTTGGAGAAAACGTACATACTGAAAATGGCTGCTAAATAGAAGCAGGAATTAAATATTACTCCAAAATTAATAAGAAGTCATGGGGTCCAGAACAGATGGCAGCAAAAAGGGATTTCTCAAACAAAATGGGGACATGGACGGTTATGATAATTTAAAAGATCACTATAGTGTCAGGAAAACAAAGCGATTTTCCTGACACTATAGTGCACGGAGGGTGCCCCCACCCTCAGGCTCCCCCTCCCGTGGCGCTGATGGGGTTAAAAAGCAGCTTACCTTATTGCAGCGCCGGGCTCCCTCTCCCTCTCCTCCCCCTCCGACATCTGCTCCCCCGTCCAATGTCAGCGGAGCCGAATGCGCATGCGCGGCAAGTGCCGCTCGCGCATTCAAAGTGTCCATAGGAAAGTATTTCTCAATGCTTTCCTATGGACGCTCTGCGTGATGGAGGCGAAATGTGCCTCCAGCGTCGCAGATGCGCCTCTAGTGGCTGTCCAGAAGCCTAACCCCAAATGTAAACATAGCAGTTTCTCTGAAACTGCTTTGTTTGCATCTGAAGGGTTAAAACCTGAGGGACCTGGCACCCAAACCACTTCATTGAGCTGAAGTGGTCTGGGTGACTATAGAGGCCAACCCCCGGAGTGGATAAGGAGGGGGAGCATGACTGCTGCCCGGAGAGGTTGCCATGGTGACAAAAATTGATACAATGTTTGGGATGAACTTGGACCGGGGTCACTGGGAAATACTTACCAGACCACTGGAGAGCACGCTGAGGGAACCTAGCAGTGCTGTTTCTGGTCACCTTAAAAAAAGAAAAACTGCTGTTACTGTTTTAAAACTGCTGTTCCAGAATTTTGCCACTGCAGTTAATAACCTAACATCATGGCTCATGTCCCTGACATGCCCAGAGAGGCTCTACTCACGATTTTGCAGGCCTTTCAGAGGACACACGGCGCACTGCTTCACAGCGTCCAAAACACCCAGGAGTCTCAAGAGGGGTCGGGGCCCACCAGAGGACGTCGTACCCGCCGTTCCAGGCCGCCATCCAGATTGTCTCCCAGTCCGGTGAGGAGAGCCAGGGCTGTGCCACCAACTACTACCAGTCCAGGGCCGAGTGAGGCTGGCCCCCTGCGGAGGAATCCGGTTTCCGGAAGAAGAAGGAGCGGGGAGAGGTGTTCCACGCGTCGGATGGCCCGGTCGGGGCCTGGCCATCAAGATGGCGGATCCCAAGATGGCGCTGTGGGAGAGGTGAGGTCGCGCAGTCCTCACCCTTCTCTTCCGGCTGCAGCGGATGTGACGTCAGGGCGTGCGGCCGCACGCCGGAAGAGGCGGGGCGCCGCACGCCGGAACGCCGGTGGCGCGTACGTGACGTCTGCGGGTCAAGGAGCGCAGACGTCACAGGCCACTGCCGAACCCGGAAGTCCGGGTGAAGATGGATCCGGGGATTCCGGAACGGAGCACCGCTGGCCCCCCGAAAGTGGAGATGGCCAGCGGGTGCAGGCAGGCCGGCGGAGGAACTCGCCAGGGCATCTTGGGACCACCAGGGAGAGGAGAGGGACGCAGGATTCCCCTCTTCTTCATCACCCCAGGAGACCTGAACGTGCTTCTGCAGCCACAGAGGAGGGAGGGACGCAGGATTCCCCTCCACACACCCACCCCAGAAGATCTGGAGCTACCATGGGGGTGAGCCGCCAGCCCCCTGGAGGGCAGGCTGGCAGGCTGGCCACAGGACCTGTATTGACGGATGGATCGGATGTGGAGCTGATGGAGAGACCCCTGCTCCAGAACCGTGAGTTGGAGTGCGCACGCGCTTGGTTAGGGACAGAGGGGGTCTCTGGGCTGGAACAAGGGAATACTGGGGAAGTCATAAAATTGCTGCGCTTAGTATTAGATAGCTTAGGGCAGGTTGGCTTAACTGCGCAGGACGCTTCACTTCCCACGGGGCCCCCTCCGTTGGGTTCTATGGAGGGTACTGCAGGGGGGCCGGTGTGTGACATAGCCCCCCTGGGGACGCATGTGTCGCTGGAGGTGAAGGAGAAAATATTGAAGGGTGAGTATGTGGACCTCATATCGTTAGTCCCTTTTGATAGGGAATCTGCGGATAGACCGCGACGTGGTGAGGCGACGGAGATTGGAAAAGGTAAGGAGCTCCCCCGTACCTTCGGTAATTGGTTGCAAGGATTTGCAACTTACGCTAGTATTTTGTCGACGAGGTTTCCAGAGCGGGCCCCGTCTTTGTTTTCTTATTTGGATTTAATCTGGGGGGCTTATAAAGTTTATGGGGGTCAATGCTGGTTTAAATACGACCAGCAATTTAGACAAAAAATGGCGGTTCGACCGCACATGCATTTTGGAATGCAAGATGGTAACCTTTGGTTACTTCTCATGACCCCGTGCCGTCCAGCCTCATCGTCCTTTCCTTCGGCCGCCGGCGCTCCTGGTGGAGCGTCGGCCGGGATCAAGAAGGGCATCTGCTGGCTCTTCAATGAGAGTCAGTGCAGGTGGTACAACAGTTGTCGATTTAAACATGAGTGTTCCCACTGTGGTGGGGCTCACCCGGCGGTTCGGTGTTTTAGAAGAGGAAAACCCCTCCCCAGGACGGCATCTAAGGATGACGCTCCTCGGGGGGAGGACCCCGGTACGGGCGGAAAAAATGCTTCCGTGGCTCGCACGGTACCCCAGGCATAGAGATGCGCGGGTGCTTTGGGAAGGTTTCACCGACGGTTTTAGGATCCCATTTACTCCGTCTGGGGAGGCGTCGTTTGCGCACAATTTGTCATCGATTCGGGGTAGGGAAGGGATTCTGGCGGCTAAGCTGCAAAAAGAAGTGGACTTGGGACGGATGGCGGGTCCGTTTTCCTTTCCTCCGTTTGATAATTTGCGGGTGTCCCCATTGGGCCTCGTTCCTAAGAAGGATCCGGGGGTGTTTCGGCTGATTCATCACCTGTCTTTTCCAGCGGGGGCTTCGGTTAATGACGGGATTGCGAAGGAGGATAGTCGGGTCCGATACGCTTCTTTTGATCGGGCTCTGGATCTCGTTCGGGAAGCAGGGCCTATGGCCCTGATGGCTAAGTCTGATATTCAATCGGCCTTTCGGTTGCTCCCAGTTCACCCTTCCTGTTTTCATTTGTTGGGATGTCAGTTTCAGGGGGAATTTTTCTACGATATGTGCCTCCCCATGGGTTGCTCGATTTCTTGTTATTATTTTTAAGTTTTTAGCTCATTGCTGGAATGGATCGTATCGGAGGTGTCAGGTTTTTCTTCCCTCTTGCATTATCTTGACGATTTTCTGTTCGTCGGTCCGGGTCACTCTTCGCAATGTGAATTCTTGTTGGGACAGTTTAAGGCAGTTATGCGAGATTTAGGGGTTCCAGTGGCAGAGGACAAGACAGAGGGCCCGAAGGCGGTTATTTCCTTCCTGGGTATAGAGATTGACTCCATCGGTTTGGTCTTTCGTTTGCCCAGTGATAAATTGGGGACCCTTACGACCATGGTTGATCGGGTGAAGGGTGCGCGGAAGGTGCAGCTTCGTCAGATGCAATCCCTGTTGGGCCACTTGAACTTTGCATGTCGGATCATGCCTATGGGTCGGGTGTTTTGTAGACGGCTGTCTCTGGCTACTGTCGGCATTAGCCTTCCCCATCATTTTATTCGGGTCACCAAGCGGCTCAAGGACGATTTGAATGTCTGGAGTGAGTTCCTCGCAGGGTACAATGGTCGGACAATTTGGCGTCGAGAAGCGATATCTAACATGGCCCTGGAGTTGTTTACGGATGCCTCCGGCTCCCTGGGCTTCGGGGCATTTTTTTCGGGGACGTTGGTGTGCGGAGCCTTGGCCTGCTGCATGGCGCGAGGCGGACCTGATACGTAACTTGACTTTTCTCGAGCTTTTCCCTATTGTGGTAGCAGTGGAATTATGGGGGGAGGAGCTTGCGAACAGGCAGGCGGTTTTCCGCACGGACAACATGAGCGTGGTCCATGTGGTGAATCGTTTATCATCTGGCTCGGTTCCAGTATTGGCTTTGTTACGCCGGTTGGTTCTGCGTTGTTTGGAATTTAACATTTGGTTCCGAGCAATCCATGTTCCCGGAGTGTCTAATGTCATTGCCGACTCTCTTTCTCGCTTTCAGTGGGATCGTTTTCGGGAGGTCGCTCCAGGAGCCGAGGAAGCCGGTCTGGTATGTCCCACGTGCTTATGGACCCTCGATTTCGGAACCTAGCAGACCTGTTCAGGAGATCGCTGGCTCCCGCTTCGTGGTCTGCCTATCGGGCAGTGTGGGATCGGTGGCTGGTCTTTGCGAGAGAGTTCGGTTTGTACTCCTCTGAGGGTAGGTTGCTGTCTACTTTGGCTTTCATGTCCTCCTTACGGGAGCGCGCAGCTTCGGTGTCATCGGTGGAACGCAGTTTAGGGGCTCTTTCTTTCCTGATGCGTTGTATGGGGTGGGAGGACCTTTCAAAAGAGTTCGTGGTCCAGAGGGTTCTTCGGGGATGGAGGAGAGAAAGGGTTCCTGATTGTAGACGGCCGGTGTCCGTCCACTTATTGGATGATCTCTGTGGGGTTCTCTCTGCGGTGTGCTTCTCCCCCTTCGAGGCGCTGCTCTTCAGGGTGGCCTTTTCTCTGTGTTTTTACGCTGCGCTGCGGATAGGTGAGTTGGTGGCCGCGTCGGCTAGGGCTCTGGCATCTCTTCGAAGGGGGGACGTTCGCATAGGGCAGAGTGGAGTGGAGGTTTTCATTCGGAAGTCCAAAACAGATCAGTTAGGTCGGGGGAGGTCGGTTAGCATTGGTGCTACTGGGGGTAGGTGGTGTCCTGTGGCGCTGGTAGGTCAATACGCGCGCTTACGGCCGGAGGCTGCAGAGTCCTTTTTGCTTCACGCAGATGGGTCAGTCTTAACCCGGTCTCAGTTCTCCAGTGTTTTTAAGACTAGTTTGCGGGCTTTGGGCATAGAGGATAAGGGATATTCTCCCCACTCCTTCCGGATTGGTGCAGCAACTCAGGCGCGACAGGTAGGGTTGTCCGATGCTGCAATTCAGCGCATGGGTCGATGGGATTCTCGCAGGTTTCAACTGTATATACGTCCTCATCTGTTATAGTCTGTTGGTAGTTATGATGTGTTGTTTTCTTCACAGGTTCCCCCCGGTATGTTTGGATCATCGGTCACTCCTTTATTTATTGGGCGGCTAGGCGCGCTGAGCACAGACCATACGGCCGGAATCTAGGGCTCCCGCATGAGCAGGTTAGGGTTCGATGGCGGGGGATACGGGGTTTGGAGTGGCACCAAGTGTATCCGGAGTGCGTCGCGCTCCGGCGCTTCGTGACCGGGTCAGTGGTTCTGGTACTTCATGCCGGGGGGAATGACTTGGGACGGTGCCGAGCTGTGGATTTAATTTACGCGTGCAAGCACGACTTGGCCCGCTGTATGGCGCTTTTCAGCGAGGTCACACTGGTGTGGTCCGAAGTTATTCCTCGACCGGCTTGGGGGGCGCTGCCACACGCCAGGGCGGTGGAGCGCGGCAGGCGTCGTTTCAACATGACGATTTCACGTTTTGTGCGTAGGCTGGGTGGCTTTGTGGCACGTCATGTGGAGCTGGAAGGGAACAACGCAAACATAATGAGGGCTGATGGGGTCCACCTAAACGAAATTGGGCTGGATATATTTAATTTGGGGTTACAGTCAGCCATTGAACAGGCGCTGGCTTCGGGGGGACGCAGTCCTCTCCAGGGATAGGGGAGAGGCTGCGGTGGCGGTTTGTCCTTCGCCAGCAAGTGGAACTGAGAGCAGTGCCCGGACGGGCTTGGGGAGTCGCAGCCTGGTCTGGTTGAGGACGGACTTCAGGCTGAAGAGGCTCTGGAAGATTTGTTGTGTTAGCTGTCTGCTGGGAAAACCCAGCAGCTGACAGTTGGTTTAAATTATGCTGGCTTAATAATAAAAGCTGTGGCCGTTGCCCTTACCCACAATTTGGTTGTCTGTGTTTTATTGGGGGGAAGGGTAACGGAAGATAAAAAGGGAGAGGGTCAGCAGTCAAGGCCAACCCCCGGAGTGGATAAGGAGGGGGAGCATGACTGCTGCCCGGAGAGGTTGCCATGGTGACAAAAATTGATACAATGTTTGGGATGAACTTGGACCGGGGTCACTGGGAAATACTTACCAGACCACTGGAGAGCACGCTGAGGGAACCTAGCAGTGCTGTTTCCCGCCCACCCTCCCTGGGTTGGTGTGAACACGGGATATGTTATGGTTATATGTGTTGGGTTTGGTGTGTTTTCTTTTCTGTTTCTTTTGTCACAGCTGCGGTTTGTCCTTCGCCAGCAAGTGGAACTGAGAGCAGTGCCCGGACGGGCTTGGGGAGTCGCAGCCTGGTCTGGTTGAGGACGGACTTCAGGCTGAAGAGGCTCTGGAAGATTTGTTGTGTTAGCTGTCTGCTGGGAAAACCCAGCAGCTGACAGTTGGTTTAAATTATGCTGGCTTAATAATAAAAGCTGTGGCCGTTGCCCTTACCCACAATTTGGTTGTCTGTGTTTTATTGGGGGGAAGGGTAACGGAAGATAAAAAGGGAGAGGGTCAGCAGTCATGTCCCTTTAAATGTGAAGAATTTTATTAGATGCTTCATTTAGAAATTCAAGTCATGAACCACTGAAGAGAATTTAATAATGTGACATGTAGGCTAACTACTGCCAGGCCCCAAAACCTTGGATTTGCACAAATTTAGGGCTGAGAAAATGGCACTATACCCAGGTACTGCCTGCTTGGATTTGTAAAACCTATGGTTTTGCTGCACGGCAAAGTAACACCAGATAGGTACAATTTTAATAAAGCATATAAATATTTGATGCACTATGCATACTTGCTCACAAGAACAAATGTATTATAATAACATTTCTCCCAACTTTTCAAATAGTCAAAGAGGGACATTTTAATTTTAGGGGTGTGAGTGGGAGTGTGGCCAGGAGCAGGGCTGTTCTCAGATAATTTAGGTGACTTACTAATAAAAATGTATGTAACTAAAACAAACAAACAGTATATCTTATTTACACAGACTGATTTCCTCAACACAATTATTGTAGTTTAAAGGAACACTATAGTCACCAGAACCACTACAGCTTAATGCAGTGGCTCTGGTGTCTACAGCATATCCCTGCAGGCATTTCAGTGTAAACACTGCCTTTTCAGAGAAACGGCAGTGTTTAAATTGCTGCCTAGTAACACCTCTAGTGGCAGTTGCTCAGACGGCCACTAGAGATGCTGCCTATCTTACTGCTGCATTCAGCATCCCCACGCTCTGCATGGAGATGCTAAACGTTTTGCCACGCATGCACAATAGCCTCCCAATGCTTCCTATGGGAAAGCATTGGATTGGCTGAGATCGTCAAGATTGATCTCAGCCATGAAGGCCGGATTAGCCATGGTGAGACATGTACGGTGATGGAGAAAATGTACATTTAAATATATTTTTTATTCCATTTTACTCCAACACTATAGTGTTAAGAATACATGTTTGCATGTGGACCTCTGTTACACACTCAGACACAACAGCAGTATGGAGCTTCTAGAAAAGAGAAGAGGAGCAGGGGGATTTGACCCCAAAATAGGGACTGTCCCTCCAAATCAGGAACACTTGGGTGATATGTAAAACATATATATTTATTATACAGCCGCAAAAGTCTCCTCTTAATGTGCTTATGAGTATGCTCTCTAATGGATATTAAGCTACATTACTTGAGGCTCTGTGTAAACGTAAATATGATTAAACAAATGCTGCTAATAGAGTTCCTTTCAGAGAAGGCTGCAATCCACATACTGATTTCCCCTGTTCTTACTTCCTCCCCAAGGCCTCTTTCAAACTTATGTCTGGAACACAAAAGCCAGATGAAGTGTATCGGCAAGGTCTGCAGATTGCATCCAAGCCTGGTTTTGGCTTTTCAGCCTCTGTGTGTAGGCCTGAGTCCTGTAGACCGTTTCCAGGATACCCATCTATAGACATGCAGAAAATGTCTGCCTGGAGCAGCTGCATTAAGCCCCTCTCCCCCCCCCCCTCCATCATTAAAATCCCCTTAGTCCCTTTAGGGATTTAAACCCCCAGAGAGCATATGAGGGGGTTGGAAGATTTAGGGTTGTAGAACACGGTGGGAGATAGTAAATTGGAGGTCAGAAGACCAACTATCATTCTCTATCCTAAAAATATATTGTATCTTTAAATTGTGATGTGAATGGCTGATACATATATATTTGTCGGCTTCCTTTAGCCTGTATCTTTAAAATAATTTTCATTAGTTTAATTTAATTCATGCTGTTTCAGAGTCTGTTTTACAGGGTAATTTTCCATATTGGGAATTCTGAAAAAAAAAATTACAAAGATTTGCAAATTTTTGGCCAAAGTAGTCGGGCTGGAAATATTCTCTAAATCGGCAGTTTTTCTGATTTGTCTATTGTGGCCTTAAATTTGCAATTCCCTTGTCAATACTGCACAGCTCCCAGTTTAGTGAATAATTCCTACTGAGTACAGAGGGTGAGAAAGGTTAGCAGATTAGGACGCACACAGTAGAGGGTGAGTCAGGGTGAATGATGAATGTTCTGCTTCCTCAGATGAAAGTGGAAAAAGCAGTTTGGTTAAATATGAGCCCGAGGCAAAGTGAATTCAGTGACGAGAACATAATACACACATACACTCACACACAATAATACAATGTATACACAATAGCAGGCACAGAGGCACGGTAAACACAGCCACTATTGGCACAGTAACACGATATATACATACTAACTGGAATGATAATAAAATATACATACACTGCAGGCTGTCTGCACATTATACACACAGTGATACAATTTCTGTTTGACATAAGGCACGCTGCTGGTACAGTAAAGTCACTTATTCCTATCATATAAACACAAATTATTCACACAAATTACTGGTACAGTAACATGATATACACACTACTGTCACTGTAACACAGTACATACCCACTGCTTGCACACATGATATACACACTACTGTCACTGTAACACAGTACATACCCACTACTTGCACACATGATATACACACTACTGTCACTGTAACACAGTACATAACCACTGCTTGCACACATGATATACACACTACTGTCACTGTAACACAGTACATACCCACTGCTTGCACACATGATATACACTCTACTGTCACGGTAACACAGTACATACCCACTGCTTGCACACATGATATACACACTACTGTCACGGTAACACAGTACATACCCACTGCTTGCACACATGATATACACACTACTGTCACGGTAACACAGTACGTATCCATTGCTGGCACACATGATATACACTCTACTGTCACGGTAACACAGTACGTATCCATTGCTGGCACACATGATATACACTCTACAACTGTCACGGTAACACAGTACATACCCACTGTTTGCACACATGATATACACTCTACTGTCACTGTAACACAGTACATACCCACTGCTTGCACACATGATATACACTCTACTGTCACGGTAACACAGTACATACCCACTGTTTGCACACATGATATACACTCTACTGTCACGGTAACACAGTACATACCCATTGTTTGCACACATGATATACACACTACTGTCACGGTAACACAGTACATACCCACTGCTTGCACACATGATATACACACTACTGTCACGGTAACACAGTACATACCCACTACTTGCACACATGATATACACACTACTGTCACGGTAACACAGTACATACCCATTGCTGGAACACAACTTCCATACACCTTTGCATGCCTTTAGAATGCTTTTGGAATGACAAAGCATCATGGGAGCTGTAGTTTTAAAACATCTGGGGATCTACCTTTTGGGCACTCCTGATGTACACACTACTGTCATTGTAACACAGTGCACACCGACTAATACTGTCTCAGTAACAGGATATATATACACACACACACACACACACACACGCTACTGGCCCAGTAACAAAATGTATGTGTTGTGTAGTAACACAAAAACACAATATACACAGAGTTCTTTGGCAAAGATAATCAAAACAGACACAGTAACACATATACATGCTACAAATATATTACATATATGCTACATACACAATACACTACTGAGTAATGTAAAACAAAACACAGACAGTAGAGGCATGACTAATATACATGCTGATGACACAGAAGGACTGCTGACTAGATTACATTCCCGTTTCCCCCAATAAAGACATTAAGCCTGAGTATTGGATAAGGGCAATGGCCACAGCTTTATTTGATTTAACTTTAAACACAGCCAGCACTATCACCACCTGTCGGCTGTTGGGATGACTACCCAACAGACAGATAAAACTGTATATTTCCAGAGTCCGTACAGCCTGCCTTCCGCCATCAGCCCTAGCAGGCTGCGACTTCCCAAAGCCTTGTCTCGTGAATTACTTGCGCTGGCCAGGAACTCAACCTTAGCTGTGACAAAAAGAGATCAAAAAACAAACACCACAGAAAAACACAAACATTCATAACCATAGGGTAGGCAGGGAGGGGGGGGGGGGGGGGGGCGGGGAACCTGTTCCAGCCTTTCTTCTGCGAATGGTGAGTGCCCTCCCCTCTACACCCCTTCTTATACCATCCCATCTCTGAAACATTGTATCTCTTTCTATCCTAACCCTTACTGTAGGGCAGCAGTCATGCTTCCCCTTCCTGACAGTCCATGGGATCCCTATATACACTTAGTACACACAAAGATGGGGTGAATTCTTGCACTAAATTAAAAAATGCAGTATACCTGGAGGATAGTATAG
This sequence comes from Pelobates fuscus, assembly GCF_036172605.1. Taxonomy (NCBI): domain Eukaryota; kingdom Metazoa; phylum Chordata; class Amphibia; order Anura; family Pelobatidae; genus Pelobates; species Pelobates fuscus. The sequence continues at coordinate 266,179,385 of NC_086322.1, read as the reverse complement.
GTATTCATGAATAATTTAAGCCTGTCCCTAAGTCAAATAAGTGTTGCCCTCTAGCTGTGCCCGGTCCTAGCCTAAGGGCACCTGGTTATCAGTAGCTTAAAGAAAGAATATTCTTTTGTTAGTTCCCATATTTGTTCATTTCCAGTTGAACCAGTCTTACAGACAGCCTTCTTTACACCGTTTTTCACAGTTACATTGCAGTGCCTATTGTAACGTGTACACATGTACAATGCAGTCGCCAATGTTCCGTACAGGAGGAAGTAATTCTCTTTAAACATATTTCACATGCCAAATATGTCTCGCATAACATTTCATTGCCTGATTTGCTTAAATGTACCTCTCTTACGCAGAAATACGTTTGACATTTAATATGTGACTATGGTTTATTAACCATTAACGAGATTAAATCTAAACAAATATTATAATATCACATTTCAGGACACCAAGAAATATGCAGTCAAGACATTCTTTAAACACAGTGAAAAAAAACAAACCAAAAAACTGTTTCAGCTGTAGAAATTGAATCGGGTTTAATTGGGCCTTGTATGAATTTGCACAACAGTGTAAATGTCTTTTCTTGCGCACACAGGTTTATGTACCATAGTAAGAATTCAAAGTGAATTTTAACTTTAAAAGGACACTATATTTTCAGGATTACAAACGTATTCCTGACACTATAGTTCTAATACCGCTATTTAGGATTTTTACCCCCATTAAAAAGGTGTTTAAACTCACCTTTTTTCCAGCACCACGCTGGTCTCGTCGTGGCTAGTTCTGCTCCGTTCCTTGGCTGAGATTATTTATAATATATAATAGCGTCTCAATAGCCCATGCGCTTTGGCCTTACCAATGCTTTCTCCTCTCTCTTCTCTGATAAAGGAGCCACTTACTCTATAGCTAAAGATACAATTATTGAAAAGCACACCTGACATGGAATATCACCAGATTCCAAAGCAAGAATTTGACCGTTCAGAAAATGGATATTATAGAAATATCTTCTCTAAATCCCTGTGAATGATCTGTAGTCCTTGCTACTAACTACTGAACAGGACCCCAACATAAACACTTATTAATAATTTATGTCTTCAGGACCCTGGATGGACTATTGTACACTTGTGCTGATATAATGATGTAAAAACAGGCTGTGGGTGACTCATGGCCAGAGAGTGGGTGAGCCTGCAATACAGATTATATCACTGATAAGACCAGTCAGTTATCTTGGTATGCCTACATAAATTACTGCGAAAATGCCATTCGTGGGCAGAAATGCCCTGAAACTTCTTCAGTGTGTCATTAGAGGGGCATCATAACCACTACATCCCAATTACTACAGCTACTTTTGACAAAAACCCGATGGACTGTACCCAAAGCCTACTTGCACTATAACCACTATAATAAGATGTAGTGATTATGGTACATACAGTATCCTTTTAAGGGGCTTTTTTTGAGGAATTTCCCCATTGTTCATTGTTGGACCATCATTTGAAGGGATGCTTACAGAACAACAGCTAACGAAGGTATACAAGGATGGGTGTAATTGATGAGTAGAATTGTGCCAGGCAAGATGCACTTTGACCTTCATGTAAATGTCCTTCAAGATGTGCATGGCTATTCCAGGGCATTTCTGCCAGTGAAATCGCTGCTAGTACTCATGCATAAAGGCAGCCTGGGTTTCTGGCCTAAAATGCTCTCTATCATCCTGACGCTATTCACACGCATGTACCTCTACAATGATGGAAATTGTGACACTGGCAATACTCTACACCAGGTGCTACCAAAAGGTAGATCTCCAGATGTAGAACTACAATTCCCATAATGCTTTGCATGTCTTTAGCATGACAAAGCATCATGGAAATTATACTTTTAAAACATCTGAGGATCTACCTTTTGGGCACCGCAGGTCTACACAGTTCGCTGGCCATTTTCGGCACTAGCCGGGCACTGGGCAGCAAATATTTACTGGACCTGCCAGTTACCTACCCGCCCCTTCCCTATCTATTTTACAGGTCTACATCTGTTTTCTACCTTTTGACTTGGGGGAAGCCTGATGGTCTGCCAGCTGCAGTAAATGGTGTACACATTTGCCTGCAAATTGATTTGAAAAAAAGAGAGATTCAAGTTTAATAGTGGCCCCATCAAAGTGTGGGCATTGGAGGGAGCCCCACCTTTGACTCTCTAAATGGAGCTGTGTAGTCCCAGCTTTATACATGTCAAAGTTGGCAGGCATTTTTGTATCCAGATAGCTTCTGACATTTTGCCTCCTGTGGATTTATACTACCACTATAGGCTGGCTGAGAACAATTACAGGAGTTGTAGTGCTATGAAGTCAACTTATCTCATGTTCTCAAACATTAGGCCTGCAGTAACCAGTATTGTTTTTCCATCATTAAGAATTTTGCTTAAAACCAAATCTACAGTTTTTTTTTAAATTTATTAATGGGCCTCTGGGGAAACATTTCATTGGTGACTTGGCAGTAATACAGGAAGTCATTTGGAAGTAGTTGGGGACAAACAGAGTCAAACAGATGTCTAACGGGTCATTTCCGGGGAAAGTCATTACTTCCTGAGAGTGTGTTAGACACGAGCGAGAGACTACATCATAGAGCAGCTGGGATTTGTTTAACCCCTTCTAAAAAGGCCAGCGCATACCGGTAGTTTATACAGAGGATACATTTATCTGTAAAGACGTTGATAATAAGATTCAGTGTCTAAGTCCTTATTATAATGAGTACGCTGTTGAAAAATATCAGTAAGTGGATATAAAGGCCATACTACTATTAGAAATGCATATCTAGGGCAAATGTAGTAAAGTAGTTAAATTCTCATGACATTCCGTATGACATGTAACGCTGATTATATGGTTTCTACTTTCATTGTTATACACGGTTCTCTACCTACTCAATGCAAATGGATGCTGATCACATCTGACGTGCATATCACATCCTATGACAACAATACACTACCAAAGTCATTGAATAACACTGCTACAAAGACAGCCCCGCTCCTACATAGTATGTTAAATACATTACTTTCTAAGGTTATTTGTTTTCTGTTATTATTCTTCGTTAACTATAAAAAAAAACGAAACTCAGGCGGATTGCGACCATGTCGATCACCACAACGTGAAGAAAAGCCTTAACAAAATAACCCTCGATTTTCGTTTCCTTTCTGTATTACATTGTCGACATATTATTATTATTTTATTATTTATATAGCGCCATCACATTCCGTAGCGCTGTACAATATGTACTATGATATGGCTTTTGCAGAAGCCTAACAATGTTAATTTACCATGCGATCTGCCATTGCAAAAATAAAGGATCTCAAAAAATATATATATATATATATATCAATAACGCAAACAAAAAATGCAAAGTATCTGCAAAGTTTGCAGTTTAAAAAGTTGTTTTAATATTTGCATTAACCATAAAATTATATTTTATGTGAGACAGTTTGGCATAATTAAATTCATGCTTTATTATTATTTAATGTATTCACAACCTACTAGGGATTAGGACCATCTTTTGATTTGACTATAACTTCAATTCTCTGAACTTGCTGTATCGGGACATAACGCTAGTATTTAAAGGGGCACTATGAGCAACCTTGTGACTAGTTAGGTCAGACAAGGCAATAACTATCCTGCCCATACTTATTTTACCTTACCAACCTCACACATATATAATATTCCACTAGCCACTCTACACACACAGTCACATACATTCATCCATAGACACGCAATGATACACATAGACACATGCATGCACAGTCACACATACATACAGAGATGTGAACTAGTAGGAAATAATGGGTATATGCAAATACAATACACACACCTGCAACATTCACAAGAAAAAAAACTCTTATTTATAACAATTTATAACAATTATACTCAAGCAATATAACTCTACGCACAAAGAATAAAGGAAAAAAAAAACATGTATAATGTGTTATCCAAAATGCATTAATACAGCAGCAAAAGCTTGTTGCCCCCTTAGTCAGTTACATAAACAAAGGTGAAAACGTGGGTGCCCAAAATTCTTAAAGTACCTGGTACTAATGTCGCACTTACCGAAAACATTCGTCCACGAATAACTCCTTTTTGGTTTATATTTCAACTTCTTACGGTAGATACATTTTCATACATAGCTTCCAATGGATGAGAAGCAGAAGTTAAAGGAACAGTTTAGTTTAAGGAATTGAAGATGTAATCCTAACACTAACGTGTTCGCAAAGCGTGAGCACGTCCAGCATTAGACAGCCACGACAGGTAGACTTAACCCTGCAGTGTAAGCATTGCAATTTCTCTAAAACAGCAATGATTTACATAGCAGGGCTAAGGGGGACAGGTACACTGCAACTAAACCACTTCATTGAGATGAAGTGATCTGGGTGCCTATAGTGTCCCTTTAATATAAGGTTTGATAGCTGGATACACAATGACATTCAGTGCCAATGCACTCCTTCATTCACACGCGAGTACTGGACACAAATACACCCTACAATCACACACTGGCACTCTCCACAAATACTTCCCTATAGCCATGATGCACTTTGTGAATGTTATTGCTGCGCAGCTCTGTTATGTATTCACATAAAATGAATAATACAATAATATTAACAACAAATAAATAAAAATATCATAACGATAAAACACACACACACAAGAATTATTCACTAAACGCACGAAGAAATTGTGAATTCAAATCCAAATTTCCAAATTGACACTAGCAAATCCAAGGTATGACTATGGCTTAGTTGGAGAATTTCTCTAAATCAGCTATATTTGCCTTAAATGGTTACTCTAAGCACCCACTATTAGTGATTTGAAGTGGTCATGGTGCCTCACTCTGTATATACAGCGTTTCACAGTGAAACATTACACATACCAAGTTTAACCCCTCGTCTGCCGCAGGTGTAATAGCCCAGCAGGGACCCAGATAATGGACCCAAACCATTACTAAATGTTGACCCATTACCAGGAAACCAGGCCAGGCTACTCCTGGCACCATAACCACTTCAGCGGGCTACACTGGTTATGATGCATGGAGTAACCTTTTTAATTTGGCATTTGAGATTGGAATTCCCTAGAGTGGTGGGGTTAGCATAGAACCCTGACAGTAACGTGCATTCTAGATTATTTTTTTTTAATACGCAGCACTGCAATTAATTTATTTTCCAGTGATCCTTTTCGACATTGGATATTAAATTCGCCAATGCTAAAAACATGTCCCAAAATAGTCCTACCTTCTATGTAAAAGCATCCCTCTTTGCCAGTTTGAAAATTGGGGAAATATATTTCTGTTAGTGTAGTAACTTTATTTTTCTTTTTTACAGTGTGCACAGGGACGGATATGAAATTGTTTCGTCCTTCCAGCCAGAAAATACATTATGATACAATACGGACCCTCTATAACGACTGCCAGGTTATACATGGGAACTTAGAAATCACCTACTTGAAAAATGACGATGATGTCTCCTTTTTAAAGGTGAGTAGATTAACATATATTATATTTATAACATTATAATGTAGGCATACTTGTATAAGTAGACATAACAGACATAATTATGTAGTTTAACTGTTTCAGCTTATTTGATGCAGATAGATCAATACAAGTGTATTTATACAGGTAGACTATTGCAGTTTTACAGATAAAAGTGGAATAGTGTATATGTTCTGATGTAAAGAATTACAGAATTTTTATACACGTACAGTTATGCAAGCCAATCAGTGTAGTTTAAAATATATACGTGTAGTTATACAAGCAGAATAATGCACGTCTAGTTATACAGGTATATAATTATATAGGTTTATTTGTTTAGGTAGAATATTTAAAATTCATTAATGCAAGAAATGGAAATTTCATATAAAAATATATATATTTATATTTTAAATAAAAATACATTTTATAATATATATATTTTATATTTTAAAATATATATTATAATAATATAATTTTCATACAAGAAAGATACGTAGATTGATACAGACTGTGTATTACAGCTGTTTTTTTAAAAAAAAATAGAGCCCTGGTATATTTGTTAACGCAGGTATTGTAGAATATTACAAGTGTATTTATACAAGTATAATGCTGCATGGCTGTTAAAGGAGCCCTCTATGCTTCATAACCACTTGTGTAGTGGTTATGGTGCAAGGAGTTCTCTCATGCCTTTCCCCCAGGGAGCATCATTGGCTGTGAGTGTAAACTAGTTATGGTGCATAGAGTTCCTGTTTAAAACAGACTGTTACATGTGTATCTATACAAGTAGAATGCTGCACGTCTGCTGATACAGGTAGAATCCTAGGTATCTGTTGATACAGCTAGACCATAACTTGTGTATTTATACAAGTAGAGTTCTAGGTATCTGTTGATACAGCTAGACCATTACTTGTGTATTTATACAAGTAGAGTTCTAGGTATCTGATGACACAGCTAGAACATTAGAGGTCTAGTGATGTCACGAACATAACATTTTCGGTTCGCGAACTTCCGCAAATGTTCGCGAACGGGCGAACCGCCATAGACTTCAATGGGCAGGCGAATTTTAAAACCCACAGGGACTCTTTCTGGCCACAATAGTGATGGAAAAGTTGTTTCAAGAGGACTAACACCTGGACTGTGGCATGCCGGAGGGGGATCCATGGCAAAACTCCCATGGAAAATTAGATAGTTGATGCAGAGTCTGGTTTTAATCCATAAAGGGCATAAATCACCTAACATTCCTAAATTGTTTGGAATAACTTGCTTTAAAACATCAGGTATGATGTTGTGTCGATCAGGTAGTGTAAGGGTTATGCCCGCTTCACAGTGACAGACCAAACTTCCCGCAAACAACCGCAAACAGTCAATTTGCACAACCGCAAACTCCCTATTTGCACAAGTTTGGATACCAAGCTAGCCATGTCCCGTTCCTTGTCCTCACTGATGTCATTGAAGGTCTCTCTTCCTCCACCCAAGAAGCGGGAGATGGAAAAAGATGCTTGGTCGGTCCTCCTACTTCAAATTTGGGGCAGTGCGCGTGCAATCTAATGTGCCACCAGATAGGAGTGGTGTGTTAAGTAGTACTATTCCTAGCAGTTTAATCCCTGTTACGTCCCCTATCAGGGGACGTGTATATAAGGCATCGATTTTAGGAAGCGGGAGATGGAAAAAGATGCTTGGTCGGTCCTCCTACTTCAAATTTGGGGCACTGCGCGTGCAATCTAATGTGCCACCAGATAGGAGTGGTGTGTTAAGTAGTCCCCCTCATCAGGCCTTTTTTAGTCGAATGTATCGCCCACTGTCAGTCCCTTCGGGATCATCCCTCATTCATCTTAATAAAGGTGAGGTAATCTAGACTTTTTTGACCTAGGCGACTTCTCTTCTCAGTGACAATACCTCCTGCTGCACTGAAGGTCCTTTCTGACAGGACACTTGAAGCGGGGCAGGCCAGAAGTTCTATCGCAAATTAGGATAGCTCACGCCACAGGTCAAGCCTGCACACCCAGTAGTCAAAGGGTTCATCGCTCCTCAGAGTGTCGATATCTGCAGTTATGGCGAGGTAGTCTGCTACCTGTCGGTCGAGTCGTTCTCTGAGGGTGGACCCCGAAGGGCTGTGGCGATGCGTAGGATCCGCATGTCCTCCATCAACAACACGTCTGTAAAGCGTCCTGTCCTTGCCGGCGTGGTCGTGGGAGGAGGAGGATTACTTTCACCTCTTCCCCTGTTAGATTCCCGTTGTGCTGTCACATGACCCTTATACGCTGTGTAAAGCATACTTTTTAATTGATTTTGGAACTGCTGCATCCTTTCCGACTTGCCGTAATTTGGTAACATTTCAGGCACTTTCTGCTTATACCGGGGGTCTAGTAGCGTGGACACCCAGTACAGGTCGTTCTCCTTCAGCCTTTTTATACGAGGGTCCCTCAACAGGCACGACAGAATGAAAGACCCCATTTGCACAAGGTTGGATGCCGAGCTACTCATGTCCTGTTCCTCGTCCTCAGTGATCTCTCTGAAGGTATGTTCTTCCCCCTAGCCACGTACAGCACCACGGGTACCAGATAGGTGACAACGAGCACCCTGGGATGCCTGTTGTGGTTGGTCTTCCTCCTCAAAGCCACATTCCTCCTCTGACTCCTCTTCCTCAGAATCCTCTTCCAGCGTTGCCGCAGGTCCAGCAAGCGATGCTGATAAGGCTGTTTCTGGTGGTGATGGTGATCACAACTCTTCCTCTTCACGCTCATCTACGGCCTGATCCAGCACTCTTCGCAGGGCACGCTCCAGGAAGAAAACAAATGGTATGATGTCGCTGATGGTGCCTTCGGTGCCACTGACTAGGTTTGTCACCTCCTCACAAGGACGCATGAGCCTACAGGCATTGTGCATGAGCGTCCAGTAATGTGGCAAAAAAATTCCCAGCTCCGCAGAGGCTGTCCTAGCACCCCGGTCATACAAATACTCGTTAACGGCTTTTTCTTGTTGGAGCAGGCGGTCGAACATTAGGAGTGTTGAATTCCAACATGTCGGGCTGTCGCAAATCAAGCGCCTCACTGGCATGTTGTTTCGCCGCTAGATATCGGAAAAGTACGCCATGGCCGTGTAGGAATGCCTGAAATGGCCACACACCTTCCTGGCCTGCTTAAGGACGTCCTGTAAGCCTGTGTACTTATGCACAAAGCGTTGTACGATCATATTACACACATGTGCCATGCACGGCACAGGTGTCAACTTGCCAAAATGCAATGCGGCCAACAAATTTCTTCCGTTGTCACAAACCACTTTGCCGATCTCCAGTTGGTGCGGAGTCAGCCACTGATCCACCTGTGCGTTCAGGGCGGACAGGAGTGCTGGTCCGGTGAGACTCTGGTCCGGTGATGCTTTCAGGCAAGTCAACCCCAAGACGGCGTGACACTGCCGTATCCCGGATGTGGAACAGTACCTGGGGAGCTGGGGGGGTGCCGTTGATGTGAAGCAAGACGCAGCAGCAGAAGAGGACTCAGCCGAGGAGGTTATGGAATAGGATGGAGTTGGAGGAGTAGAGGAGGTGGCAGCAGGCCTGCCTGCAAGTCGTGGCGGTGTCACCAACTCCTCTGCAGAGCCACGCATTCCATGCTTGGCAGCCGTCAGCAGGTTTACCCAATGCGCAGTGTAGGTGATATACCTGCCCTGACCATGCAGGTATTTGCAGGACTTTGCAGACCAGGTATCAGTGGTCAGATGGACCTTTGCCCCAACACTGTGTGCCAGACATGCCATTACTTCCTTTTGCACAATCGAGTACAGGTTGGGGATTGCCTTTTGTGCAAAGAAATTTCGGCCGGGTACCTTCCACTGCGGTGTCCCAATAGCTACAAATTTTTTGAACGCCTCAGACTCCACCAGCTTGTATGGTAAAAGCTGTCGGGCTAAGAGTTCAGTCAAGCCAGCTGTCAGACGCTGGGCAAGGGGGTGACTTTGTGACATTGCCTTCTTTCGCTCAAACATGTCCTTGACAGACACCTGACTGTGGGCAGATGAGCAGGAACTGGTCAAGGCGAGAGACAGAGGGGCGGGTGGTTGAGAGGGGGCAAGGAGGACAGCAGTGGTTAACGTGGCTGAAGATGCTGGACCAGGAGGAGGATGGCGGCTTTGAGTTTGTGTGCTGCTTGTACTCATGTGTTGATCCCATAGGCGTTTGTGATGTGCGGTCAAAGCAGTTGTACCTAGGTGGGTGTTGGACTTCCCATGACTCAGTTTCTTTTAGCACAGGTTGCAAATGGCATCGCTGTTGTCAGAGGCAGACACACAAAAAAAATGCCACACTGCTGAGCTCTGCAATGACGGCATCCTGGTGGTGGCAACAGCATGCGTTGATTGGCGTGCTGTCTGGCTGACCCCGGGTGCCGATGCATGCTGTCTGACTGTGCCACTAGCTCCTTGCGACGACCTCCCCCTGCTTCCAACTCGATTCCTCCTCCTCCTCTCTGTCTCCCCATCTGAACTTTCCCCCTGTTCTTCTTCTCTTCTAGTGGGCACCCACGTGACATCCACGGACGCATCGTCATCATCAACCGCTTCACTTGTATATAACAACTCAGCAAAGGAAGCAGCAGTTTGTACAACATCATCATCATCACACCGTATGTGTGTAATGCTGCCTGACATATCCCTGTTATCTACATCCTCTGGCAATAATGGTTGCACATCACTCATTTCTTCCAACTGATGTGTAAATAACTCCTCTGACATAGCAAGTGAAGCGGCTGTGGTGCTAGTGTTGGTGGTGGCGGCAGGCGGGCGAGTGGTAACTTGAGAGGTGCCCGAAGCTAAGCTGGAGGAGGATGGTGCGTCGAGGTTCCGAGCGGAAGCTGTAGAAGATTGGGTGTCCTGTGTTAGCCAGTCAACTATGTCCTCAGAACGTTTCAAGTTCAGGGTACGTGGCCTCTGAACACTGGGCATTATTCTAGGGCCAAAGGGAATCACAGCACCACGACCACGCCGGCCCCTGCGGCGTGGCCTGCCTCTGCCTGTCATTTTTTTTTCGATTAGTGGTACTATGCGTGCAAGCTACTGTGACAACAGATATGAGTGGCACTGGTGTGACACTGTGCCCTGGCAGGCCCTGAAACGCACACTCGTGAAGGAAACATACTGCTATTATATTACAGTCCAAAAAGTTTATTTTTTTTGTTAAATGCAAGCTATTGTGACACCAGATATGAGTGGTGGCACTGGGCAAGTGGGCACAGTATACGCTGTGAGCCTGACACACACGCTGGCAGACAACTAACTGCTATTCAATCTATTACAGTCAAAACATTTTTTTTTTTTTTAAATGTACACTACTGTTACACCAGATATGAGTTGCACTGGTGTGACACTGTGCCCTGGCAGACCCTGAAACGCACACTCGTGAAGGAAACTGACTGCTATTATATTACAGTCCAAAAAGTTTTTTTTTTTTGTTAAATGCAAGCTATTGTGACACCAGTGAGTGAGTGGTGGCACTGGGCAGGCCCTGAAACGCACACTAGTGAAGGAAACTGACTGCTATTATATGACAGTCAAAAAAGTTTTTTTTTTTTTACATGCAAGCTATTGTGACACCAGTGAGTGAGTGGTGGCACTGGGCAAATGGGCACAGTATATGCTGTGAGCCTGACACACAGGCTGGCAGGCAGGCAACTGCAATTACATTACACACACAAAAAAAAAGAAAAAGCAGACTGATGTTCTAGCCCTAAGAAGGGCTTTTTGGGGTGCTGTCCTTACAGCAGGGATCAGATGAGTCCTTCAGGACTGTAGTGGACACTGAATACACTAGCCTAGCTATCAATTTCCCTATCAAATCAGCAGCAGCTACACTGTCCCTACTCTCACTAAAAATGCAGCTTCACAATGAATGTAAAATGGATGCTGTCCAGGAGGTGGGAGGGTCTGGGAGGGAGGGTCTGCTGCTGATTGGCTGGAATGTGTCTGCTGACTGTGAGGTACAGGCAGGGTTAAAGTTTACTCAATGATGACGAATAGGGGGCGGACCGAACAGCGCATGTGTTCGCCATCCGTGGCGAACGCGAACAAGCGATGTTCGCCAGGAACTAGTCGCCGACGAACAGTTCGGGACATCACTATAGAGGTCCATATACACAATTCAATATATATTGATGCTGGTAAACTATTGCCGGTATATTTATGTTACAGATATTATATTTCAGATTTATTTGCATACCTAGAATACTACAGATGTACATATACAGGCAAATTACTACAGGTAGAATAGTACAGCAAAAAGAAGATGAATTGGAGACTGTTTGCAAATTTTGTTACAGAGATAGTATTGCAGATTATTTTATTCTGATAGATTATTACAGGCATCAGGGCCTTAGGTCTTTAGGCGACCCTGTGTGAAAAATCTTGACAGTGCCCCCTCCCCTTCATTCATGTATATTGTGTGTGTGAATAGGGGTTTAGTGTTTGTATAGGGCACAGGCATACACACAGCAACACACACATTTACAGTCACACACACAGTTACAGTCAGTCAGTTACATTCATACATGCAGACAGTCACACACACACACACACACACACACACACAGACAGGCAGTCGCACAAACAGATAGGCAGTCACACACACACACAGACAGGCAGCCACACACACACAGTTGCAGTCACACACACAGGCAGACAGTCAGACACACACACACACAGTTACAGTCACAAACACAGGCAGGCAGTTACACGCAGAGGAGACAGTCACAGAAATGGAAAGTTACCTCTCTCCATAATGAGCTGTAAGGGGGGAGAGGAGGCGTTTGCAGCTCCTGGAGTTGTTGGGGAAGCAGTGACTCCTTCCACTTCCCCTTTCCTATGCAGCAGCGGCTCAAGGGCGCACTTAGCTCTGCCCCTGCTGCTATTTAGCCCTACTCCTGCTGCTGTTTAGCCTCTCCCTGTCACCTGCTAAGCCCCACCCACATTACCATGTGTTTTTAGGATAGTACCGGGTGGAGAAAAATGAAATCCTCCACCTGGGTAGCAGGTGCACACATTTTAATTCCGTCCATGCGTGAGCTATGTTGGCGTCTCCTGCTGCCATAGCGCCCTGTGCGGCCGCACAGCTCGCACACTCCTAAGGCTGGCCCTGAAAGGCATACTGATACTGGTAAAATACTGCAGATATATGGAAACAAGTAAAATATTACAGCTGTGGTGATCAGAAATAATATTATGTTGTATTAATACAGTTACAGTTGTGTGATTCTGAATATTTGCCTTTTATAAATGCCACTACATGAAACACACTATGTGCATCCCAGTGACCTGAACTCCTTTATTCTATTTTAATATTTTATCAACATGTAGGCTTAGTCTGTCAAGCTGCAAGGGATTCTGGGTTGAGGCCAGTTTTGCCAGCTGCTACTCATATATGTATATTTATGTGAGAGTATTCATTCTGTAATAGAACACCGTGATTGAACGTTCTTAATAACTGCAGACTGTGCCACACAGTAACACACGTCATCTGCGGGGAGGGAGAAGAGAAAATGGCATGCTGTGCCAAGAACCCTTGTGTTAGCCAGGAAGGATTCCAGAATTCCACTGTACAGTTATTAGTCATTGATTGTTTCAGGTGAACAGAATGATTCACGTAATACATTGTAGGTTATTTTCAAAGGTAGGGCATTACCGGTGTATCAATGCAGATACAATCATGGTTATTTCCGACCGCATTGGCAATTCAGAGTTTTACTAAAGCCAAATGTGGTCAGGGTTCGTTCGGTCCGACCCATTCTGTGACATTCGTTCAGAAGCATTCAGAAAATCAGTAATACTGCATTCTAAATAATATAAAGCACAGGAATTGGAGATTTATCAATGACCGCATGGCGGCCGAAGATAAGCTAAATGCATCCAGTAAGATGCACATTCGCAAATTATTATTCACTTTCCTTTTGCAAGCGAATGACACTTTGAAGTACTATTTGCCCCCTGACAATTCTTGAAGCCTCCGGCCCCAGACTTAAGTTCTTTGTTTCGGGTTTCAGCAGTCCTGCTGCATTTGCTACAGCTGAAATCTGGACTTAATTCAGGCCAGCTTCTGGTCTGGTTTACACAATATGGACAATTCCATTAACAATATCTGAATTTTGTAGTCCGAATTTTGTGAATAACAACAAATGTTTGACAAACACTGAATGTTAGACAATATAGCAATTTTTTGTATAGCTTGCAATTAGATGGTACATAAAAATCTAATTATGTAAATATAAAGAATGTTAATTTATCTTGTGTTTGTTCATTCTTAACAGAGCCATCTGGGAATGAAGCATTTTAGATCTTATATGGTGTAAATTATCTGGCAAACAGCAGAAATAACATTTTGTCTCATTCAGTAGTTTTACAAAATTAGATAAATAAAAATGGTTGAATACCTTGATAGCAGTTTTGGGGATGCCGCCAGAATGTAAAAATAATGTCCTTGTGTGCAGCCATGTAGTTTGACATTAGGAATGCCATTTACAGTCTCTATGCAGATGCATATAGCGATCTTTGCTGATATAGTAATTAATGTTCGTAAATCAGACGAGGATAAGTCAATATATTTGGGTTTATTTACTAAAGTGAGAAGTTTTGGAAATTCAAAATCAATTCAAGGAGAATTTAACACGAATTACAAATTTAACGCCCTAATAGTTCAGCTATTTTGGTCTTAAATTTTAAATTCATGTTAAATTCCAAATAATTCTCACTTTCGTGAAAAAACAAAGCCCTGAAGGCGTTCTAGTAACAGGTGTCATTTCTTCCCCTACCACGTGTTACAGGTGCACATACTCATTCTCTTTAGACAGATTGTATAGGGTGTACAAATACAACAGAAGAATTATGATTAATGCATCTATATCTATTCACTAAATGCCAAGTTTGTGATGAATAGTATTGGCTGAATGCGCAGATGCACATTTAGTGTTTATTGCCTAGATTGTTATAATTGTAGTGCTAGAGGTATATACTGACATTTTCGAGTTCATCAGATTGGCAAAGTGAGATCCACTTGATACGTACAATTAGCCACCATTTGAAACAGAACATTTTAGTGTTTGGATAATGGGATAATATGTTTTGACAAATCGGATGAAAACCAATGCAGATATAACAGGTACTTTAGCAATAATGGCACAGCCACTTGGTTGTCTAATCATTATCTGGAAGGGCACATTTTTTGAGCATATCTCTCATGTTTTTCAGAGTCCGTTTGTGAAACGTTTGTTGTGGGGAAGTTATGTTAATGTTTTTTTTTTTTTTTTTTATTATTCTTAAATGATTAACCTCTCCTGGAAATTATTTTTTCAAAATTGTATTCTTAGTTTGTACAAAGTACATACTTGTGTTGTGTACCT